>NC_069131.1:58166424-58474424 GCF_026914265.1 Mya arenaria
AAACATATACCAACGGTTGCAACGGTTGACTGTCATTCAGAAGGCATGTCGGGAGATGCAATGGTTGCAACGATTGACTGTCAGTCAGAACTAGTCTATTACATCATTTGTATAAGTCTTATATTATGCGTGAATGTTCTCAAAATGTCAAGACTTATATCATTGTTGTGTACGCTTAATTACCGAAATACGACGATAATTATCGAAATACACAAGAAACTTATCGAAATATGCCTTATATACAATTTTTGTATGTTGTTTTACTTCAATATATGTTATAAATACTTTACCAACCTCAATTTTTCGGCTCCGATTTTGACATTTTTCCGCTGCGTCCTATCTTATATATTAAGGGGTTTAACCCGTTTTCTCAACAATTTTTTTGCCTGCGTCCTATCTATGCTAGCGTCCTATACATGATATAATACGGTAGCAATATCACGCACACTGTATAAAAGAAAGCCTTCACTTTACACCCACAGCTTGAAATCAGAGTCTGTTACGAGTACGAATATTATATTTCTCTTTTAAAATACTGTGTCACAGATTTCTTTCACAGAACACGTACGCAAGTAAAAGTATTTACACATTCAGAACACCTCGGTCATTTTTCATCTAAAACGACCTTGGATGTATATGGACGGCTCGCTGAGTAATTTCAATTTAGCAGTCAAACTTAATGACTTTACTCTTGGGATATATTAATCATTTATGCAATTATGAACTTCACTGGCAATCAATTTAAACTTCGTTAAATACACGTTAAATTACTACATTTAATTTATTCTCTAATCGACCTGGGTTTGGAAACATTTTGCAGTATTCATAAATATATTTTGCAACGGCATAAATTACTTTTTCATTTTAGTTGCATATGAACAGTTCGTCTGTAGTAGTACTGTTAAATTAGATCAAATATCAAATATGTTCGACTTTGGTCATATTATCGCTTGGAAAAGAAAGTATTTACTGTAGTAGGTCTGAGCTCGTTTTATGCATATGCATATGGGTATGAACATACATATTTGGGTATGGCACATGAATATGGGATATGCATATAAAGTGGGGTGTTGCACGTGACTATGGGTATGGTATATGTCTATTAAGTGCACATGACGATAGGATATGCCACGTGAATATAAGGTATGCACATAAAGATGTTGAATATCACTACTTAGCTTCATTATTAATGTAAGACATTGAATTCTGTTCCGTATTTGGCAAAGTACATTTCTCCTTGATTGCTTAGGTGCTGAATTAGCGATTTGGGAGTATGTTATTTATGTTCATCCACATTACTATGAGTCATGGCATCATTGGCGCGTCCTTGCGTTAACATGAAATGCAGCGTCGTACTTTCCCTTTTCGAAATTGATGGCATTAGGCGCGGTATTCCCAATAGGTATATGTATGCATTTGTAGCCGAATGTAACTATTTATCTGACCATTTCCCTATTATAATAAGTGCATTTGTTGGAAAAATAGCGTGCGGAATATACAATTCCCGAAGCTAGCAGCAGGAGGCTAAACCAATGTGTGAAGGCTGAAAATGGATTACATCATGCATTCCATTTAGGTTTTGCCTTTGACAGCTTTCTTTGCAAGTCATTCGCGGACAGTGACTTCCTGTCAGTTGAGTTCTTATACGTACATCGTATAAACGATCAGACAAAAGGACGAGTAAGTGCATTGTGATACTGTTTTGTTTCAAACGGATATTACCTCCTTGTTAAAAATAATTGCTAGAGTGGTTCGTATCGATGTATTAAAACCCATGACTTCACAATGTTATTTCAAACTCTATTATTAAAGTTTATGCTGCTATGAATCGCATCATTTCGTTGATACAGCATGAATACCAAAATCTTGCTGCATCTTCACATATTGTGGATACAATCGTGACGACGACGGCCGTTAGTACGTGTCCGATTTAGTAATGACTGCAATTAGATTTTGCTACGCCGTTCTGAGAAAAAAAGAAATTGTAGGACCACCGCGAACATTTCAAACAGTGAAAATCTGTCATGCTTATTCACGATTCACAAGAACAAACAAAGGCTCACAAATTTAAGGCAGATGCCGAATGCGGATGCTTTTTCAAAAAACAGATCACGATTTTCAAAATCATTTGCAGTCATAAGCAAGTTGTCTTTAGTTTGAGTTATCAACGTCAATAATTCCTCTACAAAGTACAGACTCAAACTGATGTATGGTAGTACCAGTCAATTGTAACCACGGCCCCCATGTCCGGGCAATAGCGGGGACTTTGACTTTCGGTATAGCCAACCCCGGGTAAAATCAACGCCCTGAGGAGACGTACAGATGGTAAAATCCCCGCCAAATGCCTTCGCACCCCAGGGATCCTAGGTAAGGCCCATTCCCCGCTATATTTTTGCGAACACAAACCCACCGCATTCACCCGGCACTGCGGGGCCACCTGTTGGTTAAAAACACGGCCAATTACCCCGGCTATTCCCAGTATACCCCCGGACCGGGGTGCGTGGTTACAATTGACTGGTGCATAATGAATCAACTTTTCTGTTGACCGGGCGTCAGACTACGTGGTCATTGTTCAATGATAGGATGGTCATACAAAGCTCATATTTCTTAAACGCGTTAAACAACGATTGAATAGCATTACATTAAGAAATAAAATCATAAAGGTATATGTCTTTGATCAGTTTAGTTTAAACTTATTTAATTTTACAACGACTGTAAAACAAGTTATTGCAACTAATATTAATCACTCTCGTTGGCACGATATTGCGCGAGAGTGTGGTCTTGTGTTGTGGGGAAAACCGGAGTACCCGGAAGAAACCCACTTGTCCGACTTGGTGACCAGTTTGTATGTCTATGTCTGTGTTTCACTTTTGGCAGTGCTTTGATTTTGTTGAATGGAACACGTATAACTTTGAGTACAATTTGAACTGTCATGTTCATAATGGAAATACGATTAAATCTAGTACTTGTTTGCGACCTGCCTTAGGTTGACAAATTAGGAAATGACTTTATTCATAACACGAGGACGAATCTATCAAAAAATGAAATATTTTGGCCTGGTATTGGTTAACTTGTGCGGTTTCCATTTCAAATAGGCTTTGTAGTGGCATACTTTAGTTGTCATTGTGGTTGCCTATTCTATGCATTTATTCAAATATGAAATATTTTAGAAGCATGTATCCCGAGTATCGTTTGAACAAGAAAGTTTGCCCTGTTTGTTTGCGCTCGTTTGATGGTTCATTAAAAGTGCAAGTTTCATTATTTTTATTTTCATTTCAGACAAAAGCTGGTTATGTTTATGTTATTATTCAGAAATCAAATGTTACTTTTCATTGTGGTTCATATGTTTTATGGTTCATTTAAAGCTGCACTCTCACAGATTGAACGTTTTGATAACTTTTTTTGTCATGGAATAAGCACATTTATGTGAAAAATCATGGAAACCAATGGTATAATACTGCTGACAATAAACCATATCGCAGATTTTCATATTTAATGTAAAAAAAATGATGTTTTATGCATTTTTCTTAAACCGTTAGTAACGGTTTTAGCCATAAAACATTTGAACGGAAATATAAAAATCTGCGATCTGATATTTTGTCAGCAGTGTTAAATCACTGGTTTGCAGATATTTACGCAAAATTTGGTGTGCAGCTTTAAAGTGCAGTTTTCATTACTTTTTATTTCAGTGAAAGGCTAGTTATGTTTATGTTGTTATTTTGAAAGCAAATACAACTTTTGAAATTGATCGTCTAAATCAAAATAAACACCATTTTTATCCTAGTTTTTAGACATTCTTTTTTATTCTAATTGTTAAAAATGACCAACAATATAACAACATTTTTGTAAATTGTAAAAGGTTCGTATTGCAAGATTTTAGCCCCGACTTCTCACGACTTTCAAAATCATTGTGAATCTTGACAATTAGTAGATACAGGCGTAAAAGCCTCAAAACAGTCGTAATTGTGTTACAATTTACTTCGAGGTTTGTTTTCAAAAACTTATAAGTGCAGTCGCTACTGAATCAGTCATGGTCGTAAAAGCATAGGATAGGCATACGATTATACCAGTATCCTTCGTTAAGCTAACAACAGTCATACAAATGTTCCACGATCAAACGTCCTTGGGTCCTACGACAGTGATTTCTATCTTATAACTGTAGTTGATCATCGGATGATTTAACTCGACATCTCTCCTGAACCTACGTCAGTCTCCTCTGTACCTTGCATACGACTATAAGAGTCTGTTTTTAACAATGAAAAAATACTCGACTACAGTTTGGGTGCTCTGAGATTGATCCAGCGAATCTGATTACGTTCTATAAATAACCAGCACTTATTATTAATAAATTAAATGAAGTATGACCTTAAGGTTGTCTAAGTTTGATATTGAATACCACAATATATCATCTTTTAACGAAGGACAACTTTTCACGCAACGAAGGGTCATTAATTAACGGTCGGGGTCAGTTTTCAACATTAAAAAGTGATCCGTCATCCGTTGATGACCCATGGGGTCAATATTCAACTTGGTAAAGAAATAAAGTTACAACGGCCAATCCATAACTGATCATACAGACGTTGAATAGTTTATACAAATGAAGCATGATTTTAAAAATCACCTGGGCCCAATATCGGAAAATTTCTCATGTCAAATTTTCAATCTCAGTTTCAACTCAATTTAACATATAAAAGCAGAGTATGATTCAAAATCCTGCATGTTTTTAAGCTTTTTGAAATCGTATGTTCTCATAGAATGCGTTGATTTTTCTTTTCGATATTTCAAATAAAACTTATTCTGGAGCTAAACATATACCCGAATTATTGTTAAGAAACAATCAAATGTACTGAAATACATTTTTGGCTGTGGAATATTTTTCCCTTGGAATCTTGACCAAGGGCATAATCAACCAATTTTATGATAGAATGCCCATTTAAAAGGTGTAAAAACATATATGATATTTAATAAATTTTGATGTTTTGTGGTATAATGAGTTGAGACTGAGTTTGAGATTTGACTTAAGTATTTTCTGACTAACATTGAGGCTAGATGTTTATAAAATCATCATGATCCAGCAATTTACCCGTGAATGCATCACATAACTGCTTTCAGTTATCGGCTTTGAAAGGTTTCATGCGAGTAACGCAATGCAAATTGAATAAATAAGCACTCATGCGTAACGCATCCTCGAAGTAACTAAAAACATTTATGAAAGCGTGAATCTTGAATCGACTTCATGCTTATATAAAATGAAACATAGTAGTTTATTACCATCAATTATGACTACATATGAGGAATAAAGCGTCCTTTACTAGGAAAATTACTCTGTAAAATAAATATCTTCATGAAATCTGAGGAAGAGGAATTAATTTTCCAGTTGTTTAGGCAGTAAATCGATGTTGTTATTTTGAAAGCAAATGAAACTTTTGAAAAGGATCGTGTTAATAAAAAATAAGCTACATTTTTATGTTACTTTCTTGACATTCTTATTTTATTTTTGTATTGTAGATATAGAAGGTTAACATCCTTTTTGTAATTCAAAACTGGTTTTTATTGCACGTTTTTAATACCGACCGCCAACGACTTTCAATATCTTGGTGAATCTTGACAAATCGTAGATATAGGCGTGAAAGTCAGTGGTGTATTTTTTTAACTTACAGACTCGTAGTCCTGGTGAATCGGGAAGAGTCATTCCCTCACCTCAGATAACTAGATCCAATAATTTAACCATGCTAGGAATTCTTATCTTGCCCACGGGCAAGATAAAATGCCCGTATGGAAATCCTTTTTAATAGTCAAATTGTAATTACATCTCTTGTTGAAGACTGTCGTCTGTAGCATCATGGAAATCTTGTCTTGTGGCAATATTTAGAACGCTAATTAATTATTTATCGCTTCAAATGTCACCATAAAACAGTTTTTACGCAGCTTTCAAGAAATAATGCTTCACTCTCCTTAGAACTATTTAAAGACCGATTTGACTATTAACATTACCTGAATCACTGTGCGCATATCCATGACAACCACGAATTATCGCATATCCGTACGCAATTATTTTCACTAAGCACAAAAGAGTTCCAGCAAAAAGTACATTTTAACTTTATATTGTTTAACTGAGGTGGGAGAAAAAGTATCTACCATAGCCGCTCGTGTAAGATAGGTTCATCCCGACCCTCGCGCAGGGTGTTTTGCGGAAACTCGGTAAACCTCGTTTCCCAAAACACCCTACGCTCGGGTCGGAATGACCCTATCTTACACTCTCGGCCATGGAAGATACTTATACTCCCGTTTAGAACAATTCGAAACTTATAAAAGCAGTCGTAGCTTAATCAAGCATAGTCGTACGAGCGCATTATAAAAGCACACGTTAATCATACAATTGTCCTATGTTACGTTCCACAATCGTACGCCCTTGTGACAGGGGTGGTTAAGTCCTGCGACTATAATTCTATCTTATGACTTTAGTAGGATCATCGGATGATTTGACTCGACAGCCACGGTCTATATTATAATGTATACGTTATCGGTACTTCACACATTTCAATCATCTTTTAATCTCCTCTGTCGTAGCCACGCCAAGATTGAAAGACAAGAAAACTATAGGTTGTTTTTTAAATCGAGAATGTCTTCACAGTTTGGACCAGGCTTTAGCCGTACATATGTCCCTGTTTTGACAACATTTATCAAATTACGTTCATATCCATCTTCGGGACTAAAGACTTCGTATGTGCAAAATGAATTTATGAGTTCAACTACATTTTTACTTCCATTTATTTTGTTTTGCCAAAGACGTGTCAAGCGTTGTATAGCATTGTAAAGGTTATGGGTTGAGCTTATTAATAATGCACGGTATTTAAAGTTTCTTTGGTTGTTTAAGAGAAAATTAAGATTAATTTGACATATCTGTTCGTTGGATGGCCGTAGAGACGGTCTTTTCTTTAAAAAAAGTATTGATGACCCGGTTTATGTCTGAAAGCATTATTTTTGTCTGTATTTGGACATAAAATGTCTTTGATATATCATTTCAGGCCAAATACTGAGTCCAATTCCTGTGGTTTCACATATGTGACAACCATATATTTCCTTTAAAATCAGTTCAAATTCAATTGATACAAGCAATAAAAAGGGTATGTCATGTTTCTCCTTAATTTGAAGTAAAGCACCGTTCATTGTTCATGTTATCTATTTTTACATCAGGCCGGAAATAAGAACAATTCTTATCCAGCAGAAACTATATCGATATCAGCTGTGTGAAGTTAGCTAAACATACGATTTGGACATTGGACATTCAAAATCTAATGTTGTGTTGATTCGACTTTGAATGTCCAATATCCAATGTCGTGCCAGCACGACTTTCGCTTTTGAATGTCCAATGTCCAATGTCGTGCCAGCACAACATTCGATTTTGAATGACCAATGTCGTGCCAGCACGACTTTCACTTTTGATGGTCCAATGTCCAATGTCGTGCCAGCACAACATTCGATTTTGAATGTCCAATGTCGTGCCAGCACAGCATTCGATTTTGAATGTCCAATGTCCAATGTCGTGCCAGCAAGACTTTCACTTTTGAATGTCCAATGTCCAATGTCGTGCCAGCACAACATTCGATTTTGAATGTCCAATGTCGTGCCAGCACGACTTTCACTTTTGAATGTCCAGTGTCCTATGTCGTGCCAGTACAACATTCGATATTGAATGTCCAATGTCCAATGTCGTGCCAGCACAACATTTGATTTTGAATGTCCAATGTCCAATGTCGTGCCAGCACAACATTCGATTTTGAATGTCCAATGTCCAATGTTTAGCTAACTTAACACAGCTATTAATATCTGAGCTATTCGTGCATTGATTGTTTAATTATTGAAGGTATTGGACTGAATTCAAAGTAATCACAACTACGAATATTCTGCAATACTCAAACTAGAACAAAATACAAACCTAAAATAGCATTCTCAAACTAAAATATAGAGAGTGCATGACCTGAACCAAATCTGGGCACTTTGAATTAAGTTATAACGTAACTTAATATAACACTTAAAATAAAAAGAATAGCACACACAACAACAATGTTTTAGGTCATAGGACTATATTGTTTATACCATTTCACAAAGAGCTACAGCATAAACAGCGCTTTTATTATATTTGAAGTTCTACTTGAAAAATAATACCTACAGTCATTGTACTTTTCCGACAAGTTATAATCGGCGGAAATCAACATGGATGTTGCCCTAGACCACAGGGGGCAGAAACAAATAATTTTCTTAACATAATTTGTTTCTGTCGCCTGTGCCCTAGACTAAGGAAATACATAGCATGTTCAGCATGTGCTATATGTTTGACTAAAGCATTATTTACAATCCAACCAAATGTTTATCGACTGAAATGAGCATGATAAAGACCTTGCACGCGAATATTGGCGTCTGTTTTCAACGTTGAAAAATGACCCGACTTCAGTTGATGTGATATTCAGTATTGGGCTGGCATTCAATATTGGTCTTGGTTGGATCTAAGAACGATGTAGCTAACCGGATTACTTGTTATTAATAACTGACCAATTGAGTAAATGCAGTCAATCATGTATGACCATAAGAATGACTTAAGTCGCATATTGAATACCACCCTTGTTCGAAAAGCTGCACTGTCACAGATTGATAGTTTTGACTTTTATTTTATGTTTTGTCTCAGGTGATTATTGCAAAAATGCCTTCCATTCAGTCATATAAAATAACTCACTAATGAATAGATCTAAATTGTTTGGAAAACTGCTGAAAAACTCATTTTTCTTAAAGCGTTAGTAACGCTTTAAGCTATATAACATTATTTTTCGCACGTAAATATGAACAACTGCGGTCTGATCTTATGTCAGCAGCCCTGTATCACTGATATTCGGACATTAATGCAAAAATTGGCTAATTCAAAGTAAAAATAATCAAAAGTTGTCAAAACGGTCAATCTGTGATAGTGCAGCTTTATTTGGATATAAGAGTGATACAGCCAATCGGATTGCATTGCATCAATGACAAGCATTTATAATTAATAGATTCGATGAAAGATGACCTAAGAATTGACTAAATTTGATACTGAATACCACCATGGATAATCTTTTAACGAAGGACAGGTCACTCTAAACATTATATAATTTACAACGATTGTGAAGAGAGCTATAGCTTATACTAAGTCACTCTCGTTGGCACGATGTTGCGCGAGTGTGTGGTCTTGTGGTGTGGGGGAAACCGGAGAACCCGGAAGAAACCCACTTATCCGACGTGGTGACCACTAACCAAACTCACATGCGCCCAGGCCGAGAATCTAACCCGGGTCGCCTTGGTGAGAAGCGAGTGCGTTAACCATTGCGCTAACCGGACAACCTTTTCACGCAACGAAGGGTCATTAATTAACGGTCGGGGTCAGTGTTCAACAGTGATACATCATCCGTTGAAAAATGACCCATGGGGTCAATTTTCAACTTGGTAAAATTCAATGTTACACCGGCCAATTCACAACTGATCTTAGAATACAACCTTTATTTGCGGGCAATGAAATTGCAGAAAGACAGTCATTAAGTACTAGGAATAATCATTAAGAATTTCAACTTCCGCGGGTGTTTAAAGGTCTGCCTACTGCCACTCATCAGATACCTACTCCCTGTGTCAGATTTTGCGTTGTCAATGTGTCAGCCAATGAGGTAGTATTCTAAGACAGTTAGATGACCTGAATAACATTTTAATGATTAAGAAGGGCTCGTTCACATTGCTCATTCCGCCAATGCTTAATTATTAAACTATTACTTAATGTTATCTAACTATTACATAAAGTCTTTGAATAGTTTATACAAATGAAGCATGATTTTAAATATTTGCCTGATGTTTATAAAATCATCATGATCAAGCATTTTACCCGTGAATGCATCACCGAACTGCCTTTGGTTACTGATATTGAAAGGTTCCATGTGAGTAACGCTATGTAAATTAAATAAATAAGCATTCACACCTAACGCATTCTCTAAGTAACTTAAGGCATTTATGGAAGCGTGAATCTTAAATCGACCTCAAACCTATATTAAATGGAATGAAATATTATATGATAGTTTGTTATCATCAATTATGACTAAATATGAGGAATAAAGCGTACTTTACTAACGAAATTATTTATGCGAAATAAATATATTCATGTAATCTGAGGAAGAGAAATTAATTTTCCAGTTGTTTAGGCAGTAAATCGATGAAAATTGGATGTATCTTTTATCCAGGAGCGGAACCAGAGTTTGATATTCGAGGAGCGTAACTTAGGGTCGTAACTTATTTACTTGCGATCCTCCTTTAGAACCGAAATCTACTTGGTTTAAAATGTTGACAGGGGTATGGAGTGCTCCCCCACGAAAATGTCAACAATTTCTATTCTGAAAAGGTAAATTTTGGGCGTATTTTTTTACCCTTTTCTCCTATGATCAAATAAAAAGTAAACTTGGACGATTTGGGTGGGGTAGGTGGGGCGCCCTAGATCCGCTACTGGTATCATGTAATCGCCTTTTCAATGCGCGCATTGCTTACATATGACCATACCATGCGCTAAAGGCGTAATGCTATTATATAAATATCATATGGCAGCATGTGTGACATTGATATTGTCAACCCGAGAGCAGAATGTCACCTAAGGCATAACGTTCACATCCATTCGGAGCTCCTCGGCCATTTTTTTTAAAAACAACCTCGGATGTATTTGGACGGTTTGCATACTAAAAAAGAGGTACGTTTAAGTCCGCTGCAAGTAGATCGCGTAGTAATTTTATTTAGCAGTTAAACTTTCGGAGCTCCTCGGCCATTTTTTTAAAAACAACCTCGGATGTATTTGGACGGTTTGCATACTAAAAAAGAGGTACGTTTAAGTCCGCTGCAAGTAGATCGCGTAGTAATTTTATTTAGCAGTTAAACTTTATGACTTTACTCTAGGAAATCTTAATAATTTTATGTTTGCAAAAATATACTTCACTGGCAATCAGTTTAAACTTAGATCAATAAATACAATTCTAAAACCCTACATTTCTTAAATGATTTAATTAAAAAAAATACGAACTACTTTAACTGATGTACCGGCATACATCCGAGGTTGTTTTCGAGAAAAAAAAATGGCCGAGGAGTTCCGAATGGTTCACATCAACATTTTGCGAGCTATATACTTGCCCATAAAGCTTTATTGAGTTCCAAGTACTGCTGAATATGAACAATATGTAGCAACAGATTAGTTGATCAACATTCTTCATGTTCAACTTCTCTTTTTTCGCTATGATCTATTTGGTACTGTCTCTTCTTCGTAATTATTAAATTTAGTTTATTTGTATATGTCTCAACAGACGTATTTCTAAGAGTCCGGGGATATTTGACAAAGGATTGTTACATTATGATAGACAGAGTATTTGACAATTGATAGTTACATACAAGAGGAAACAAGAGAATTGAAAGCATTATTTGAAACCAGGGGCAGATCTAGGATATGACGTTACAGGGGGCGTAACTTAGGTGCGTAACCTTTTGACTTGCGCCCCTCCTTCAGAACCGAGATTTATTTGGTTAAAAGTGTTCGGAGCTTAAACAATTTCTAGTCCAAAATGGTGCATTTTGGTCACATTGTATGGGTTTTTTCTGCTATATTGAAATAAAAAAGTAAAAGTAAACTTAAGACGATTTTATAGGGGAGGGGGGAAATAAAAGAAGGAAAAGTAAACTTAAGACGATTTAAGGGGGGAAGGGGGTGGGGTAGGTTGCGAAATAGTACTCAAATCTTAAATGTGAATCTATCCAGCAACTCTATTTGCGGAATCATCAGCCTGTACAGTAAGAAAATAACTTTTATACGCAAGGATTAATACGTGCACGGAACCACTGGTCTTTTGTTACAAAAATAAAAATGAGCTTAATATAATGTAATTATTTTTCATGATCTTAATAAAAGTGTAATAACTATAGATTATCATATATGCCATCATGTAAGGCACTATATAAAAACTGACAGACATAATGAACCGGTGGTGTGTTTTAAGCATACAAATCCTGGGGTGCCAATATTTTGTTGGCTTTGCACGATACCTCGGAGTATAGTGTTTATTAGTCTCAGACAAAACATTAACCGCTGAGTGACGAATGTAAGTGTATTGTCTACATACAAAACCTGCATTTTAAAACATTTCAAGTGGTAATGTACAAGATGCCAAATATATTTCATGAAAGAGCGTGCTTCAATGTAAACCTCGAACATACCAGGTGGTGATGAACCAGTTGCGTGACACTTGTCATTATATAAGCGTGCTTCCATGCCACGTGGTAATGAACCAGTTGCGTGACAGTTGTCATTAAATTAGCGTGCTTTAAGGTAACTCTCGAACATACCACGTGGTAATGAACCAGTTGCGTGACAGTTGTCATTATATTAGCGTGCTTTAAGGTAACACTCGAACATGCCCCGTGGTAATGAACCAGTTGCGTGACAGTTGTCATTAAATTAGCGTGCTTTAAGGTAACACTCGAACATACCACGTGGTAATGAACCAGTTGCGTGACAGTTGTCATTAAATTAGAGTGCTTTAAGGTAACACTCGAACAAGCCACGCAGTAATTGGCCAGTTGCGAGACAGTTTTCATTAAATTAGCGTGCTTTAAGGTAACACTCGAACATACCACGTGGTAATGAACCAGTTGCGTGACAGTTGTCATTAAATTAGCGTGCTTCAAGGTAACACTCGAACATACCACGTGGTAATGAACCAGTTGCGTGACAGTTGTCATTAAATTAGCGTGCTTTAAGGTAACACTCGAACATACCACGTGGTAATGAACCAGTTGCGTGACAGTTGTCATTAAATTAGCGTGCTTCAAGGTAACACTCGAACATGCCACGCAGTAATTGGCCAGTTGCGAGACAGTTTTCATTAAATTAGCGTGCTTTAAGGTAACACTCGAACATACCACGTGGTAATGAACCAGTTGCGTGACAGTTGTCATTAAATTAGCGTGCTTCAAGGTAACACTCGAATATACCACGTGGTAATGA
Source organism: Mya arenaria (assembly GCF_026914265.1). NCBI lineage: Eukaryota > Metazoa > Mollusca > Bivalvia > Myida > Myidae > Mya > Mya arenaria. The sequence continues at coordinate 58,179,470 of NC_069131.1, forward strand.
ACCAGTTGCGTGACAGTTGTCATTAAATTAGCGTGCTTCAAGGTAACACTCGAATATACCACGTGGTAATGAACCAGTTGCGTGACAGTTGTCATTAAATTAGCGTGCTTTAAGGTAACACTCGAACATACCACGTAGTAATGAACCAGTTGCGTGACAGTTGTCATTAAATTAGCGTGCTTCAAGGTAACACTCGAACATACCACGTGGTAATGAACCAGTTGCGTGGCAGTTGTCATTATATTAGCGTGCTTTAAGGTAACACTCGAACATACCACGTAGTAATGAACCAGTTGCGTGACAGTTGTAATTAAATTAGCGTGCTTCAAGGTAACACTCAAACATACCACGTGGTAATGAACCAGTTGCGTGGCAGTTGTCATTAAATTAGCGTGCTTCAAGGTAACACTCGAACATGCCACGTGGTAATGAACCAGTTGCGTGACAGTTGTCATTATATTAGCGTGCTTTAAGGTAACACTCGAACATACCACGTGGTAATGAACCAGTTGCGTGACAGTTGTCATTAAATTAGCGTGCTTTAAGGTAACACTCGAACATACCACGTGGTAATGAACCAATTGCGTGACAGTTGTCATTATATTAGCGTGCTTTAAGGTAACACTCGAACATACCACGTGGTAATGAACCAATTGCGTGACAGTTGTCATTAAATTAGCGTGCTTTAAGGTAACACTCGAACATACCACGTGGTAATGAACCAATTGCGTGACAGTTGTCATTAAATTAGCGTGCTTCAAGGTAACACTCGAATATGCCACGTGGTAATGAACCAGTTGCGTGACAGTTGTCATTAAATTAGCGTGCTTTAAGGTAACACTCGAATATGCCACGTGGTAATGAACCAGTTGCGTGACAGTTGTCATTAAATTAGCGTGCTTCAAGGTAACACTCGAACATGCCACGCAGTAATTGGCCAGTTGCGAGACAGTTTTCATTAAATTAGCGTGCTTTAAGGTAACACTCGAACATACCACGTGGTAATGAACCAGTTGCGTGACAGTTGTCATTAAATTAGCGTGCTTCAAGGTAACACTCGAATATACCACGTGGTAATGAACCAGTTGCGTGACAGTTGTCATTAAATTAGCGTGCTTCAAGGTAACACTCGAATATACCACGTGGTAATGAACCAGTTGCGTGACAGTTGTCATTAAATTAGCGTGCTTTAAGGTAACACTCGAACATACCACGTAGTAATGAACCAGTTGCGTGACAGTTGTCATTAAATTAGCGTGCTTCAAGGTAACACTCGAACATACCACGTGGTAATGAACCAGTTGCGTGGCAGTTGTCATTATATTAGCGTGCTTTAAGGTAACACTCGAACATACCACGTGGTAATGAACCAGTTGCGTGACAGTTGTAATTAAATTAGCGTGCTTCAAGGTAACACTCAAACATACCACGTGGTAATGAACCAGTTGCGTGGCAGTTGTCATTAAATTAGCGTGCTTCAAGGTAACACTCGAACATGCCACGTGGTAATGAACCAGTTGCGTGACAGTTGTCATTATATTAGCGTGCTTTAAGGTAACACTCGAACATACCACGTGGTAATGAACCAGTTGCGTGACAGTTGTCATTAAATTAGCGTGCTTTAAGGTAACACTCGAACATACCACGTGGTAATGAACCAATTGCGTGACAGTTGTCATTATATTAGCGTGCTTTAAGGTAACACTCGAACATACCACGTGGTAATGAACCAATTGCGTGACAGTTGTCATTATATTTGCGTGCTTTAAGGTAACACTCGAACATACCACGTGGTAATGAACCAATTGCGTGACAGTTGTCATTAAATTAGCGTGCTTCAAGGTAACACTCGAACATGCCACGTGGTAATGAACCAGTTGCGTGACAGTTGTCATTAAATTAGCGTGCTTTAAGGTAACACTCGAACATGCCACGTGGTAATGGGCCAGTTGCGTGACAGTTGTCATTAAATTAGCGTGCTTCAAGGTAACACTCGAACATACCACGTGGTAATGAACCAGTTGCGTGACAGTTGTCATTATATTAGCGTGCTTCAAGGTAACACTCGAACATACCACGTGGTAATGAACCAGTTGCGTGACAGTTGTCATTAAATTAGCGTGCTTCAAGGTAACACTCGAACATACCACTTGGTAATGAACCAGTTGCGTGACAGTTGTCATTAAATTAGAGTGCTTCAAGGTAACACTCGAATATGCCACGTGGTAATGAACCAATTGCGTGACAGTTGTCATTAAATTAGCGTGCTTCAAGGTAACACTCGAATATGCCACGTGGTAATGAACCAGTTGCGTGACAGTTGTCATTATATTAGCGTGCTTCAAGGTAACACTCGAATATGCCACGTGGTAATGAACCAGTTGCGTGGCAGTTGTCATTATATTAGCGTGCTTCAAGGTAACACTCGAACATACCACGTGGTAATGAACCAGTTGTGTGACAGTTGTCATTAAATTAGCGTGCTTCAAGGTAACACTCGAACATACCACGTGGTAATGAACCAGTTGCGTGACAGTTGTCATTAAATTAGCGTGCTTCAAGGTAACACTCGAAAATGCCACGTGGTAATGAACCAGTTGCGTGACAGTTGTCATTAAATTAGCGTGCTTCAAGGTAACACTCGAAAATGCCACGTGGTAATGAACCAGTTGCGTGACAGTTGTCATTAAATTAGCGTGCTTCAAGGTAACACTCGAACATGCCCACGTGGTAATGAACCAGTTGCGTGACAGTTGTCATTATATAAGCGTGCTTCAAGGTAACACTCGAACATGCCCACGTGGTAATGAACCAGTTGCGTGACAGTTGTCATTAAATTAGCGTGCTTCAAGGTAACACTCGAACATGCCCACGTGGTAATGAACCAGTTGCGTGACAGTTGTCATTATATTAGCGTGCTTTAAGGTAACACTCGAACATGCCACGTGGTAATGAACCAGTTGCGTGACAGTTGTCATTATATTAGCGTGCTTCAAGGTAACACTCGAACATACCACGTGGTAATGAACCAGTTGCGTGACAGTTGTCATTATATAAGCGTGCTTTAAGGTAACACTCGAACATACCACGTGGTAATGAACCAGTTGCGTGACAGTTGTCATTATATTAGCGTGCTTCAAGGTAACACTCGAACATGCCACGTGGTAATGAACCAGTTGCGTGACAGTTGTCATTATATTAGCGTGCTTCAAGGTAACACTCGAACATACCACGTGGTAATGAACCAGTTGCGTGACAGTTGTCATTATATTAGCGTGCTTTAAGGTAACACTCGAACATGCCCCCGTGGTAATGAACCAGTTGCGTGACAGTTGTCATTATATTAGCGTGCTTCAAGGTAACACTCGAACATGCCACGTGGTAATGAACCAGTTGCGTGACAGTTGTCATTATATTAGCGTGCTTCAAGGTAACACTCGAACATACCACGTGGTAATGAACCAGTTGCGTGACAGTTGTCATTATATAAGCGTGCTTTAAGGTAACACTCGAACATACCACGTGGTAATGAACCAGTTGCGTGACAGTTGTCATTATATTAGCGTGCTTCAAGGTAACACTCGAACATACCACGTGGTAATGAACCAGTTGCGTGACAGTTGTCATTATATTAGCGTGCTTTAAGGTAACACTCGAACATACCCACGTGGTAATGAACCAGTTGCGTGACAGTTGTCATTATATTAGCGTGCTTTAAGGTAACACTCGAACATACCACGTGGTAATGGGCCAGTTGCGAGACAGTTTTCATTAAATTAGCGTGCTTTAAGGTAACACTCGAACATGCCACGTGGTAATGGGCCAGTTGCGAGACAGTTTTCATTAAATTAGCGTGCTTTAAGGTAACACTTGAACATGCCACGTGGTAATGGGCCAGTTGCGAGACAGTTTTTATTAAATTAGCGTGCTTTAAGGTAACACTCGAACATACCACGTGGTAATGGGCCAGTTGCGAGACAGTTTTCATTAAATTAGCGTGCTTTAAGGTAACACTCGAACATACCACGTGGTAATGGGCCAGTTGCGAGACAGTTTTCATTAAATTAGCGTGCTTTAAGGTAACACTTGAACATACCACGTGGTAATGGGCCAGTTGCGTGACAGTTTTCATTAAATTAGTGTGCTTTAAGGTAACACTCGAACATACCACGTGGTAATGGGCCAGTTGCGAGACAGTTTTCATTAAATTAGCGTGCTTTAAGGTAACACTCGAACATACCACGTGGTAATGGGCCAGTTGCGAGACAGTTTTCATTAAATTAGCGTGCTTTAAGGTAACACTCGAACGTACCACGTGGTAATGGGCCAGTTGCGTGACAGTTTTCATTAAATTAGAGTGCTTTAAGGTAACACTCGAACAAGCCACGCAGTAATTGGCCAGTTGCGAGACAGTTGTCATTAAATTAGAGTGCTTTAAGGTAACACTCGAACATGCCACGCAGTAATTGGCCAGTTGCGAGACAGTTGTCATTAAATTAGAGTGCTTTAAGGTAACACCCGAACATACCACACAGTATTTAGCCAGTTGCGAGACAGTTTTCATTAAATTAGCGTGCTTCAAGGTAACACTCGAACATGCCACGTTGTAATGGGCCAGTTGCGAGACAGTTTTTATTAAATTAGCGTGCTTTAAGGTAACACTCGAACATACCACGTGGTAATAGGCCAGTTGCGAGACAGTTTTCATTAAATTAGCGTGCTTTAAGGTAACACTCGAACATACCACGTGGTAATGGGCCAGTTGCGAGACAGTTTTTATTAAATTAGCGTGCTTTAAGGTAACACTCGAACATACCACGTGGTAATAGGCCAGTTGCGAGACAGTTTTCATTAAATTAGCGTGCTTTAAGGTAACACTCGAACATACCACGTGGTAATGGGCCAGTTGCGAGACAGTTTTCATTAAATTAGAGTGCTTTAAGGTAACACTTGAACATACCACGTGGTAATGGGCCAGTTGCGTGACAGTTTTCATTAAATTAGAGTGCTTTAAGGTAACACTCGAACATACCACGTGGTAATGGGCCAGTTGCGAGACAGTTTTCATTAAATTAGCGTGCTTTAAGGTAACACTCGAACATACCACGTGGTAATGGGCCAGTTGCGAGACAGTTTTCATTAAATTAGCGTGCTTTAAGGTAACACTCGAACGTACCACGTGGTAATGGGCCAGTTGCGTGACAGTTTTCATTAAATTAGAGTGCTTTAAGGTAACACTCGAACATGCCACGCAGTAATTGGCCAGTTGCGAGACAGTTGTCATTAAATTAGAGTACTTTAAGGTAACACTCGAACATGCCACGCAGTAATTGGCCAGTTGCGAGACAGTTGTCATTAAATTAGAGTGCTTTAAGGTAACACTCGAACAATCCACACAGTATTTGGCCAGTTGCGAGACAGTTGTCATTAAATAAGAGTGTTTTAAGGTAACACTCGAACATGCCACACATTAATTGGCCAGTTGTAAAACAGTTTGCATAAATTTTTCGTGTCACGTTAGTATGTTACTTTCAAGATGCCATGTGTTGCTTTATGCAATATTCGTTTTGTCCGAATGAGAAAATTGCAAATGATCCATAGAATTTTCCAGCACGTTTTCCGTCGGTTCTCCATTCGATGTATCCGTTATTATTCGTTGAAGCGCTAGCCTGAAGCGTGTGAAATAATCACATTGCACATAACAGACGTCTCGGTAATCGGTATTCAATTGTCTAGAAATGATATGTCATTTTCAATGATCGGTCCCGAAAGACTAGAATATAAGTATCTTCCATGGCCGAGAGTGTAAGATAGATAGATAGATTCATTCTGACCCGAGCGTAGGGTGTTTTGCGGAAACGAGGCGATAGCACGTGGTTGTCATGGATATGGCGTGAGACCACAGTTATTTTACTATATGTTTCATATAGACACTAACCTGGCTTTTGACTTTATACACACCCCAATTGAAAAACAAGGACATGGCATCTCTAGAACAATTCAAGACACAAAATATAATCACAAGAAAACACCATGTTGACCATTGACCCGACTGTCAAAATGGAGTTCAAATACATAACCCTTCCGCCAGGGAGTCAATCGGTTACAAACAACTAATTTTCAGACTTCCACAAGCGGTCGGTGGAATTACCGAAAATCCGAAAATCCCCGTAAATACCGAAAATCCCTTCCATTCTCTGAGGTATATAGCGTTTTCTTTAATACGCCCGGATTTACTACTTTATTGTGTTCGAATGTTGTATGCCGTAATTGTTGTCTTAAAATAATACGAAATGAAAGTCCATAAGGGAGGGAGGTTATTTTCAATTAGACCAATTTTTTTATGATTTTTTGAAGATGCTGTTGCATTTCAATGTTCTCTGAAGCTGTAGTACGTAACAAATTAGGAATGTGTTGAAACTTCTTCAACTAAATGAGGGTAGGTTTTGGGTGGGGGTGGGGTATGGGCCATGACGAGAGCGCCTCCTCGTGGTGTGGCCTGGATATGGCACGGTGAATGAACAATCTGTTTTCATCTAAATTAGAAAAAAAAATATATATATAATACAAATCTTTGGTCCAATTCAAGTCCACATTCATCCTGCCATAACTGAACGCTCTCATATGGTCGAAAATTAGCAATATCACTTCGCTTAAGATCATCCTCTTTCATATAATATACCACTTCGGGACATATGGCATTATAATAACCGCCTACTCAGCCCCCGAAGGTGAACAGACCTCGGCTTACGCCTCGGTCCATATACACCTTCGATTGGTAAATGGCCTGTCCTTATTATGTCATATGGCCCTCAGTGGTGTATTATATTAAATTTCTTTAATATCGTAAACACTGACGTGCAACGTACTCTTGAACTGCATTACACTAAGAAATAAATATTTAGACTTCCGATGTTTCTTTCATACACCGCGTACTCTTACTTGTTACCTCCGTGTAAATACAAGATTTAATTTCTGGTTCACAGGAGCATTCCGTTTTGAACCAGAACGCCATTGATTGGGGTTCAATACACATCGTATTATAGTCATCAGTGACAGCATGGTTCCAGGTACTGACCGCACGATAAGAATCTGTCACAGCGGGGTGTCATTACTGATAGATAACAGACATGGACCAATATCTCACAATGACATGTCCATATCGATATTGAGACGAGTATTGCATGTAAGTATTTAAACGGTATGCTTTACGATATAAAATATTAGATTATGCCTTTATTCATTAATAACACTTTCCTATCATGACCAATGTTAATATGATGTTGATGATTCGTATTTAGGTGCAGTGATGGTATTTAAGTGAAATTGTACAAATTGCATTTATTTCGTCGCGAGATTGTGCAATAAAAATTACCAAGCGATTCCACATAACAGTTGAGACACATACAATTCGTTATGATACACATAAGGACAATTGTATAATCAACTCCCGCTTGATACCAGTTATTCACCTTTCTCGACACACAACTTGTTTACAATACACAATTAATTATTATTTATCGATTAACTTATACAGCACCATTTCTATATACACGTTCAAAGGCGCTTTCAACAATATACACTGATAACTAATTACAAGCAATATCAATACAAAAGCTATTAAACAATCAATGTACGACATATTAAAAATCAGAAAATCAATAAAAAAATATAATGTGATATCAATTGAATTACTAGTTTGAAGTTAAAACATTAAATATCAATATCTACGATCACAAAATAACTCCAGCCCATGTAAAGTACACAACTTCTGTGTATCTTTATTACCGTCTGCTGTCTTATCAGATCGCACATTTAAGTGTCTTGCTGTGCGGTGTCATCCAATACAGTACAATTTTCATAAACGAAACTGAATGAATAAATCTTGTTATCATACTTCGTTGTTTTTGATTACGTTTAAGTCACCCCAACACCCCTCCACCGACTCCCCTTCCCCTCTCTACAACCAACTATGGCATACAAGCGATGACACTAATAATAAGTTATTACTCCCGGCGTACAAACCACCTCGCACACTCGATGTAAAATGAAAGGGGGTCCCGGGTTTTAGTCACCACGACCCCCACCCCCACCCTCCCCAGGCTTCCCCACCCCTCTCCAACCTCCAACAATTACGGCATACAACATTCGAACACAATAAAGTAGTAAATCCGGGCGTATTAAAGAAAACGCTATATACCTCAGAGAATGGAAGGGATTTTCGGTATTTACGGGGATTTTCGGATTTTCGGTAATTCCACCGACCCTTCCACAAGCTTTGATTTTTCCAATATTTACATTGAAAACTATCAATTTCTGCAATAGAGTGTCAAATTCAGTCAAGTTCTCTGCAAAAAGAACATTTTTTGCTTCTTTTTCATTCAATTTTAATAAAATATTGATACTTGAACACAAGCACTCTTTATTTCTGTATTCACATCCGGATCTTGGTCAACGGGGGGCAGATAACTGTGGTCTTGAGCCTATTTAAGCAACATTTTTTTCAGAAACAGACTTCTAAACTCCTATAGTTCAGCTTCAGGCTATATGCAACACATACTGAAAGTTTGGCAATGATATATCAAACACTAAATGAATGAGACAAGTATTAGCACCTGTGGTATTTTCATAAAAAGCAGAAACAGCCATTTCCCTCAAATGTTAAGCCGCAAACCTTTGAAGAGCCATTATTTCCTTATGCATTGGAATAATTTGACCAAGTAAAGTTTTCCTTGTAGCTTTTAATGGTGTCTATAGAACAGCACCACAAAAATGGCCTGCCTACTCTTTTAAGATTTTTTCTAAGCAAAATAAGGTTTTTCCACTTCATCGGCTTAGTGTTTTATATAAAAAATGACATGGAGCCAAACTGAAATGCCTCAACTTGTCAAAATTTTGATTTTCTGGTCCACTTTTATACAAAGGTAACAGAACTGTTCAGTTTAACACAAGAAATTTAGTGATCATGTGTTAATAGACAGTCTAAACAACACTATATGCCAAATTGTTGGCTTCCGAGACAAATGGCGCAACAAAGGAAATGGCAAAAAACACACCAAAACTTAAAGATTCATGACAACTGCTAGTGTTTTCATGTATGAGGTGGCTACATGATGTAGAAAATGCAGAGATAGCATTATTATGCCCATTTAAAAAAAAAAATACTTTAAGAATCTGTTTTGAAGGCTAGATTTGGCATTAAATTCAGAGTACAGCACTTCACCATTGTCTATAAGATGCTTATTTACACCTGATTTGCTATAAATCTCACTTATTGGAATCATTTACACACAAACAAGTACTACAGAGTTGACTAACATCTTCATTCTTCTGAAATATTGGATTCAGAGCTGCATCTCCTGGATTCAGATTGCAGGACTACCGCCTGGGGAAAAGGCCGCAGCTAACTGGAGCTTATTGGCACATCATGATCTGCAAGCAACACACAAAAGCAATGTTTTACACAAATAAAACTATCTGCCACTTCTGTTAAAGTTTGAAAAAGGCCTGTAAACACTCATTTGAGGCATACACAACCTTTAATATAGTCATAAATGTGATAAATATGCAGAAAAGTTCATGAATTTAAAGATTTTCAGGACAAAATTAATAGAATATATAGTCTTTTGGACAATTTGCAATCAGTTTTTAACAACTCAAAGGTAAATCTCATCTTATTGAGTACCCAGATGCATTTTGCAAGCATTCAAACCAGACATGCTTAGAATTTCTTCTTACTTGGAGATGGTATTCCTTTCTTGAAAATCCTTGCCGAGAGCCGGTATGGAAAACCACACGAGACCACAGTTTTACCAGCACTGGTTCTTGTCCTTGAAAATTCCTCTGTGGCTACAGCAACCAGGCTGGCTATTAAAATAAGCAATAAATTAGGGTTTTTAAAACATTTATAATGTTTTAAGGTTGTGATTTTTTAATGCATGAAGGGAAAAGGCTCTATTCTTTATGAAAGCTGCTCACTTTTTATTTATTTTGCCTTGAGAAATGTCAAGTTTTTCAATGAATAAACTGAATAAATGAAGGAATAAATGAATATATATGAATGATTGATAGAATGAATTGATGAGTTAATGAAAGGTGGCATTATTTCTTTAAAATTGGGATCTCATTGTGTTGCTGTGATTGTTAAAGTATATGTTTTCTTGTCCATAAGCTGAAAATCATATGCACACTAAATAAAACATCATTCTGCATCCTATGTGCAGTAAGTTTTGTTTAATTGCTTATAGAATTTGCAATTACAAATGAAATGTAATGTTTGCTTAAAAGAGCAAACAAAATGTGTGAATAGATGCACAATACAGACCAAAGACTGATACAAGTCAGCAGTTTCATTAGAAAATAATATTATTATCAAAGCCACATCAGAAATGATTGACAACATGAAAGAAATTCATTTAGGAATGGAACAAACACTCTCAATGGGCTTTTATGACCAAACTGTCTCACTTTGTTATCTTAAAGTACTTACAAATTACAGCATGTTGGCAAACACCAAGTACAGCTTGGCCTGGTGGGCAGCTTGGTGCGGGGGGGGGGGGGGGGCTGTCTGGCTGGTTCTTCAACAGACAGTTCCTCCTGGGTCTGCTTCCTATGTTTAAAAATCCCTCCATTTATACTTTGGAATTGAAAGTGAGGCTTTCATTCATTAGTTACCATCATTTGGAACTATTTCCAAACATTAAATTGAAAGTGAAAGTAGTTTTTTTTTTTAAATGTCAAAAATATATAAGAAAATTATATGTTATTAATTTATATTATGTAATATGAGATTTTCACATTTCATACTCAAACACCAATATTCTATGGCTAAGCACTGTCAAGTGGCCAAATTTCAACCAGATAGCTGTATAAATTAAGAATTTATAACAATTTAAAATAGGCCACCCTTCCAAAAGCTTCCTCTATTCAGGCGTGAGACCACAGTTATTTTTACTATATGTTTCATATAGACACTATTAAACCTGGCTTTTGACTTTATACACACCCCAATTGAAAAACAAGGACATGGCATCTCTAGAACAATTCAAGACACAAAATATAATCACAAGAAAACACCATGTTGACCATTGACCCGACTGTCAAAATGGAGTTCAAATACATAACCCTTCCGCCAGAGAGTCAATCGGCTACAAACAACTAATTTTCAGACTTCCACAAGCTATGATTTTTCCAATATTTACATTGAAAACTATCAATTTCTGCAATAGAGTGTCAAATTCAGTCAAGTTCTCTGCAAAAAGAACATTTTTTGCTTCTTTTTCATTCAATTTTAATAAAATATTGATACCTGAACATAAGCACTCTTTTTTTCTGTATTCACATCCGGATCCGGTCAACGGGGGGCAGATAACTGTGGTCTTGAGCCATATTCGCGCAATGATTCAGAATATGTTAATAGTCAAATCGGTCTTTTTAAATAGTTCTAAAGAGAATGAAGCATTATTTCTTGAATGGTGCGTGAAAACTGTTTTATGATGACATTTGAAGCGAGAAATAATTAATTAGCGTTCTAAATATTACCATAAGACAAGATTTCCTTGATGCTACAGTCTTCAACAAGGGAGGTAATTACAATGTGGTAACCATTAAAAAGGAGTTCCATACGGGCATTTTATCTTCGCCCGTGGGCAAGATAAGATTATCTAGCATGGTTAAATTATTGGATCTACTTATCTGAGGTGGGAGAAATGGAAATCTGTTCAGTATTGGGCTAAGTACTCTTTTCCTTGATTGCTTAGGTGCTGAATTAGCGATTTAGGCGTATGTTATTCATGTTCATCCACATTAATATGAGGCATGGCATCATTGGCGTGTGATTTCTTCGACATGAATAGTAGCATCGTACTGTTATTTTTCGAAATTAATGGCATAAGGCGCGATATAACATATGCATATATGTTTGTATTATTAGCCAAATGTAACTATTTATCTGACAATTTCTTTATTGTAATTAGTTCATTTGTGGGGAAAATAACGTGTATCTTATACAGATTTACCAAGCTTCCAGCAGAGGGCTAAACCAATGTGTGAAGGCTGAAAATGGATTACACCCTGCGTTCCATATAGGTTTTGCCTTTGACGGCTTTCTTTGCAAGTCATCTCCGGACAGTGACTTCCTGCCAGTTGAATACGTGCATCTACGTTCATTGTAGGAACGATCAAATTAAAGAACAAATGAGTGCATTCTCATATTTTTTGTTTCAAACGGATATTACCTCATCGTTGCTAGAGTGGTTCGTATCGATGTATTAAATTCCATGATATCACAATATCATTTTAAACGTTTTCAATGTAGTTCGTGCTGCTATGGATCGTGTCATTTCGTTGATACAACACATATATTTGAAATTGCTGTATCTTTACAAATCATGGTTACAATCCTGACGGCATCGGTCGTAAGAATGTGCCCGTTTAGTTATGACTGCGATAATTGTGCGCTACGCCGTTTTAAAACAAAAAGCAAATCGTAGGACCATCACGACTTTTTCAAACAGTGATAATCTGTCATGGCTCTTAAAGATTCATCAGGACAAATCGAGATTTACCAAATTTTATGCAAATGCCGAAGGCGGATGTTTTTTAATCATTTCTTTTCAAAATCCATCATGATTATCGAAATCATTTCCAGTCATAACCACGGTGTCTGCTGGCTTTACTATGATTTATTAACGTTACTAATTCCTCTACAAAGCACAGACTCCAGTCTTTAAATTTGCACTATAGCGGCCTTTTGTTCACTGGTGGCATTTGGTTACGGTAAGTAAGGGGTATGATTATCGTAGGACTAGCCCAAGGACGTGCTATCCTGGACCATTCGTATGACTGTTGTTTACTTAACAAAGGTACTGGTATGATTATCGTATGCCTATTCTATGCTCGTACGACTATGCTTGATTATGTTACGACTGCACTTATAATGTTTTGAAATCAAACCTCGTAGTAAATTGTAACACATTTGCGACTGTTTTAAGCCTTTAACGCCTGCATCTACGAATTATCAAGATCACAATAAATTTGAAAGTCATGGGCAGTCGAGGCTAAAATCTTGCAATTAGAACCTTTTACGATCTACAGAAATGTTGTAAACTTGCTATATGGACATTTTTAACACTACAAATACAAAATAATGTCTAAAGCTAAGATGAAAATGGTGTTTATTTTGATATAGACGATCAATTTAAAAAGTTGCTTTTGCTTTCAAAATAACAACATAAACATATCTAGCCTTTGACTGAAATAAAAAAGTAATGAAATCTGAACCATAGAACTAACGCAAGTTTTCAACAGTACAGCGCATTAATTATATTGCAATTGAATCAAGGTTTAAAATATTTGAATTTTGAATGCGATCAAAGGATAGCCAACCACAATGAAAAGTAACATTTGATTCCTGAATAATAACATAAACATAACCAGCTTTTGTCTGAAATGAAAATAAAAATAATGAAAAATGCACTTTTATGAACCATCAAATGAATGCAAACAAACAGGGCATACTTTCTTGTTCAAACGATACTTGGGATAATTGCTTCTAGAATATTTGATATTTGAATAATTTAAAAGAATAGGCAACCACATTGACAACTTAAGTATGCCACAACGAAGCGTACTTGATATGGAAGCCGCACAAGTTAACGAATACCAGGCCGAAATATTTCATTTTTTAATTCATTCGTCCTCGTTTTATGAATAAAGTCATTTCCTAATTTGTCAACCAGGTCGCAAACAAGTACTAGATTTAATAGTATTTCCATTGTGAAAAAGAAAGTTTACTCAAAGTTATACGTGCTCCATTCAACAAACTCAAATCACTGCGAGAAATGAAACACAGACATAGACATACAAACTTGTCAAAGACATATACCTTTATGATTTTAGTTCGTCATGTGATGCAATTCGATCGTAGTTAACCGTGTTTAAGAAATATGAGCATTGTTTGATCATCCTTTCATTGAACGGCGACCACGTAGTCTGACGCCCGGTCAACAGAAGAGCTGTTTCAAGATTTGCCTGATGTTTATAAAATCATCATGATTAAGCATTTTACCCGTGAATATATCACCGAACTGTTTGTTATTCAGTTATTGGTATTGAACGGTTCCATGCGAGTAACGTTATGTAAATTAAATAAGCAAGCATCCATACGTAACGCATCCTTGAAGTAACTTGAGGCATTTATGAAAGCGTGAATCTTAAATCGACTTTAAGCTTATATCAAATGAAATGAAACTTGATAGTTTGTTATCATCAATTATGACTAAGTATGAGGAATAAAGCGTCCTTTAATAACGAAATCAATAATGCGAAATAAATATATCCATGGACAATTAGGAAGAGGAATAAATGTTCAAGTTAATTAGGCAGTAAATCGTTGCAAATTGGATGTATCTTTTAAACCAGGGGCGGAACCAAGGTTTGATATAAGAGGGATGTGACTTAGGGCCGTAGCCTTTTTACTTTCGCCGCTCCTTTAGAACCAAAATCTTATTGGTTAAAAATGTAGACAAGAGAGTTTGGAGTGCCCCCCACCCCCCACCCCCCTCCACCCACCCCCACGAAAATGCTAACAATTTATATTCTGAAATGGTACATTTTGGGCTTATTTTTACCGTTTACTCTCCTATAATCAAATAAAAAGTAAACTTGGACGATTTTGGTGGTGTTGAGGCGCCCTAGCTCCGCTACTGGTATCATGTAAACGCCTTTTCAATGCGCGCATCGCTTTCATTTGACCATACCATGCGTTCATAATGCTTTCATTAAATAACGTTCACATCAGCCATATACTTGCATATATGGCCTTTCTAGTTCCAAGTGCTGCTGAATATGAGAAATATGTAGCGACAGATAAGGTGATCAACATTCTACATGTTCAACTAATCTTTTGTCCGCTATGATCTATTTTGTACTGTCCCTTCTTTGTAATTATTACATTTAGCTCACTTGCATTTATATGTCTCAACACACGTATTTCTAAGAGTTTGGGGATATTTGGCAAATAATAGTTAAATAATGATAGACAGAGTATTTGGCAAATAATAGTTAAATAATGATAGAGTATTTGGCAAATAATGGTTAAATAATGATAGACAGAGTATTTGACAAATAATAGTTACATAATGATAGACAGAGTATTTGACAAATGATAGTTACATAATGATAGACAGAGTATTTGACAAATAATAGTTACATAATGATAGAGTATTAAACAAATGATAGACACTTAATGATAGACAGAGTATTTGACAAATAATAGTTACATAATGATAGAGTATTTGACAAATGATAGATAATTAATGATAGAGTATTTGACAAATGATAGATACATAATGATAAAGTATTTGACAAATGGTAGTTACATAATGATAGAGTATTTGACAAATGATAGATACTTAATGATAGACAGAGTATTTGACAAATGATAGATACATAATGATAGAGTATTTGACAAATGATAGATACTTAATGATAGACAGAGTATTTGTCAAATGATAGATACATAATGATAGAGTATTTGACAAATGATAGTTACATAATGATAGACAGAGTATTTGACAAATGGTAGTTATATAATGATAGAGTATTTGACAAATGGTAGTTATATAATGATAGACAGAGCATTTGACAAATGAAAGTTACATAATTATAGACAGAGTATTTGACAAATAATAGTTACATAATGATAGAGTATTTGACAAATGATAGTTACATAATGATAGACAGAGTATTTGACAAATGGTAGTTACATAATGATAGAGTATTTGACACATGATAGTTACATAATGATAGAGTATTTGACAAATGGTAGTTACATAATGATAGAGTATTTGACAAATGGTAGTTACATAATGATAGAGTATTTGACAAATGGAAGTTACATGCAAGAGGGGACGAACGAAAAGAAAGCAGTATTTGAACCCAGGGGCGGATCCAGGATATGACGTTAGAGGGGGTGTAACTTAGGTGCATAACCTTTTTCACTTGCGCGCCTCCCTCAGAACCGAGATTTATTGGGTTAAAAGTGTTCTGAGTTTAAACGATTTCTAGTCAAAATGGTGCATTTGGGTCACATTGAATGATTTTTGTCTGCTATGTTGAAATTAATAGTTTTAATAAACTTAAGACGACTTTTGGGAAGAAGGGTGGGGGGTGATAAAAAAGTAAAAGTAAACTAAAGACGAGTTTGGGTTCGATGGCCGTAAGTTGCGAAATAGTGGCAATCTTAAATGTGAATCTATCAAGCAACCCCATTTGCGGAATCATCCGTCTGTACAGTAAAGAAAATTACTTTTTATACGCAAGGATTAATACGTGCACGGAACCACTGGTCATTTGTAACAAAAATAAAATGAGAAATATTATATATTGTACTTATTTTTCATGATCTTAATAAAAAAAATAATAACTATAGAATAACATATAGCCATGCTGTAAGGCACTTTATAAAACTGACAGACTTAATGAACCGGTGGTGTGTTTTACTCTTAGAAATCCTAGGGTGCCAACATTCTGTTGGCTATGCACGATACGGCTCAAGACCACAGTTATCTGCCCCCCGTTGACCAAGATCCGGATGTGAATACAGAAACAAAGAGTGCTTGTGTTCAAGTATCAATATTTTATTAAAATTGAATGAAAAAGAAGCAAAAAATGTTCTTTTTGCAGAGAACTTGACTGAATTTGACACTCTATTGCTGAAATTGATAGTTTTCAATGTAAATATTGGAAAAATCATAGCTTGTGGAAGTCTGAAAATTAGTTGTTTGTAGCCGATTGACTCCCTGGCGGAGGGGTTATGTATTTGAACTCAATTTTGACAGTCGGGTCAATGGTCAACATGGTGTTTTCTTGTGATTATATTTTGTGTCTTGAATTGTTCTAGAGATGCCATGTCCTTGTTTTTCAATTGGGGTGTGTATAAAGTCAAAAGCCAGGTTAGTGTCTATACGAAACATATAGTAAAAATAACTGTGGTCTCACGCCAAACCTCGGAGTATAATGTTTATTGGTCCCAGACAAAACGTTTACCGCTCAAAGATGAATATTATTGTTTTGTCTACAAAAAACCCTGGCTTTAGGGAACTAGAACGGTATGATGTTCCTTCATAGAGGAAATTGGACATAATCATGGTATGCGGTGCAAGCGTGTTTTGCAATTAACATTCCACTTGGTAATGGACCATGTTGGAAACAGTGTTTTATTCAATCAAAGTGTTTTCATGTAATACTCGAACATGCCACTTCCATAATGGACCAGTTTGAAACATTTTTCGTTTTATAGCGTGCTTTAATGTATCACTTGAATATACCACGTGGAAATGAACCAGTTGCGAAACTGTTTTCATAAAATAAGCGTGCATTTATGTAACACTAGAACAGGCCACGCGGTGTTGGGACAGTTTCGAAACAGTTTTCCTAAAAATAGCGTGCATTAACGTAACACACGAACATACCAAGCAGTAATGGGCCAGTTCCGAAACGGTTTTCATAAAATAAGAGTGCTTTAAGGTAACACTTGAACATGCCACGTGGTCATCGCCCAGATGTGTAACAGTATTTATTAAATTAGCGTGCTTTAAGGAAACACACGAATATGCCACGTGGAAATAGGCCAGTTGCGAAACACTTTTCATTAATTTAGCGTGCTTTAAGGAAACACACGAATATGCCACGTGGAAATAGGCCAGTTGCGAAACACTTTTCATTAATTTAGCGTGCTTTAAGGATACACACGAATATGCCACGTGGAAATAGGCCAGTTGCGAAACACTTTTCATTAATTTAGCGTGCTTTAAGGAAACACACGAATATGCCACGTGGAAATAGGCCAGTTGCGAAACACTTTTCATTAATTTAGCGTGCTTTAAGGAAACACACGAATATGCCACGTGGAAATAGGCCAGTTGCGAAACACTTTTCATTAATTTAGCGTGCTTTAAGGAAACACACGAATATGCCACGTGGAAATAGGCCAGTTGCGAAACACTTTTCATTAATTTAGCGTGCTTTAAGGAAACATACGAATATGCCACGTGGAAATAGGCCAGTTGCGAAACACTTTTCATTAATTTAGCGTGCTTTAAGGATACACACGAATATGCCACGTGGAAATAGGCCAGTTGCGAGACAGTTTTCATCAAATTATAGTGTCACGTTAGTATGTTTCTTTGAAGATGCCACGTGTTGCTTTATGCAATATCCGTTTAGTCCGAATGAGAGAATTGCCAATGATCCATAGAATTTTCCAGCGAAAATTATTTTATTTTCCATCTGTTTGCATTCGATGTATCCGTTATTAAGCATTGAAGCGATAGCCCGAAGTGTATGAAATAATAACATAGCACATATGAGAAATCCCGTAAATCGGTATTCAATTGTCTAGAATTGATCAATCATTTTCAATGATCGGTCCCGAAAGACCAGTACGTAGTTAAAAATATACTATTGCGAGGAGATTTATACGACAAACACGTTACACTTAAGGCCAAGTTCATGGAGTTGTATGCTTTTTTAATCGCCAGTTATGTTTCCCCTATTTATTGCCCTGGGTTGGTTTTCAATATACACCTCAAGTGAATCTCATGGTCATACATAATTGACTATATTCACTTGATATGTATGTTATATATACCAGTATATTGAGGGCTGTCCATTTAACTCAGTGGTTAGCGCACTCGCCTCTCACCAAGACGTCCTTGGTCGCATGTAAGTTTGGTTAGTGGATACCAAGCCAGACAATTGGCTTTTCACCGGTTACTCCGGTTTCCCCCACACCACAGGATCACACTCTCGCGCAACATCGTGCCAACGAGAGTGTCATAGTATAAGTTATCATTACTTTCTCTGCAATCGTTGTTGAATATATAATGTTTAAACTATATATATACAGTTTAATCTGAGATGTCGTCACGCGGGTTCAAGCCATAATGCAGCATATGGGCGCGGACAGACATTGATAACCTCAAACTAACAAGAATGAATTCATTTCTTTACAGAAAATGAGCAATGATACTGATTCCTTTCAATAAACGCCACTCAGGCACAGGGAACGGATTGACAGTCATATGTCTGTATGAAAGCATTGCCTTTATAAATTGAGTTTTCAATTAGCTACTAGGTCACAAATTGTCCACTTGAAATAAATGCCAAAATATCTTTATCTGTACAC
Source organism: Mya arenaria (assembly GCF_026914265.1). Taxonomy (NCBI): domain Eukaryota; kingdom Metazoa; phylum Mollusca; class Bivalvia; order Myida; family Myidae; genus Mya; species Mya arenaria. Next base: position 58,198,659 of record NC_069131.1, read on the forward strand.
CGGGGGAGGGGGCGCCTGGTGGAGGGGGACATACCGGGCGCCCCTCCCCCCACCTTAGGTCGTCCAAGTTTACTTTTTATTTCAAAGAAATCAAATACACGCCAAACTGCACCATTTCGGACAAGAAACTCGCATGTCAACACTTCACACAAATACATTTCGGTTCTTTGGGAGATGTGTCAAAGTCAAAGTCAAAACGTTAGGCCCTAGGATACCGCCCCTCTAACGTCACACCCTTGATCCGCCTCTGGGTAGGCCTCTAATATGGGAGTATAAAGAGAAATAGCCACACATATTTTAAACTTTATTCATGGTTCTGCTGTCCTTTCTGTCAACAAAAAGAAAGCTTTGTTATTATCAAATGTGTGTTATTCGGAGTCAACAATAACATTTCAATAGCACAGTATATTCAATTCGTTTGACCTGGATACTATCGTTTTACAAAAAAGCAGTTAAAATTCAGTTCATTTTTCAAAACATCCATGCAATCTGATATTCTGAGTTTTTTAACAAAGCTAATATGACATCATTTAAAGACATTTTTATCGTTGACAGTTTAAGTTTAAATTGAAATAAAACTTAACTATAAAAAACATGTGTCAGGTAAACATTCAAAATGTAACAAAAAGAAATAACAATGAAATAAAAGATGTTGATGAAAAAATGGCTGTCATTCCAAATGACATTTCTATGATAAAAAAACAACAGCGCGAAAGTGATGCAAAAATGAAGAGATGTATATTTCATACAAGAATATATTGATTTTGGAATCAGTTTCTTATATCAAATTAGTTATTGGAGAACAAGACACCTTTGGCCAGGAGAAAAAATATATCGTTAGAAATAATGGAGAAATAGCAATATCAGGTACACAGTATAAAAGGAGAGTTTCATATTACATCAACAGAGGTAGAAAAAAGACGGCTTAATAACAGTATGTTAGAATTGAATTTCTCTGTTGAAATACTGTGTCACATATGTCCGTACAAAGGTAACGATCATTTAGCATGTTAAGTAATAGTTACTAAACACGAGCGCTTAAGCGTGAGAGTGGAATTTGTAAATCACCAGAGCAACATTCGTGATTTAAACATTATACGTAACAAAAAAAATCAGGTCGTTCAATAAATAGCGTGAGGAATATTTCAATAGCATTATATCTTACAGTAGTAATACAATGGTTACGCCTATTCTACGTGTAGCTGTTAACATCGTTAAATATAATGATCATGAATAAACACAAAGAAAGAAGCAGTATCAGAAGTGGTACAAATATTTAAATTGCATAACATAGCCCGTGAGACTCAAATTGTCGCATAAAAAGTTTTTACAAAAAACATAAATATAAAGCAAAATAAATGGTAAAGCAGAAAATGATTGTCCTGGTTAAAATGGGTGTGTGTGTTTCAAACAAACTGTAGTCTATGAAGAGGCTCTAATGGAAGTTGTTTGGGGCCATTATTTCAAAGAGCGTACGACCAGCTACCGTGCGACCATGAATTTCATTTTACGCTCAGCTATCGTACGACCATGAATTTCATTTTACGCTCAGCTAGAGTACGATCATGCATGTCATTTTACGCTCATGTAGCGTACGATCTTGAATGTCAATTTACGCTCAGCTAGCGTACGATCATGCATGTCATTTTACGCTAATGTAGCGTACGATATTGAATGTCAATTTACGCTCAACTAGCGTACGATCATGCATGTCATTTTACGCTCAGCTAGAGTACGATCATGCATGTCATTTTACGCTCAGCTATCGTACGATCATGAATGTCAATTTACGCTCAGCTATCGTACGATCGTGTATGTCATTTTACGCTCACTATCGTACGATTATGAATGTCATTTTAGCATCACGGGTGTGTTTCAAATCGAATTACAAGGTCACCTTATACATTCAATACAATCGGTTGTTACATTATAAGATTATGTTACTTTCAAAATGTATCTTATCACAATGAAAATTGAAAAGTTCGAAAATGGATCGTACAATACGCTCGCTGATAAAAATGGTCCCAAATAGTTGTCTTTTAAAAGGCACAAAAACCATACCCGCCATGTTTGTCTCGATATTACGATAAACTCGTTAACATTCTTTATACTTAAAACGCGCTCGCTCCGTTAACAAACCGTTGAGCTAAATGGGTTTGAAATGAAAACATGTTCAAAAAAGGTATTAAGTAAATATTAGAAATCAATGGAATCGCTTTGCCCTCGGACTCCAGCAGAGCTGGTATCTATAAAAATAGCTCAAGCCAATCCTAAAGTTTACAAAGCTAATTCATAATTTGATGAAAAGTACACATGTTTTTACACATAGGTATGTATATTATATACACTTAATAAAAATAAAGTATAGTACTAAAAGTCATTTTGTTATATGACCAGAGAGATACTGGACTTTAGAAAATGACTTAAAGGGACTAGACACCAGATATTTCAAAAATCGGCAATTACAGTATTTCCTCTAAAAAGCCAATAATTGTCAATGCGATAGTATAAGGTCTCTAAAAATTGTCATTCAAAATACAGACAATTGTAATTGTAAGGCTTTAAGCTTCAAACAAGTACTACACATACGAGGTAAAATATCACAGCCTTCTTCTTAAAGCACTTTGATTCTATTATGTATTTTAATAACAAACATTTCCTGTTCGTAGAATAACAATCACCTAAAGAAACAAAATAGTAGGTAAGTTACTAACTGTTTAAAGAAAAAGATGGAAAAAAACTTAAAAAAGGTTTTCCAGTTACAAAAACACACTCACACACACTTAAATAAAACATATATAGTAAACATCTCATTTTCCACAACCAAACAATTATGCATACTTTTCTGATGTGTTCTCTTGTGTTCTATTAAACTCAAATAATGCTGAAAGTTGCTCTGGATTGGCATTCAATATGCAACTTAAGTAGATCTAACGGTCATACATCATTGATTCGTCTCACTGTATTGGTTCGCTAGTTATAGCACGTAATCCGATTAGCTACATCGTTCTTAGATCCAAGTAAGACTTATATTGAATACCACCCCTTATCTCATAATATAAAACCCCTGATGGGTACATGGGGGTACCCGTTTACACCTTAAATGATAAAAATGGGAGTTCAAACGAAACGGTGAAATAATAAATATACGATCATGTGCTACCGTCTAACCCCGGAACACACAAACGGAAGTAGGCACATTATTGGAGATGACGTCATGTCCTCTGACGTTTTATTTGTATCACATCCTGTCATGTCCGCGCCTGCGCGCTTTAATGTTTTCACCGCAAGAGTATTATTCGCTAATGAAGCGTAGAGCACCGGAGTTCTGTTAATGTCATCTTTGACGTCTAACTCGGCACCATTAGCGATTAAAACATTTATAATACTGACGTCACCCCTGTGGGCCGCCAAATGTAGCGCAGTGCATCCACTTGGGAGACCATCAATGGCACCCAACGACAAATTTGGATTGACTCCACATTTTAAGCACAATTTCACCATTCTGCGCGCTCCACGTAACACAAACGCGTGAAAAGGAGCCCAGCCGTCAACTTGGTGCGTGAAGACGTCACGCGCGTATTCGCGGTTTTGTTTTACCAACTGTTTACCGGCATCGTTCAGGCTATCTTCGTCCCGGCGCAAAAGGGCCAATAGGGTGCAGGAGTCCTGGTGAAGGTCCTCCCTGCTCATTGAGAGACATTTAACCATGGGAACGATGACGTCAGGATTCGGTCGGAGGTACTGGATAAAACTGAAAATAGAAAATTGGAATAATTATAATTCTATTTAATTAAATATCGTTTTATTGACATTAAAAGTTACTTCATGTTTTCAACACATGTTATTTTTTCATGTGATTTCTTTATAAACTTGTTCTTCCTCATGTACATTTCGTTTAATCATCAAAACACAAGATTATCGTAACTGAAATCCAAATTTGCCATTAATGTCCTCAATAATATTTTCTCAAAAGTTTCCTCCATGTTCACTTTCAGGGTTTAACTTAGGTTGAAGCAAAGACCTACACGCTTAGTATTAAAGGAAAAAAATATTTTATTACATATACTAGAAAGTGACTTTTAAACGGCTTTGTTTCCTCGTATGTGCTAATAATGGTTATTGAACAAGGCAATACATTTGTAACAATAACAAATATGAGTGTCATGGGGTAAAAATATTGAATGGACTGAAAGAATTTAGTCGGCATTTTAAATACCTTGAAACAAAAGGCTTATTGATCTAGAACCAAACATTCCGCCCTAACAATGGAACTCGCCTATGACTACGTTACAATCAATTGACTGTAATGTATACGTCAATAGTATGGTTGTCAACCCAGGTCATATAAAGCCGTGTTCCATATTTTGCCTTTTTCGGATTTGATCACAAGATAATGTCTTCAAGGTCCGTAATCTGTCAGTTATTAACTATGTTCCACAGATGGTGAAATATGGGTAATTTGGAGAAGTTATACAATATCAAATAGAAATGCGACCTTGCCGAGTGAGTAATTAACCTAGTAGGCCGCAGGTTATAAAAGACATTATCAGGAATACCAGTCAAATTCTAGTACTAAAAGTATTCACATTGTCATACCCTTTGGCATGGTGTCATGTTATTAAAGTTAAAGTATGTACATTCCGAACAAAATTGCCAAAAGTTGATAAAAGAGAAGAAAGCGGAAAGAAACTGGGCTCAGATTAATACATGTTCATTTTTTTACTAAAATAAGGCAGAATTTAACTTAAAAATTGTTTTATATACATTCTGGAAGATGCATCCTTCAGAAGTACACAGTAATTCCGAAATAATAGTAATTGCACCGCCAAATGACTTATTGTAATAATACACGAGCGGAAAGCGCGAGTTGTATAATTTCAAAAACGAGGGTTGTGGCAAAAGTAACAGATGTTTTCCATGTTGTCAATGACAGCGTTCAATAACAAGCATGTGTGTTTATTATAGGCAAATTGCTTCTTGAGATTTTTCTGTTACCAAAAACCAAACAAAACATGCTTAAGAACTTTGATTCAATCAGTATTAGTATCACTTACAATGTTTAAAGTTAAAGAAATTTTAAAGAAAAAAAATCAAGCAAATGATAAAAAAAAAAAATTCATGGCAATGAAATAGTAAAGGGTCGGGGCAAAAAGTAGGGCAGGTCGGGAAACCGTACGCCTAGTGTATACTTCTAACAAAAAACAACCGTCACCGACATAAACGCCACATTCAGAACATTCAATCACTCGGCTGACTATTTATTTTCGCTCTGTCATAGAAATACGGCAAAAAGCAATTATACCAAAGTGGGTACATTCTCTTTAATTAACTTATTGATTAGTAGACTATTTCATGTATTGTAGTTATTTCTATTTGCTGTCAATATTTGAATGAATGTAAATCAATTGCTTGTCGACTTGGGAGTTGTTTTTATTTCATCGACTCAAGAAAAAATAGTTTATTTGAACTGTTCAGTTGATTTTAGCGCTACAAAATGAATACCGGGAGACATCTCTTGTAAAAGGGAACACAATTGAGCAATTAATATCTCAGAAATATGAAACTTTATAGAAACATTTTCTTAATGATGATCTTTTTTCATCAGCATTGGAAGAGCTTATATTTCTAGAAAATGACAGCTCCAGAGCAGGCGAGATTGAAAAACAACACATTTGAATGGACCTATTCATTCAGGATGTATAGGAAAAGACATTAAACAAATGCATGAAATGTGAACAAAATGCCAGTAACAATGATAAAGCAATAGATCTTGAAAACATAGCCCGCTATCTGTCTGTGTATGTGTGTGGGGCGGGGGGGAGTGGGGGGGGGTAATGCGCCAGGGTGGGGCTAAGACCTTGCTGAACAAACGATTTCGTTAATTTTACACCCTTTCAAAAACACGTAGGGTAGGTAGGCTTTTTTACTTTGGCTTTATATAACTACGTTATTGTCATCTTTTTTAAATGGTGTTTAAATAAAGTTTCATATTAAAAGACTTAAACACCTTTTTTTTGTTAACAACTGACTGTGAAAACGGAAGGGTCGGTACCTTTTTCGTAAGGAGGGTCGGGTAACCCGAACCAAATGTATTTTTAGGCCCTACTATTTTCTCGGCAAACATCTCAACTTGAAGTTTTAAGATCTAAACAATAGTCGAGGTTTTAAGTTCACGATCGTGGTTCCAGGATTAACCATGAACAACTTTATAACTCTTGTACTATATACTGCCAACATTTCTTACTAAATCACTGTATGTTCTTAAAACACGTAGACATTAAACAGACCTATAATTACACTGGCGGTAGGTCAAAATCAGGAACATTTAAATTGGTTTAACGTCTTGTTGTTTGGAGTTAAATATAAATGCACTTTGTAAAAGATTAATGAAAATCCCTGGATTATTGCACCAGTTTGCGCAAAAAAGGTTAACCAACAGCTAATTCTTTAATGCGCTTGAATGTCTACCACCGATGACTCGAATAATGCTTATGTGTCGACCGTCGTTAACTCAAATTAAGCGTGCATGTCGACCGTGGATAACTTGAATAAAGTTATTGCTTTGAGATATCTTGATTAGAGTTTATAATGTATGGTCACATATTAACTGTGTGCATACAAAATTGACAAATATTCGGCTTATTTCCACACCGTCATAAGTTGACAGTTTCGGTTTTTGAGAAAAACGGCTTCAACGTTTTAAATTTAAAGGCTCAAAATAGGACTTCTGGCTTTTGTGAAACTCTGTTTAACCTTTGATATACTTCTTCAATCCACTAGAAAGTATCTAAGTAATGCAGCAATTTGATCAAGACGTTTCCAACCGTATCAATATCTCAATATCTTCGAAAAAGTGACTTTTCATGGCCATGTGAAATAAAGCCGACGAAATATCTCTTTTCAATCAAATATACGACAAACTGTTTGACAAATTGAAAAGCTGAATTATTGTCCAATTAAAACCTTCCTTTGACGTTAATTCTTCTGACCTCGAAACAAATAAAACAAGATTTGTTTTGGTTACCATACCCGACCATTAACTGACCATTATTTTTAAATAACAGATAATAAATATTTGACACATTTGACAACAGGTTGACAACGTAAACAGCAGCATTTGTTTAATGTACTTATATAGAATAAATACTGTTTAAAACAAAGTTAGCAGCAGTGTTCAAGCGTTAAGATGCTCTTAAAGCTGCACTATTACCGATTGATAGTTGTCCATGGAGAGGACGTTACTAATGTTGTTAGAACTTGTGTCCAACCTATTTGCTTTTATCATTATTGTAAATACGGATCATGTTGAAAGAAAAAAAGGCAATAAAATATGTTTAAACCAAATTGAGTCTTTACAGTTTTTTAGTTTTTGTCTCAAAATCAGCTGATTTTGGCAGCAATGCCTTCAATTCAGTCATTTAATCAAACTCTCATAAGATAAAAGAACACATCTCAATTGTTTGGCAAACTACCGAAAATTCCTTTTTTGTTAAAGCGTTTGCAACTCTTTTAGCCATAAACATCAATTTTTGACCGTAAGTATGAAAAATGCGATCAGACAGCAGTCAGCAGATTGTCGACAGTCTTATATCACTCGTCACAGTTCTAGACAATTACGCGAACATTGGCTTATTCATAGACACAATCAAAAGAAGTTGTCGGAACGATCAACCTGTGGGATTGTAGCCTTAAAGAAAAACATTTATACGTATAACTGACTTTCAAAATTCCATAATTAAACGTATTCAACTCAACCAAGTTTACGGCAAAATAAACACATGCGTAAACTTTTTGCAAATAAAACGTACACAGATGCATGAATTTAAGCATTATCCAGCAGTTCTTTTCAAGCAAAGCAATACTTATTAAAGAGAAAAAACAACAACTTAAGATGTTTGCCGGGCAGATAAGATTTGACAGGTTATACAGAGATTTTTGAGTTTTGGGATGATAAATTGATAAAGTTTTGCTTTGTTGGCCACGTGTAATAATATCTGACTATTTTAAGCGTATCAATAAAAAGAGGCATTCATTTTCAATCATTCATTGATAACAGTTTGATAACATAATTTGTGAGAATTAGAGATCGTGAAAGGTTTGTATAGCCTGCGAATTGAATGACAACTATACAAATATCGCATAAAACGTTTTTATTACGGATCAAAGACTGTAGTAAAGAGCTATTTTCGTCCATATACGATCGAAACCAAATATTGTGAAATCATTTGAATGATCTACAAAATGATTATAACACTTTGAAAATTATACCCGTTTTAACCTCTAAATTCATTCACATAGTTGAACAAGATTTGTGATGACGTACTTATAAAGTACAAACTATTTCATTCAAAATTTAATTTCCTATCGACAGTCTATAATAAGCACTAATGCTTACACGAATCTGACTTATCAGTATATATTTAAAAATATTTTACTAAATTAAGTAGGGCTAGATTTCTCTCTTTTTATTAGAAGTGTTTCGTTTAAAACATAGTTCATAGATATTTCGCACGCTATTTGACACTTGTTCAGATAAGTTTCTTAAATCAAATAAAAACATTATGAATTTTCATTAAACATTGCCTTTCCATAAATGTATAGAAACATTTTAATGTTGTATTCTTATTACCACATACAAATACAATAGGTATATCTGACTCAACTGAGATTACAACCGGTTGTTCGGTTAGCGCAGTGGTTAGCGCACTCGCTTCTCACCTAGGCGACCCGACCCGGGTTCGATTCCCGGCTCGGGCGCATGTGAATTTGGTTCGTGGTCACCAAGCCGGACTAGTGGGTTTTCTCCGGGTTCTCCGGTTTCCCCCACAACACAAGACCACACTCTCGCGTAAAATCGTGTCAACGAGAGTGATTAATATAATGTTGTAATAACTTGTTTCACAATCGTTGTAAAATAAAAAAAAAATAAAAAAAAAAAGTTTAAACTAACTGAGATTACCAAAATACGCCAACTGAACACTTAAACTAACTTCTTTATATTAAAGGGATTCGTTGACATCATAATATATCTAATTAACTAGCTAAACAGCTTTTATATCTATTATTATTCACAATATTGCTATACATGGACATTGTCCATATTTCTTAAGCTAAACTTGAATTGATAGTGTTACCTTGTAACGATGGTGACGTGCATGAATATTGTGTTTACTAGTTTGACGAGATGCTTTGTTGCATATAAAGTCGAAATAAACTTATTATTATAAAATATTAATAACGCCTAAAAAGTGTGTTTCTGATAACATACCCGATAAGTTATAGGTCGGTATATTGGTTGTTCATTTTTTGTTTTTAATAAGGCATGTAAAACTAATGTAAATGTTCATTTTGACGCCATATTGAACAAAAAACATATGCACCGTTTGTTACTGAAAAACAATCGAGTTGTGAAATTAGCAAATGCCATATTTTTGGACAAAATATTTCGGATACCGCTTTTTTGCTAGTATTTTTTAATTCAATTTTGGCAAAAAAAATGGCTCGATTGTGTAACAAGAAACACACCACTTGTTTAGGCCTAAATAAACCTCTCGCTTTTTCTGCTCTAGATAATAAACGATGGCTCGACGTGTCACCGAACTAGAGATAAGCACTGTTTACTCAAAAGCAGGTGACAAAAAACTGAAACGTGCGCATATTTTGTTCTCAATGCTGTCTTTCAACATTTCTGTAATGGGGCCGGGTCCCTGATAAAGGGAAATTCAGCAACATAATTGCTAAATAAGGGGATTTTTGCAAGTTGACAGAAACAAATAAAAAACGTGAACATATTTGTAAAATAAATGTATCAGAACACATTACACAATTTAGTTCCAATAATTATTGAAATAATTTTTTCAAAGGTTAACATTTTTTGAGGTTATAGGCTGGGAACTTTAATCAAAATCTGGTGTAAAGTAAATTCCTTGGCTTGGGGAATAAGGTCTTGTACCGGCCAAAAAATTCGTCGAAAGACAGCCCTGAACATTAACATTGATGTCAATACGTGGAAATCGGTCGGGGATTGTGATAAAATTATTATATGATAATAGTTTATACACATAATACACCGCCATATGCTCAGGTCATTGATATATCCTAATAGAATCGTGATATTTACATTGATCTTGTATTAACTATGAATTATTTAGCACATAAGGCTCTCTGTTTCTGATCTGAACGCAGAATTGAATTCTAGCTAATAGATATATACAAAGCTTGCACAATGAACAGTACACTCGTTAGAGTCAAACACTGCGGAATTTACGAATTTTAACATACATCGTACACCTCATTGCGTACCAAATTCCCCTTTTATAACCTTTGTAACAGCGTACAAAAGCGGGCAGATTCTAATCGACCATAAATGGCCAAGTAAATGGCCAACAAGCAAACACTGCTGATTTTTCGAATTTTAACACACTGCGTACACCCCAATGCGTACCAAATACCCGTTGAAAATAGCATACCAAAGTGGGCAGATTCAAATTGACCTTAAATGGTCATGTATATCAAACAAGTATACCAAATAAGCGTATTCGCACGTAAAATGTTATTTCAAGTGCAGCAGACACATTGTGTTTTGCAAACCAAGAACTTTTAAGATGATGTCCATGCCAGGGATTGCTCTTTCGGTCGGAAAAAGGCTTTGTTGTCAATATCAAAGACCAAGCACAATAGTACGTTTATCGTAGCCATGATTAATGTTAGAACATAATTCTATTTAATGTTCATCCTCTGATATATATATATTAGTTTATTTAATTTAATTACTTAGAAGTATTGAATACTTTTGTACATATATATTTGTAAATATATACTCATTTGTTTGCATTATCTGTTACTTTACATACACGTTGACATTATATGTTATATCATTATGTGTTGTTGACGATGTACATTGTACAAGTCAAAATAAATTGTCTGTCTGTCTATTTAAGTCTCATACATGTACAGACAGTTAATGTTTATATATACATGGCTGGCTTGTTTATAAACATAGATACTTTTGTGTTTATGACAATACGTCATTACTCAATAAAACGAGGAAATGCATTTTAAAAGACAAATCACATACTAAAAATGCGAATATACAGATCAAGAAAGATTAATTTAAAGAATTTCATACCTGATTTTCACCATTAAAAACACTTCCTTCTTCGCGTTTAAACTTTCAACGACAATGCACAAACGAGGTTATCAGACAAAATTATTATCAAAACTTCAAAACAATCTCAAAAGATGTCTACGTCAAGGTCGGACAATGTAAAAACTGAATTTCTGAAGTTCCGTATTTAACTTTCTAAAATATTTCATGCAAGTTTAATCCGTCTCAATCTCAAATACTTTGTCTTCCTATTAACGTTGACACTTCAATGTTAAAAACATTATTACAATCGCTATCATAACGTCGTCTCTTAATAACTAATCCTCAAATATGTTTTTACCACTCCGTCGAATGGTTTTATACTGCGAAACTGTCAATATTTCATTTATAAGTACGGATATTGGGTAAAAAATCCGTAAATCGATTATTTCAAGATACACACCAAGTTCCATTCAAATATTGACTTAAAGCACAATTTATACGCTAGGTTATACTAAGAGTGTACTCGTTTATGACACCGCGGGGGTATGACGAAATGGCTGTAATAAATACCATGCATGGATCGCTTTCGGTTGGCTTTTAAGCACTAGCTTAACCAGGTAGAGGCGGAGGGGGAGACGGGCGTACCCGGCGCCCGCCCCTCCAAAAATTGTCCTTATGAAAATTTAATGTCCATATGGAATAGATGTTATGCATAATTTATGTCCAAATGCACCATTAGAGAATAAAATTAGCCATTATTTATGGGAAGGGACCTATACCCCACCCCCCCCCCCCCCCGAACACCCTCTTGCCATATTTAGAGCTTGTGTCCCGGGAAATGAGCGCCACGTGCATGAAATCCGTGAGCCGCGCCTGTTTAGTATAAGCATACTTCATAAAACAAAGGTTTTAGCCTGATTAGCTCCTGATTAGGCAAAAAAAGTCCCCCGTTTCCAATATTTTTTAAAGGAGGCAAGTCTATCATTGCATAGTTTTTTTGGCTATTATTTTTGTTTTAAGAAAAGGATTCTGTATCAAACCGACCTATATCATGGTTTGTCCCTATTTTAGAAAATGTTAAATATGAAATGGTCAATTTTCAACATTTTCACTCAAAAAATGCAGATTTTTGGAAATTATAAAAACAAACTACGGCAAAAAAGTGTAGGGTCGGAAGGAAAAGATAGGGTCATTCGGGGTTTCGGGAAGACACTTTATTTTTTACGCCTAACATACGTTTTGCAATCCGTGGGTATAAACGCAATTAACCGTTGAAAAGTAAGTATTTGAAATTGATCTTAGCTTTTAAGTTTAACAAAATTGCGTAAATGATTGTTTAATGAAATAAATGTTTAATTTATCGACTTAACATTCCGATATAACAAAGCCCTGGACTCGAATTAGTATTTAAATGTAACGATTTTCACCAAAGAAATAACAAAAGCATGCATTTTGTAATACCCAATCTCGGTAGGCGACAGGCAACATAACATCGTATCCAGGGCAATATCTAGGACAAACAGTCATTTAAACATGATCCGATTCACCCAGGCAATGTTTGTATTTTGCAAACAGCATTGCCGCAACCAGAAGGTATGGGGAAATACTGTCATTAGCTCTAAAGCTATTGATCTTAAATTACTAGATGTCATGTGAAATAGTCGACGTTTAAAGGTTACATTCTATGATGTACTTTAGTACATGGTTGGTACTTGACACGAAATCAAATACAACACCGCCATTGACATCATCATTAATAACCGTCGTCGTCGTCGTCGTTGTCGTCGTCGTCATCATCATCATCATCATCATCATCATCATCATCATCATCATACTCATCATAACCATCATCATCATCATCATCATCATCATCATCATCATCATCATCATCATCATCATCATCATCATCAAAAGTATCATAATCATCATCATCATCATCATCATCATTATCATCGTCGTCGTCGTCGTAGTCGTCGTCGTCGTCGTCGTCACTACCATTATTACAACCAAAATCATTACCGCAACTACAATTATCACCACTAGCATTATTTGCAGTAGTTATATTTAACTGCAGTAATAAAAGCATAGCTTCTAAATCAATATATATTTATAAACAAAGTTCTCAACCGGCACGTCTTTTCACGTGAAAGAATTACAACAATTTACGATAACAAATCTCAATATTTAGTGCAAACATTTAAAGTTATAAATATATAAAATATATGCCCCAAAGAAAAAAGAGCAACTGTGTGCAGAATTTACCTAGCTTGTTTGTATCAATCCAATTGTCCTTGATTAATATCAATACGAATATATAATATATTATCTTATTTTAAATTTGCGCCGTGTGTTTGTTGATTAATGCTCGTCTGTACTTGATATTAGAGAGGGAGCTATAAGGATGTACATTTTATACTCATTTATGAGTCGGGAAGTTATTATTAACCTTCTTCAAAGAAAAAGTTGTAAAAATTGCAAAATTGACAGGGATAGGCAGATGTAAACAAGTGATAAAGATACTCTATACGTTAGGCCGTACCAAATCGTTTCTGTGTTTAGCGTCTGCGGACGGATAAGTTTTGGTCTTCCCGATGGAGAAAACATCACATTTTATATGATTAACGATTTGCCGAATATTTCTAATTTCTTTTTACTGTAATTCCGACAATAGAACACAAGTGTGTGTAAAAACATGATATTCTCGACATTAGATATCAGAAAATGATCCATTTTGTATGGTTCCCATGATCAAAACACTAAAAAACAAGGAGTTTTTTTAACTCATTTTGCAGTGTAAATCTATAAGAAAATAGAGGCTCTGGTGTCTATATTCTGCGAAGGAAATCACTTATCTAGCGTTCGTTTTTTTCGGGGGATCGTTTTTTTCAGGATAGCTAGATATGGCCTAAAAATATAATTGTTTGGTTAGGGTTACATCCTTTTCAAAAATAGGTAGGGTAGGTAGGCTTTTCATTTTTTTTCATTTTTTTTTTTATTAAGCTTTATATAAGAATGTCATTTTCATCATTGGAGAATAGTGTTAAAGTTATCTCCTGTATAAGCATTTAAGGTTTTAAACTCCATATTTACAAACAAAAACAAAAAATGATTTATTTATTTTTTAAGTTTTTCAAAAAAAAAATTCAAACTGACTATAAAAGCGGTAGGGTCGGCGCCTATTCCGTAGGTAGGGTCGGGTAACCCGAACCAAATGTATTTGTTTTTAGGCCTATGTTTAATACTAAGTGTTGACACTAAACATATAAACAATTTGGTATGCCCTAAGCCTAAAACTACGATCGATGATTGGATAGCAAGCTGGGAACTAGACTGAAGGGGCTTTTTAAACTTCCTGAAAACCCAAGCCCAAATCGGGGAAGGGAGGCAACAAGGTGTTTACATGTCATTGAAATGTTTGTTGAGTTCATGAATGTGGTTTATCACGTTATTTTCCCTTATCTGTAATCGACAGTGTACTTTAACATTGCGGTTCACTAAAATATGATAATATTATGAAATAAGTTAATAACATATATAAATAAATATTAGATGTATTCATTTCACAAGCGAATCGATGTTAAGAAAGTGATATGTTAGCATTTCGTTGAATCGCGGTTGTCACTGTGAGAGAGCAAAATAAATCACGACTATGAACGTCCACAGCGACGGGGAAATTGACTTAATGACGCGCATTTTGATGTGTTTTTTTTTCTCCTTTCTAAACGATAACCGAATTTAAAATGAACCTAGCCAACTCTAAGCCATTTGATGTTGGCTTTCATGTGGTATATTGTTTGCCAATCTAGATGTACTGTTTTAGAAAATTCAAAACCATTTTTTGAAATTGGCGATGCAGGCGACCACACAATTTGTATAAATTGCGAAAATAATAATTAAATGTATATTTAGCAACCGCATGCTTGGGTTGTCTGCGCTCTAAGTAATGAATAAACCCGAAGCAACTGTCCAAATGGCTCGAGGTCGTTTCAGGGACAAAGTAATACTAAATCAATCAGACTTCAATAAGCTCGCAAAAGTTCATCATTAATTATGAATGAAGTTTTATATCCGGCTGAGTGCTCTAAAAAAGACACGGAACATACTATATGTGGTCACACTTAATGCACTCATTGTTTGGAAACACCCACATGTACTGTTGTAGCAATTATTTATCACTTAACAAGCATTTTCTAAAAGATAGATTTTCTTCTATGAGGACTGGAGAGTAGCATCCTGATGTATTAGTTTAAACGGAACAGTTACGGCACCCACGTAACTTACGGCACCCACGTAACCCGAAATATTGAGCGCAAGAGTATAATTTTAAGCATGATTGCTGCGGGTGGCGTTACTGTTTCGAACGATGTTTCCCGGGAAAACGTGCAATTAATATCGTGAGGTTCAAGTGAATTGCCTTGTTATTTATCCGCACGGTAGTTATAGAACGGTAACAACAATTTTGATGAGGGAGTAGCCGAGACCCTGTGTGTGTATGCGTGTGCGTGCCTGCGTGCTTGCTTGCTTGCTTGCTTGCTTGCTTGCTTGCGTGCGTGCGTGTGTACCGACATCTCTGGAAAATAGTTTTAAGAAGCTCGAGGAACATTTCAAGTGTGCAGACATTACTCTAAGTTTAATTCTTAAAGGAACATAAATGAAAATTGGAAAAGTTGAATCCATCTTTTATCACTATCAATGCGACGTAATCAACATTTAAGAAAGTTTTTTTAACAAAATCACCTGAAACGCATTCAGCACGCAGAATAAATTATTATTTAAACAACATCGTTTTAAGATGTTTTTGCTGCATTTTTGCTACCAAAACATCGAATTGTTCTGATGATAAAACATGCCGAATCATACATGTGATTATTTACAGTAACTCAACGTGAATAGGTCTCTGCAAAATATTGTTAAGATACTGGTAGTCATGAAAATGACCGTTATTTTTGTATGACATTAATGATTATTTGTTTTATATATGGGACGGTGGCCGTGAATGACAAAATGAGCTTGATTCCATCTGATGGTATTTGACTACTTAGATCAAATATTTTCACGTTTACGCTTATGAACATTAATTAAATGTTGAAATAGTTAAATAAATATTTAAATAAAAATAAGGATATAATGCCTAAACTCTGACATAAAATTGACTTAGACCTTATAAATACCACTATATAATAATTATACATGCGTTGTTAATTTAATACAAAATAAATGATAAATTGTGCACTCACCATGTTAAAACACGTGACATATTCAAAGTGAATAATTATGTTTTAAATGATGCACGTCAAAATTGCCTCAATAAATGTATTTTCTGTTCTCTTCATAAGAAACCATTGAACGCATTACGAAAACTTTTTCTAAGAAGTACATCATATTAATGATAAACAGTAATTGTTGCCATATGATATTAAAGTTAACTAGCCTGATAAAAGGCACGTTGCTTCTTAAAGGGGCTCGCTCATGTTTTTTTTATAAAATGCACATTTTTTTTGCATGAAGAAATGTGTGGTAAATCATAAGGAGTGTTAAAACTAAGATACTGACGGCTGAAACCAATCAACAAATGTTTATATATGCTCATATATTGTCTTTGAAGTCCACGATTTCAAATAGGGTTAGTTACGCGATTTAACAAAAGCTTTAAAGGTTAAGCTATTCTTAAATTTCAGTATGAGCCCTTGTGGGCGTGAGGTTTTGTTGTTTGTTTTCTTATTTTTCATTGACCATAACGCGGCGGAGGTTCGAATCCTTCTTACACCAGAACAATTGTTTTTATACTCAAGTGTATTTCCGCAATTTCGGTATGAGAGAGAAAATAGTTATAAAAGAAATGTTGATGCCAAAACATGAGCGAGTCCCTTTAAAGAAACTCGTTCATGTTTATATATAGGATCAGACCTCAGAACATTAATTTGATGTGAAATTTGATGTGAAAAGTGAGAAAAAAAAATGCTAAAACCAGTGACTGAGTTCCTTTAAATATCCCGTTCTCCTTGAGATCAAAATAGGCGATAGTTTTGATGAAGAAGTGTTTTTTAACCAATTACGTCGCGTATGTTTTTGTCTCAGAAATTAAATAACTTATGAAACAGGAAGCTCCTTAATTTGTATCCGCATTCCAAACCATCAAAACGGATATTTAAATTAGGCAATTATGTTATCGAACGCAAGGACGTGATGTTCGAAGTATTATTTTCTTTTAAAATATTTAACATGCTATTTGAATCATTACTGAGAATATTTTATGTTACTGCCCAAAGGGGCATCGCGTATATATACTGAGAAAGCAAAGAAATTGAAATGCATGTTTACAAAAAGTACTGAACGCATATATTTATGATTCACACTAAGTTACGAAAGCAATGCTGTATTAGCGGCACGAACTGACCAGCCACTTTTTCATATAACGCTTCACCTTATAAAAATCAATAACGGCTGACTGATTTTCTTACTGAAATAAATGTATGGTAACACTGAAAAATACTGTAGTCTTTTAAACAAAATAGAATGTTGACCACTAAGATATGTTAACAAATGTATGCGAGATGGTAAGCCAATAGTTATATACACAGCAATGACAGTTATAATTTACCGACTACGCATACGATTAAGCTTCTTCTATTTGGAATAAACTCGTTTTTATTTGCCTTAGTGAACGAAATTTAAATTTTGTCCAATGAGATGGCAGTTTTTTTTTTAAACTGCCATACATTCGTGTTGGTAAATAGCAGTCAGTCGGTATTGATTAAAATCAGGTGAATCCGTAAAATTTCACAGAGGCTCGGCCAGTAGACAAAACATAATTTCAGACACCTGTCACTGAATAGCGGGTAAAAGGTATGCCCATAAAAAAGCCGCGTCGTAAATGCATGTATAACCTTTTAATAACCATTACCTTAAACAAAATATCTAAAGCATTTACACTCACCCTTAATAAGAAATATCAATGATGGTACACATTAACCTTCCGGCTGTATGTTATCAATCATAATTATCGATACAAGATGCTGCGCTTCTTCAATCACTGTCATTAAGTATGATTAACCCACCTATTAACTTCATTTATCGATTATGAACAACGATTATTACGACCTATATATAAATATATTAATGCATTCATAGCAAAAAAAACCTAATCATTTGTTTTACGAAGATAATCTTTTGTTGGCAAGCATTGATTCCCACAGTTCTACATTAAATACAAGACGTCTGTCGAATATCGTATGATAATCTGAAGTATGTTATATACATGTGTATAATATACATGACCGTGTGTACATGTTGGTAACAGTTTAAATTTAGTTTATCAACCGACTGCGTGTTTGCAAAACTGAGACATTCTTTGTATCATGATAAACATTTTATTTCATTGAAACCATAAGTAAACAAAATGGGAATGTGCATAACAGATAGCATAACTAATAAGAGCAGATCGCTGACAAGGTAGAAATACAATTAGGTCAAACGTCGTGAGATCAGACGGTGTAAATGTAAACCAGATTACGCGAACTATTTTTAGAAAAACAAAAACAAATGAAAGACAAACTATTAAGAAACTTACCGTGCCGCAGTTAATAAACATATCTGGCGTAAATTGTATAAAATATCATTTCTTAACATGAGTTTATTCCAGTAAAATAAAATATCCATGAATAAAAGCTTAAACGTTTGTAGTTTTGTTCCATAATTCAGAAACACGTGTATATGATATTGATCATGCGCTAAACTCATTTGCATACGATTGTATACAATGCGGCCCGGCAAGGGAATTGAAATTTATTTTCATAAACTATTAATGAAATATGAAGTATTCAATTTAAAGGTAAATAAACCGTAAAACGTTTCAGCGTATTTTTAAATATCATCTATATAATCCATAAAACACAAACGAAGTCTTACCTTCATAAAAATAAGCTGTTTGTATGAAAAACGCATTACGTGTTAGGCACAAAATAATTGTTTGTTTAGGGTAACCTTCCCAAAATTTCTAGGTAGGGTAGGTAGGGATATTTTTTTTTAATCTGTCGTAAGTTCAGAGTGTTTTCTTGCATATGGCAGTCTTTCCTACATTACTGTCATTGCCTGACTTTGTTTTATCATATAAACAATAATTCTGATTAAAATCTGCATTTATCCGCCCTTCGTAACTCTCTTTTCACTAACGATTTTTTTTTTTGCTCAGAAACGGAAAAAAATAGTTAGGGTCGGCGCATTTTTATACCAACAATTGGCAGGTGAATCACATTACTAATTTAAACAATATTTCTTCTTGTACCGTATTTTTCTTTGTTTTCGTGCATGCATTGACTTTCATATTAGAAGTTCCATGCAATAAGTTAATATTAAGAATGATAATATAAATTACGGGATTTAGAAGCCCTCACCCGAATATGGTTTCCTGCGCCCCGTACATCCCATATCGGATCACCTACTTACCCCGCAACGTATATATCACGTCAACAACCTGTTTACATGTTTCCATTATTCATCTGAATATTCATCGGAATCGAAAAAATAGACGTCATTTTTGGTACGATATAAATTTGGTGACCCAATATGGAAAAATGGGGTCACCGCATGACCAGTCCTGGACCAATGGCGTTGCGTCATATATGTTGGAGGCGTGGTATATGTATATATTCACTTATACCCACGCTACTATTCCACGGTAAGACTGAAAAAAATCTTGGTGTAAACATTTATTGCACCTGAACTTATGCACGAGCGCAAACTAACCATCACTTTACTCGCATTTTTTAAATATCTAAACAGGTTTACTATTCATTCAAATCTACCTTAAAGAGTGTTTACGGTTGTTTTGTTTTGTTTTTTAAATGTTTACCGTTTTTCAGTTTCTCCAAAAACATGTTACATTGAAATATGCCGATTTTTAATATACCTTTTATTTTATAATAATAACCGCTTTTCCTGGTCTAATGACGTTAAGACCTCTATATCATAAAATATTATCAAACTTGAGGATACAGAGAGCTCTACGTGAACTTAACATTACACTGAAGTTTATTTTAATTCACGCAATTAATGTTGGATTTATTCGGATATTTAACTGTGTATTAAAGTATTCTTTCCTTCAAAACGGAGCTATATATTTTGCTTTTATAAAAGTTATAAAAGTTACAAGCTAGCGATAATAATTTTGGAGTGACGGGCCTCATACTTGAACAATATTTGACCTTCTAAATAAATCTCACCACTGATCATACGACCTCGCGCTGGATATTGATTTGCTAATCGTTAGGCGCGCTCGAATGTGATTGGTTAAAAGCTCCGAGCTATGACCTGAAATGCTAAACCGTCGAGGTCATGTTAAAGAAGTCACTATCGGTAACGAAATGTTTTTTAAGAAAACGATAAATATGAAAGTATGCTAATAGTCAGCAGATGTCATTACTAATTGTTTTCGTGAGTGATATTTGACAAACAGGCCATACCATTGTCAGCGTTCATTGGTTGATGTACTATCTAACGAATCAATTTACTTTTCGCCACGTGTATACTTAATCATCACAACGGAAATTTGTGTTTATTTATTTAAATTATTGTAAACAAATTTGTTTACAATAATTATGATACATAAACGCGAACTTATCATAAATAAACAGGGATCGTTAGCTGTTTAAATCATATTAAAGTATATTAGCCCAAGAAAAGGATAGTTTCGCTGATTGAAACGTATATAAGGAACATTTGTTTTGAATGATAACACTGTTAGATCGAATTTTTAATATTTTTAATGATTTATAAACAATATCTCAAATTTAATGCGTGTTTAGCCGACCACTGTACGGGCTGGATCTCTGAAGAAAAAGGGAAAAGCTTTGATAAAAGTGTTTCTGGAATATACACTTAACTAGCGGATTTAGGGTGGAGTCGCACTTTCTTACTAGCCCCACTCCTATGTCAAAAGCAGCATTTGAATGACAACATCGGAGATAAAAAATACACCATAATGCATAATTTCAACTTAAAAATACAACTAATTTTGGCAGTAGAAGAGCCCCCCCCCCCCCTCCCACTAGAACATTAAAACCATTTTTATTTCGTCTCTGTGTAAGGGCCCGGGCACGCATCCCCCCTTCCCTTCGCCCCGCCAAAGGTAAACCCGCATATAAGATCAAATCACGGAGCCGCCACGTGTCAGGCCTATTCATCTCAATAAAACGTCAAGCCGAACGAACATATTATACAACATCACACAAATGTAACATGCAGTGAACATGTAAAATACATTCAAGGTATAAATGATCTAGCAACTTTTCTGCATGGGAGGCAAATATAACACTTCCGATTAGTGATATATGATTGGTGTTATGTCCCTTATAACAAAATATATTAAAATATTTTAGATCAATCAATGAAAATGTTCACGATTTCCAAACAGGGATGAACTATCGATACCTGATAACCTCATAATTATTTACTTTTGGTGTCATTTCTGGCTAGAGTAATAAGTCAAGCCTTTGTCAAATTGGCGCATTGCCGCATTTTCGCCCCGCCACCTGTAGTATTTTACAATTTTAGCATTGTCGCTTTTCGCCACGAAAATGCGAAATATTATCTCAGGACAATTAAATACAATAAAGCCCCAAAACTTTGAAACAAAAGTTAAATCGTCGCTGTTTACTTACTCCATATCACAGACGTAGAACATGGGCTCCGTGCACCTGTGGTCCTGCCAGAGGTAGTTGTGGTTCCCGACCAGACAAACACAGTCCTCATCGTGGTCGCCACTTCCGCTGTCAGGCTGACCTGGGATTGGATGGATTGGATGGAAAGGATGGGGTTAATTTGAAACTAGGGAACCATTCAATAACATCATCAAGTCAGCAACTGTTATTGCGTTAAACATTATCAGCAGCAGCAGCAGCAGCAGCAGCAGTAGCCGCAGCAGTAGCAACAGGCGCATCAAAAGCAGCAGGACAGTAGCAGCAACAACACCATGAGAAACAGCAGCAGCAGCAACAACAAAATCAGAAGCAGAAGTAGCAGCAGTGAACGATACTTAATTAAGGAAAATTACATATGTTAGGTAATGACAAAAGATGTTTTAAGCACATGTCCCATTCCCGCAGGCTCAGATAACACATATCTCCGCTTCTATACCAGATGCGTCTACATTACCTTAAAACCCATGCCACGGCATTTCAAATAGCGAAAAGAAAAAAAATGATGCATAGCATCAAGTTAGCGCAATAAAATGAGAAGAAAAAAGTGCATGTAGATAAACAAAAAACGGTTATTATTTCAATGATAATATGTTGGGTATACATATGTTCGAAGGACATTATGGTTGATAATATTGTTACGATAGTTTACGCACGAAATTATAGATATTCTGTTGTTGTTGTTGTTGTTGTTGTTGTTGTTGTTGTTGTTGTTGTTTTCAAGCAGCTAATCCTCCGGTACAAACTGAATACACACGTATTTTGAAATTAACCTTTTATTTGTACCGGCATGTTATGTGAATTCCTGGCTTTATATATTGTATATGTTTTTGTAAAACATTTTACTCTTATGAGTAAAAAGAACGGGGATAAAAAATACTATACATTAAGAGGGAATTATCGAAAGTTCATTCGTTCGAATGATATTTTCAAAACAAAAAATTAAGCTTAATGTTATTTTTTCAAAACTCTCCCTTTTGCTGTCGCCAAGGCAGATTACTGCGTAGGAGGTTTATAAACATAAAGGATATTGTAATAGTACTGTGTAACCTTCAGCTATTTGGGAGGAAGTTGGTATCAATCGGAACACCTCGGCCTGTATCTTGCCGGAGATGGCCGAGTTGTTATGATTGAGTTGGTATTTAAAATCAAATATTTCAAAATGATAAGCAGGGCTATAATAACTTAAGGTTTCATTATCAATTAAAGTGCTTAAGTTTTATAAAACATACTAAACTTCACATTTTATCATGCAACGTGGAAAATATTGAAAGCATTGTTCTGCAATTTATGAACTAGTCCCTTAGTTGGAATACTTCTAAAGTAATATCAAATATAGAAACTAATAAATGACGAGGTCAAACTCGCCCTTAAATGTGACGGGGATACGGGTTGTGTGCGTGTTCGAAAGGAATCCGTTTAATGGAGCAACTAAGCCACCAAGTCATGCATCACCCGCATTGTGTTGTATTTGTTCGTCAGTAACCAGCAGGAGTTTTAAATGGACGGCGACAACGTATGGCGATAGCGTGTCCGACAGGCGTACGACGATGTCTAATTAGATTATCAGCTTAGTTCATTCGGAACCACTCGGACATTTACCATCGAAAACAGCCTCGGATATATGCCGGTACATCAGTAGAAGATGTTCGTTTACATTTAAATTATAGTATTAATTATTTGTACATAGTGTTTTAACGTGTATTTTTTATTATATCTAAGTTTGAATTGATTGCCAGTGAAGTGTATGATTGAATTGTTAAAAAAGATTCCAAAGAGTAAAGTCTTGAAGTCTATCCGCTTAATTCAAATTACTACGAGAACTACTTCCTGCGTAGTTAAAATGTAAAGATTTCCGACATTGAAAACCCTTGCCAGCGTTCATTGGTTGATGTACAATCATACATACGTCCATCATACATGCGAGGTTGTTTGGATGGCCAGCGAGGTTCGACTGTTTATGTTTTAGAGTGTTTAAAGTTCCTAAAAGCTGGTTCCGTCACTGCGCGAGTTATAACGGCTAGTTTTCAACTTCACGCGATACACGACAACATATATCCTGTGTTGGCCTCGACATGAAGCAACATTTTAAATCATTGTAACCCGTTTCAACTGTCGTGACGATGGCCTCACTCCATTTCATAAGTTATATAAGGACTTGACCATAAACCAGATGCTGTTAGTGCATACCTCTGTTCCCAAGCGTTCTTCAATTCCATACCTGGGTACCAGTTTGTGTACTCGACGATCGGGTCGCCCGTGCCGTACCATTGCCACGCCCCTTCAACCGGATCTTCCCCGCCAATCCAAACGGAAGTCAGCTTATCACTCGATTGACCTGAATGGAATGTTAACTGATACAATTTTAACTTTAGGTCATATCGATGAAGGTCTGTCTTGCAGTTGTATGAGCATTTCGAAACAGTTACAGTCGAAACCCGTTAGCTCGAACTCGCTTGGTTCGATTTCCTCTTTGGTTGGAACTAGATGTATAAAACCGAATTGTTTCTACTGAATGTAATAAATCCATTCTCGTTCACCAAAGTGAGGATGCTATGCGTAAAACATTAGCGTTAGATATATCATTATTAAACCTCTGGTAAATGATCAATTTCCGATTGACTCGTATTTCTCGAGGCTCGAGGTATTTCCACTGGTCCTTTGGAGCTCAAGCCGGCAAAGGGTTTCGACTGTAACTCCTTCTGTTTATTATTGTAGAACAACATAGCAATTGTGTTCTTGATGCAAAGATAATTTCGTGGCTATTTGCGAGCAATAATCATATTTACAAGAACTATTTCCATAGTGATGTTGATTCAAAAAGAACAGAAGAATAAACACAATTGAGTATGCTCGATTTACAAAAATCACATTGTACACGCCTAAAGTTCTCGACGGTTTGATTTAAATAAAGAAACATAAACTTCGCAACGTTTTTGCAGGAAAACCTTTCTATATCTGCAGAAATCGCGAGAAATAAGTGGTTATGACATTGTGAATAACTACTTTCACTTTTGACAGGACGTTGGTATGGTTACGGGTACCTGTAAAGTTTCCGCCATTCGGAGCTCCTCGGCCATTTTAAAAAAAAACCTCGGATGTATGCCGGTACAATAGTTGAAGTAGTTCTTATATTTTTGAATAATATCATTAATTTAATGTAGTGTTTAAGAGTTGTATTATTGATCTCAGGTTAAATTGATTGCCAGTGAAATGTTACATTGCAAACATAATTAATATTCCCAAGAGTTAAGTCATAAACTTTAACTGCTCAAAAAGATTACTACGCGATCTTTTTGCAGCGGTCTTATCCGTACCACTTTTTGAGTATGTAAACCGTCCAAATACATCCGAGGTTGTTTCCGATAAAATGGCCGAGGACTTCCGAATGAGTTTCCCTGCGTATTTTCAACTGGTTTACGTGGTATTGAAGTAAAAAGACAGATAATGAATGTCAATTGGTACACCTGTTGGTTCTGTAATATGGATTATAGAACACTAATTTTAATTTCTTTTTTACATTGGAGAAACGTTCGGCGAGATAAAAACTACTATTTTTTATTATTTGGGTTAAACTCTGGCCTTACAAAGTACAGTAACTACGCCGAATTACCTGTATCTACAAGAGGTTTTAGCTTGGAGACAATGTAAAGGTCTTCTTCTGCAGAATCGATGTAAACCAAATGCGCGCGCACGTCCTCATAGCGACATGCTGTCTGAAATTAAATTGCCGATGGCCATTCCTCTGATTAAAATGTAGCCACTATAATGTGCGTTAAAGGACTTTTTTAACATTTATATATTCATTTTGTTCACTCAACGCCACAAGTCGATAGATTCATACCAATGTTAAATATAACCTTCAGCTGTAACTCCACAATGTTTAACACTGCATTGTTAAAAAAAACAAAAAAAACACATAAATTATTTTAACCAATACCTTTCTCTCATTACACGTAAAGGGACTGTACACCAGTATGGCAACGAAAAAAAGTTAATTGGAAAAATACGAAAAAACTGTAAAAAAAATAAATAATTGCGGTACTTCAGTTATTAAGTTTCAATGCATTGTACACATCGATACCAAGCTTATGTAAGTTTTCGACAATTTTCTTTTGTTTTCGCTATTTCATCATTCGGTGTACAGCTCCTTTAAGTGTTACATGAAACACTAATTCAGATCGACTTCAGTCAACAAAACATCGCCATTTTTAATTATCTAGCAGGTGCTCACGTGGAAAAATATATTGCGATCTTACACTTCATCAAATAATAACCTTTTATAAAGCCGGTAAAAAAGGGCATGCCAAAATGTTCTTGGAGGAGACCTCAACCAAACCTCTGCCAACACTTTATGCACCAGTCAATTGTACCCCCATCCCCCGGTCCAAGGTAAACCGGGGATAGCTGGGGAAATGAGCCATTTTTTTATCTTCGAGGTTGCTCCACAATGCCGGGTGAATGCGGTGATTTTTTCCTCGCGCCAAAGATAGCGTGGGATGGGTCTTACCTAGGGTGCCCTGTGGTGCGGGGCATTTAGTGCGGATTTAACAAACATTTCGTCGGTAATTTACCCGGGTTTGGCTGAACCGAAGGTCAAAGTCCTCGGATTTCTCCGGACCAGGAGGGGGCGTGGTTACAATTGACTGGTGCATTAAATCAAGACAACAGGTTACGCCCCTAAGTTATACCTTTAACGTAAAATTTTAGACCGCCCCAGCAAGCTATGAAAATGAGTAGCAAATTCGAATAATTTTATTATAAGTAGCAACTATTTTAAGCTGCAGTCTCACATATCAACCGTTCAGCATCAATTTTATTTTTTGTTTTGAAAGGTGCCAATTTTTGCATGGAAACCAGTGATAAAAAAGTTCCGACAAAAAATCAGATAGCAGAATTTGATATTAAAGTTCAAAAATGAGAGTATATGTGCATTTTTCTTTAACCGTAAGTAACGCTTTTACGCCTGAAACATTTTTCTGACAGAAATATGAAAATCTGAGATCTGCTCTTTTGCCAGCAGTCATATATCTCTGCTTGTTTGATATTTACGCAAAAATTGGCTCATCCTCATCTCAAGACAAAAATTAAAAAAAGTTGTCAAAACAGTAATTCTGTGAGAGTGCAGCTTTCAGGTAGTATGAAGATCTCGTGTAGTATACTTACCGCGGCGTCAGTCCATGTTTTACGGTTGCTGGTGTTGAACTGGTAGCAGTGTCCGTAGTCAGATTGCCAGCCCTGGGGACACGCCGAGTAGCCTGACAAAAAAATAACACCAGCAGGCGCTTACTTCTCGAAATATCTGAAGCTTTTCAGGATTAAAGGCATAGTTTAATTATTCTATAAGTGACCCGCAACCACCCACCCCCCCCCCCCCCAAAAAAAAAAAAAAAAAAAAAAAAAAAAAAAAACGTGTTTTGTACACAACCTCTATGTATTGATCTTGATCTAATTGCTAAATTGTCTTATCAGATCTCCAATCTGAATATCCCGCTGTGCAGTTTTTGAGGTTTTATTATAGAATTGGACCCAAAATGGCCCTGAGCCAATAAATATATAAACAGGAAATTGGCCCCTACTGTGACATCAGTGCAATTAGCAAGAGATGCACAGCAGGGGATTTTCATGTCAAACATTCATTAAACTAGGTCTTTAAGAGCTTATTTTAATTAACTAAAATAATACTTTAATTTGATTTAGATAATTGAAAAATGTTTATTGTGATTCTCATTATTATTATTCCTATTTAATGTCTAAATAATCTAAAAATATATATATCACAAATTAAAGTTTGCGCAATGAATCAATTTAAAAAATAATATTTGCAAGACGACGACGCAACCGACGGCGACGAGGAGAAACATGCCGACTTGACTATTTACATGTGCACATACGATAAAACATTTATTGTAAATTTATTTACCAAAGCCTGTTAGCGACAACAAGACTAAAACTCCAAACATTGTGTTTTTTAAAACATCCAAAACTAAAACAGCTGTGTTAACTATCACTGACCATACCTATATTTGACCTGATATATATTCCAAACTTCTAAACGTCTTATCAGTAGTTCGTGAGCCATATTTTGTGTCATAAAAGCTGTCATTATTCTTGATTATTATGTTAAAGTTATCGTTCTCCCAAATAATCTGGTCAGTAGGCTTGGGCGCAGCCCGATACAGACTCATCGTTTACAAGATTTAAAATAAATACCTACTTTTTTCATTGTTCGGACAAAAATGCCCCACAAATGCCTCTGTAGTAGCATTAAGTGCGCATGCGCGAGCTACATAAAATATCACTTGATACAACAAATAAGTAGTTTAATAGGAATTTGGCGGTTGTTTTATTACTACATGGTCAGAGCTCTTCTAAATTAGTATGTGTGAAGCTGTCCGGCGATCTGATTGGTGGAGGCGTGAGTCTGAACACTTATGGTAGATGGTGCGCAAAGGTCCGTTCATTATCTTGGATAGATGCGTGAGTCATGTGATCTTTTGTTCATCAGAATACATCCTGCATTTAAGCCAATGAAATTGCAGATAGGAAATCATTAAGTACTAGGCTAAATTATTAGGAATTTCAACTTTCGCAGGTGTTTAAAGGTCCGCTCACTGCCACTCATCCGATACACAATCCCTGCATCAGATTTTGCGCTGACAATGAGCCAATGAGGTTGTATTCTAAGTCAGTTAGATGACCTGAAGTAAATGTTCATGATTAAGAAGGGCTCGTGTGCTACGTTCACTCCGCCCTTTCTGTATCATTAAGATTTTAATTCATGTCATCTCACTATGCGTATTACTTAAATATGTCGTCACACATTTTGTTACTATGAAGTTATAATTTCATTAATTACATGGTCGATCATATCATTTTTCGCTTAAAGCTGCACTCTCACAGATTGACCGTTTTGACAACTTTTTTATTGTTTGTCTTGGAATGAACCAATCTTTGCGTAAATAACTGGAAACCAGTGATATAAAACTGGTGACAACATATCAGATCGCAGTTCTTAATATTTATTTTATATTTTTGTACGTTCGAAAATTTAGATTTTGTGGCTTAAAAGGTTATGAACGCTTTAAAAAAAATGAGAATTTTCGCATAAAACATCAATTTTCGTACTAAATTATGAAAAACTGCAATCTGATCCTTTGTCAGCAGTCTTTTATCACTGGTCCTCAGACATTAACGCAAAATTGGCTTATTCTAAGACAAAAAATAAAATAAAAGTTGTGAGAGGGCAGCTTTAAGGCAAACAAATAGTCCGACGAAAAGGACACCAATTGCCAAACTGCGTCCAATTAACGGACTGGGATACATTTATCAAATAAAGAAAATTAAGAAATAAAAATTAAGAAACTTGTTAACAACATTGCGAAATTCCGGTACCATGGAATGAAACTTAGAGAATAAAAATCAAAATTGTTAGCAGCTTCTTAGAAATACTCACCTGGACATTCAATATATTTAGTTTAAATATATACAGTGTTTTCAATAATATTTTATAAGCAGTTCATATAGATTTATTTACTAAGCATATAATCCTATAATATATACTGTACGCATGTTATTTTCACAATTTACAATACAATTATCATAGTAATGTATTATATACATTTAACATATTTGAATATATGTAAATATGTTATGTTGCAATAAAATGATTGTTTTGTAAATGGCCAAAGGCAAATAATGTCAATTGCCAATAAACTTTATCAAATTATTAGTTCGGTTCAATATATATATTTAATTTATACAGTTGAATTTGAAAGTCTTCCATTTTCATTTTGTCCAATAAAGCGTCCTTTATAAATCAGCGCAAAATTAAGCGAAAATATAATATTCAATATTGAGATATATGAAATCAAATTGAGATTGAGTGAAATACTTCAATTCGCCTTGGGTCAAATTAAAGAATACGCATACATCGTTCTTTTATACCTATGAAGAAATTCAATATTCTCTCTCACAAAAGTAATGTTAGTTAAACATTTGACGTACTAAAAACTTGAACTGGGACATTGTAAGAATTGAAAATAAACTGAGTACCTTCAGTTCATATACTATTTGTTCGGAGGGGGTAGCGAATTATAACTTAATTGGAGTTGAATCTCCTAATCTAGTCCGTTATTGAAAACACTCTATAGGAGCTTTGTTAACCAAACTATTTACCTATTCGTCAACTGAATAACATATCATATTACCCGTGAAAGTTTAAATTTGGGCTCACTGGTTTCGGGTCATGAAATATTGACACATTTTAGCTGCACTTTCACAGATTGAAAGTTTTGACAACTTTTTTTTTGTCTTGGAATGAGCCAATTTTTGCGTAACTATCTTACAATCAGTGATATAAGACTGCTGACAAAATATCAGATTGCAGATTGTCATATTTCTATTCAAAAAATGATGTTTTATGCGTTTTCCTTTAACCTTTAGTAACGCTTTTAGCCATAAAACATTAATTTTCGAACGGAAATATGAAAATCTGCGATCTGATCTTTAGTCAGATGTTTTATATCACTGGTTTGCAGATATTTCCGCAAAGATTTGCTCATTCCAAGACAATATATAAAAAAAGTTGTAAAAACGATAAATCTGTGAGAGTGCAGCTTTAAAGCTGCAGTTTATTTTGAAATGAATAATTATAATTACAAACAAGTGTTTAAATGAAAACACTCTTTATTACCTTCAATTCATTATGTTTTTGGACTTAAGTTATAACCAGTTCTGCATTATGAAGTTAAAAGTCAGAGGTAAAGCTTAATAGTTTGCCCGTCGTCAAAAAGGGCTTAAACGCATTTTTAGAATCAAACCAATAGCTTCTTAAAAGTTGCGAGTTTTCCACGCATTGCCTTTTTGTACGGTTCAACAGAACGCTGAATCGTTAGTGTCGTTTTTACATTAAATTAAAAAAAAATGAACAACAGTTGCGCTTTTCTCATGAAACAATACGAAGGAATTCTACGCGATTTATGTCAAGACGCAGTACTCATAACTTTCATAAGTTTGGCCTCAAATATAATTTATTAAAATGCCATATTCTTTTGTGAAATCGTCCGATCTCATAATATGGGGATCATAAGTTCATGGTCAGGTTTACGAGATAGATTTTGACTGTATTCATTCGACACAGAAATGCATACAAAAGAAATAAAATTTGTACAAAATATTTACGGAGTTGCTGTCCGCAACGACATAGTTTTATTATTTGTACTTTTTTCAAACAAAAGATAATATTTCGAAAGAAACTGTTTTGTTCGAAAATAAGGTTAACAGAAAGTAATTAAAAAAACGCTTCAAAAGTGAAATGTATTGACTTATTGTTAAATTAAAATATTAAAAGCTCGTTTGCCGTTTTCCAGTAAAGTAAATGAGATTGTAGGTCATAGGTTTGTAAAAGTGTAACGTGTTAGTTTATTAAAGTGTCACCCCTGTTAGTTGAGGGCCAGCCGTTTGGGCTTATGAGACACCTACATTTGTGAACATCTTTAATCAAATTTCCATTCCATATGCCAGGCGCCTGGCAGGAAGGCAATCGGTACCCTCGATTTAACTAGCTGCTGGGGCGGCTACCGGCAATGTCAGAACAAGCCCCGTGTGAGACTCGAACCTTCGACCTCCTACTCTGTAGGCGGGCGTCTTAAACACTAGGCCACGGAGACGGTATATATGGTATATGTTATAGTTATGACACCGTCAACCTGAGTTATTAAGATTATATAAGAGTGATTTAGCAGAAATGTATAATCACAACCCCGAGGGTCAATGGTGATTTTTTTGGAAGTCAAGATTCCTTTATTTCACTCATTTCAAAAACATGGATAAATGAGGAAATACCATATGATAAATAAATTTCACAAAGGCGAACGAGGTTATACGTTCCTCGGTGGTCTCATCGGTGAACGCCGTCTACACTCCAGGTTAAACGTTTTCGGTGACCTCATCGCTTAACTCCGTCTATGCTCTGGGTAAGACGTTACTCGGTGATCTCATCGCTGAACGCCATTGTTACTCGATGTTAGACGTTGCACGTTGGCCTCATCGCTGAAAGCCGTTGGTACTCGATGTAAGACGTTACACGGTGGCCTCATCGCTGAACGCTGTTGTTCTTAGATGTTAAACGTTACACGTTGGCCTCATCGCTGAAAGCCGTTGTTACTCGATGTAAGACGTTACACGCTGGCCTCATCGCTGAACGCTGTTGTTATTAGATGTTAGACGTTACTCGGTGGCCTCATCGTTGGACGCTGTTATTATTATATGTTAGACGTTACACGGTGGCCTCGTCGCTGAACGCTGTTGTTTTTCCATGTTAGACGTTAAACGGTGGCCTCATCGCTGAGAGCCGTTGTTATTCTATGTTAGACGTTAAACGGTGGCCTTATCGCTGAAAGCCGTTGTTATTCTATGTTAGACCTTACACGGTGGCCTCATCGCTGAACGCTGTTGTTATTCTATGTTAGACCTTACACCGTGGCCTCATCGCTGAGAGCCGTTGTTATTCTATGTTAGACGTTAAACGGTGGCCTCGTCGCTGAACGCTGTTGTTTTTCCATGTTAGACCTTACACGGTGGCCTCATCGCTGACCGCTGTTGTTTTTCCATGTTAGACCTTACACGGTGGCCTCGTCGCTGAACGCTGTTGTTATTCGATGTTAGACCTTACACGGTGGCCTCATCGCTGACCGCTGTTGTTTTTCCATGTTAGACCTTACACGGTGGCCTCATCGCTGACCGCTGTTGTTTTTCCATGTTAGACCTTACACGGTGGCCTCATCGCTGACCCGCTGAAAGCCGTTGTTTTTCCATGTTAGACGTTACACGGTGGCCTCATCGCTGACCGCTGTTGTTTTTCCATGTTAGACGTTACACGGTGGCCTCATCGCTGACCGCTGTTGTTTCTCCATGTTAGACGTTACACGGTGGCCTCATCGCTGACCGCTGTTGTTTTTCCATGTTAGACCTTACACGGTGGCCTCGTCGCTGACCGCTGTTGTTTTTCCATGTTAGACGTTACACGGTGGCCTCATCGCTGACCGCTGTTGTTTTTCCATGTTAGACCTTACACGGTGGCCTCGTCGCTGAACGCTGTTGTTTTTCCATGTTAGACCTTACACGGTGGCCTCATCGCTGAACGCTGTTGTTTTTCCATGTTAGACGTTACACGGTGGCCTCATCGCAGACCGCTGTTGTTTTTCCATGTTAGACCTTACACGGTGGCCTCATCGCTGAACGCTGTTGTTTTTCCATGTTAGACCTTACACGGTGGCCTCATCGCTGACCGCTGTTGTTTTTCCATGTTAGACCTTACACGGTGGCCTCGTCGCTGAAAGCCGTTGTTTTTCCATGTTAGACGTTACACGGTGGCCTCGTCGCTGAACGCTGTTGTTTTTCCATGTTAGACGTTACACGGTGGCCTCATCGCTGACCGCTGTTGTTTTTCCATGTTAGACCTTACACGGTGGCCTCATCGCTGACCGCTGTTGTTTTTCCATGTTAGACGTTACACGGTGGCCTCATCGCTGACCGCTGTTGTTTTTCCATGTTAGACCTTACACGGTGGCCTCATCGCTGACCGCTGTTGTTTTTCCATGTTAGACCTTACACGGTGGCCTCATCGCTGACCGCTGTTGTTTTTCCATGTTAGACCTTACACGGTGGCCTCGTCGCTGAACGCTGTTGTTTTTCCATGTTAGACGTTACACGGTGGCCTCATCGCTGACCGCTGTTGTTTTTCCATGTTAGACCTTACACGGTGGCCTCATCGCTGACCGCTGTTGTTTTTCCATGTTAGACCTTACACGGTGGCCTCATCGCTGAACGCTGTTGTTTTTCCATGTTAGACCTTACACGGTGGCCTCGTCGCTGAACGCTGTTGTTTTTCCATGTAAGACGTTACACGGTGGCCTCATCGCTGACCGCTGTTGTTTTTCCATGTTAGACCTTACACGGTGGCCTCATCGCTGAACGCTGTTGTTTTTCCATGTTAGACCTTACACGGTGGCCTCATCGCTGAACGCTGTTGTTTTTCCATGTTAGACCTTACACGGTGGCCTCGTCGCTGAAAGCCGTTGTTTTTCCATGTTAGACGTTACACGGTGGCCTCATCGCTGACCGCTGTTGTTTTTCCATGTTAGACGTTACACGGTGGCCTCGTCGCTGACCGCTGTTGTTTTTCCATGTTAGACGTTACACGGTGGCCTCATCGCTGACCGCTGTTGTTTTTCCATGTTAGACGTTACACGGTGGCCTCATCGCTGACCGCTGTTGTTTTTCCATGTTAGACCTTACACGGTGGCCTCATCGCTGAACGCTGTTGTTTTTCCATGTTAGACCTTACACGGTGGCCTCATCGCTGAACGCTGTTGTTTTTCCATGTTAGACCTTACACGGTGGCCTCGTCGCTGAACGCTGTTGTTTTTCCATGTTAGACGTTACACGGTGGCCTCATCGCTGAACGCTGTTGTTATTCGATGTTAGACGTTACACGGTGGCCTCGTCGCTGAACGCTGTTGTTATTCGATGTTAGACGTTACACGGTGGCCTCATCGCTGAACGCTGTTGTTATTCGATGTTAGACGTTACACGGTGGCCTCATCGCTGAACGCTGTTGTTATTCGATGTTAGACGTTACACGGTGGCCTCATCGCTGAACGCTGTTGTTATTCGATGTTAGACGTTACACGGTGGCCTCGTCGCTGAACGCTGTTGTTTTTCCATGTTAGACCTTACACGGTGGCCTCGTCGCTGAAAGCTGTTGTTTTTCCATGTTAGACCTTACACGGTGGCCTCATCGCTGAACGCTGTTGTTTTTCCATGTTAGACCTTACACGGTGGCCTCATCGCTGAACGCTGTTGTTTTTCCATGTTAGACCTTACACGGTGGCCTCATCGCTGACCGCTGTTGTTTTTCCATGTTAGACCTTACACGGTGGCCTCATCGCTGACCGCTGTTGTTTTTCCATGTTAGACCTTACACGGTGGCCTCATCGCTGAACGCTGTTGTTTTTCCATGTTAGACCTTACACGGTGGCCTCATCGCTGAACGCTGTTGTTTTTCCATGTTAGACCTTACACGGTGGCCTCATCGCTGACCGCTGTTGTTTTTCCATGTTAGACGTTAAACGGTGGCCTCATCGCTGAACGCTGTTGTTTTTCCATGTTAGACCTTACACGGTGGCCTCATCGCTGAACGCTGTTGTTTTTCCATGTTAGACCTTACACGGTGGCCTCATCGCTGAACGCTGTTGTTTTTCCATGTTAGACGTTACACGGTGGCCTCATCGCTGACCGCTGTTGTTTTTCCATGTTAGACGTTACACGGTGGCCTCGTCGCTGACCGCTGTTGTTTTTCCATGTTAGACGTTACACGGTGGCCTCATCGCTGACCGCTGTTGTTTTTCCATGTTAGACGTTACACGGTGGCCTCATCGCTGACCGCTGTTGTTTTTCCATGTTAGACCTTACACGGTGGCCTCATCGCTGACCGCTGTTGTTTTTCCATGTTAGACCTTACACGGTGGCCTCGTCGCTGAACGCTGTTGTTTTTCCATGTTAGACCTTACACGGTGGCCTCGTCGCTGAACGCTGTTGTTTTTCCATGTTAGACGTTACACGGTGGCCTCATCGCTGAACGCTGTTGTTATTCGATGTTAGACGTTACACGGTGGCCTCGTCGCTGAACGCTGTTGTTATTCGATGTTAGACGTTACACGGTGGCCTCATCGCTGAACGCTGTTGTTATTCGATGTTAGACGTTACACGGTGGCCTCATCGCTGAACGCTGTTGTTATTCGATGTTAGACGTTTCACGGTGGCCTCATCGCTGAACGCTGTTGTTATTCGATGTTAGACGTTACACGGTGGCCTCGTCGCTGAACGCTGTTGTTTTTCCATGTTAGACCTTACACGGTGGCCTCGTCGCTGAAAGCTGTTGTTTTTCCATGTTAGACCTTACACGGTGGCCTCATCGCTGACCGCTGTTGTTTTTCCATGTTAGACCTTACACGGTGGCCTCATCGCTGACCGCTGTTGTTTTTCCATGTTAGACCTTACACGGTGGCCTCGTCGCTGACCGCTGTTGTTTTTCCATGTTAGACCTTACACGGTGGCCTCGTCGCTGAAAGCCGTTGTTTTTCCATGTTAGACCTTACACGGTGGCCTCGTCGCTGAACGCTGTTGTTTTTCCATGTTAGACCTTACACGGTGGCCTCATCGCTGACCGCTGTTGTTTTTCCATGTTAGACCTTACACGGTGGCCTCGTCGCTGAAAGCCGTTGTTTTTCCATGTTAGACGTTACACGGTGGCCTCTTCGCTGAACGCTGTTGTTTTTCCATGTTAGACCTTACACGGTGGCCTCATCGCTGAACACTGTTGTTTTTCCATGTTAGACCTTACACGGTGGCCTCATCGCTGACCGCTGTTGTTTTTCCATGTTAGACCTTACACGGTGGCCTCGTCGCTGAAAGCCGTTGTTTTTCCATGTTAGACGTTACACGGTGGCCTCATCGCTGAACGCTGTTGTTTTTCCATGTTAGACCTTAAACGGTGGCCTCATCGCTGAACGCTGTTGTTTTTCCATGTTAGACGTTACACGGTGGCCTCATCGCTGAAAGCCGTTGTTTTTCCATGTTAGACCTTACACGGTGGCCTCATCGCTGAACGCTGTTGTTTTTCCATGTTAGACCTTACACGGTGGCCTCGTCGCTGAACGCTGTTGTTTTTCCATGTTAGACCTTACACGGTGGCCTCGTCGCTGAACGCTGTTGTTTTTCCATGTTAGACGTTACACGGTGGCCTCATCGCTGACCGCTGTTGTTTTTCCATGTTAGACCTTACACGGTG
Organism: Mya arenaria; assembly: GCF_026914265.1. NCBI lineage: Eukaryota > Metazoa > Mollusca > Bivalvia > Myida > Myidae > Mya > Mya arenaria. Next base: position 58,235,299 of record NC_069131.1, read on the forward strand.
GCCTCATCGCTGAACGCTGTTGTTTTTCCATGTTAGACCTTACACGGTGGCCTCATCGCTGAACGCTGTTGTTTTTCCATGTTAGACCTTACACGGTGGCCTCGTCGCTGAAAGCCGTTGTTTTTCCATGTTAGACGTTACACGGTGGCCTCATCGCTGACCGCTGTTGTTTTTCCATGTTAGACCTTACACGGTGGCCTCATCGCTGACCGCTGTTGTTTTTCCATGTTAGACCTTACACGGTGGCCTCGTCGCTGAAAGCCGTTGTTTTTCCATGTTAGACCTTACACGGTGGCTTCGTCGCTGACCGCTGTTGTTTTTCCATGTTAGACCTTACACGGTGGCCTCATCGCTGAACGCTGTTGTTTTTCCATGTTAGACGTTACACGGTGGCCTCATCGCTGAACGCTGTTGTTATTCCATGTTAGACGTTACACGGTGGCCTCATCGCTGAACGCTGTTGTTTTTCCATGTTAGACCTTACACGGTGGCCTCATCACTGACCGCTGTTGTTTTTCCATGTTAGACGTTACACGGTGGCCTCATCGCTGACCGCTGTTGTTATTCGATGTTATTAGTTAAACGGTGGCATCATCGCTGAAAGCCGTTGTTACTCGATGTTAGACGTTTCTCGGTGGCCTCATCGCTTGACGCTATTTTTATTGATGTGTATCGTTATGCGATAGCCTCATCACTGAAGCCGTTGTTACTCAATGTTTGACGTTACACGGTGGCCTCATCGCTGAACGCTGTTATTATTCGAGGTAAGACGTTACACGGTGGCCTCATCGCTGAACGCCATTGTTACTCGATGTTAGACGTTACACGGTGGCCTCATCGCTAAACGCTGTTGTTATTCGATGCTAGACGTTACACGGTGGCCTCATCGCTGAACGCTGTTGTTATTCGAGGTAAGACGTTACACGGTGGCCTCATCGCTGAACGCCATTGTTACTCGATGCTAGACGTTACACGGTGGCCTCATCGCTAAACGCTGTTGTTATTCGATGCTAGACGTTACACGGTGGTCACATCGCTGAACGCCATTGTTACTCGATGTTAGACGTTACACGGTGGCCTCATCGCTGAACGCCATTGTTATTCGATGCTAGACGTTACACGTTGGCCTCATCGCTAAACGCCATTGTAATTCGATGCTAGACGTTACACGGTGGTCTCATCGCTGAAGCCGTTGTTACTCGAGGTTAGACGTTACACGGTGGTCTCATCGCTGAAGCCGTTGTTACTCGAGGTAAGACGTTACACGGTGGCCTCATCTCTGAAGCCGTTGTTACTCGAGTTAAGACGTTACACGGTATCCTCATCGCTGAAGCCGTTGTTACTCGAGGTAAGACGTTACACCGTGGCCTCATCGCTGAACGCTGTTGTTTTTCGATGTTAGACGTTACACGGTGGCCTCATCGCTGAACGCTGTAGTTACTCTAGGTCAGACGCTACACCGTGGTCTCATCACCGAACGCCATTGTTACTCGAGGTTAGACGTTACACGGTATCATCTACGCTTAACGCCATTGTTACTCGATGTAAGACGTTACACGGTGTCCTCATCGCTTAACGCCATGGTTTCTCAAGGTTAGACGTTACACGGTGGCCTAATCGCTGAAAGCCGTTCTTACTCTAGGTTAGACGTTACACGGTGGCCTCATCGCTTAACGCCATTGTTACTCGAGGTAAGACGTTACTTGGTGGCCTCGATGTTAGACGTTACACGGTGATCTCATCGCTTAACGCTGTTGTTATTCGATGTAAGACGTTACAAGGTGGCCTCATCACTGAACGCTGTTGTTATTCGATGTTAGACGTTACACGGTGGTCTCATCGCTGAAAGCCGTTGTTATTCGATGTAAGACGTTACACGGTGGCCTCATCGCTGAACGCTGTAGTTACTCGAGGTCAGACGTTACACGGTGGTCTCATCGCTGAACGCCATTGTTACTCGAGGTAAGACGTTACACGGTGGTCTCATCGCTGAACGTCATTGTTACTCGAGGTAAGACGTTACACGTTGGCATCATCGCTGAACGCCATTGTAACTCGAGGTAAGACGTTACACGTTGGTCTCATTGCTGAACGCCATTGTAACTCGAGGTAAGACGTTACACGGTGGTCTCATCGCTGAACGCCATTGTTACTCGAGGTAAGACGTTACACGGTGGCCTCATCGCTGAACGCCATTGTTACTCGAGGTAAGACGTTACACGTTGGTCTCATCGCTGAACGCCATTGTTACTCGAGGTAAGACGTTACACGTTGGTCTCATCGCTGAACGCCATTGTTACTCGAGGTAAGACGTTACACGTTGGTCTCATCGCTGAACGCCATTGTTACTCGAGGTAAGACGTTACACGGTGGCCTCATCGCTGAACGCCATTGTTACTCGAGGTAAGACGTTACACGTTGGCCTCATCGCTGAACGTCATTGTAACTCGAGGTAAGACGTTACACGTTGGCCTCATCGCTGAACGCCATTGTTACTCGAGGTAAGACTTTACACGGTGGTCTCATCGCTGAACGCCATTGTTACTCGAGGTAAGACGTTACACGTTGGCATCATCGCTGAACGCCATTGTTACTCGAGGTAAGACGTTACACGGTGGTCTCAACGCTGAACGCCATTGTTACTCGAGGTAAGACGCTATACGTTGGCCTCATCGCTGAACGCCATTGTAACTCGAGGTAAGACGTTACACGGTGGTCTCATCGCTGAACGCCATTGTTACTCGAGGTAAGACGCTATACGTTGGCCTCATCGCTGAACGCCATTGTAACTCGAGGTAAGACGTTACACGGTGGTCTCATCGCTGAACGCCATTGTTACTCGAGGTAAGCCGCTATACGTTGGCCTCATCGCGTAACGCCATTGTAACTCGAGGTAAGACGTTACACGGTGACCTCATCTCTTAACGCCATTGTTACCCGAGGTTAAACGTTACTTGGTGGCCTCATCGCGTAACGCCATTGTCACTCGAGGTAAGACGTTACTTGGTGGCCTCATCGATGAACGTCATCTTTACCCCAGGCTAGAAGTTACACGATGACCTCATCTAATAACGCAATTACCTCATCGCTAAACGCCTCCGTTACTCAAGGTAATGCGATACTCTTGTGAAATGCTTCTTTCCCCAAAGATCTCATTGATATACTGGGGGTTTTGTTGCATGGAATATACTGATTTTGTTTGCAATTCAATATTACCACGAAATAAGATTTACTACTATTAATACAATTATTTTAATACACCAAAATGAATGAATAAAGGTCGAAACCAAGGGAATTTATGAAGGAAATCGAGTTTAATTTGAAACAAAGGGGCAGAAAACACGGCATTTCTACCTCATGAATCGATACTAGATCGCAGTGAATCTTTTAGCACTCACCATTCATTTGATATGTTTGCGTATACAGCCTTGAAGGTTCAAATCTTGTTATCAACAATAAATGGTTTCCATTAATGCATTATTAAGACAGTTGTTCAAGGTTTATCAATCAAAATGTATGTTTGTTAAACACGTGTATGTATTGATTTTGAATAAGGGTGTCACTTTAAGTATATTCTTAAACCATTTGTGTGGCAATATATTAGCGGTGCTTGCTTTAAGAAGACCTTACTGAACGGCCTGTTTTTATCATGCTTATGAAACAGGGTTAAATTCTAGATTATAAGTTCTTTCTTATTATGAAAAATGATTGGATTATTGACCTATTTGAATTTGAATGGAGATTTGCAACCTGGAGGATCATTAATTTCTACACAAAGAATTTTTTTTTCAAAAAGATTCGGATTTTCAATAAAAAGTAGTTGTACAATTGGGTACATTCAAAGCTGTCAACTGACAAAGACTGGTATATTTAAACACACATATCTATAATTTACGCCCACGAAGAAAAGAAATATAAGCCTGTGATAATTATTCATTGTTAGTATTTGAAAATCACCGTCAATACTGAGGCCCATCGTGATGAAAATATAAATATTTAAAAGCTTATTTATCAATATGGTGTCTCTTAAACCACATTTGCATGGTAAGATTGTTTTATTCACCAAAGAAAGTAACGAAATATACATGCATCGCTACAACTATAAAATGTGCATAAAAAGTTATTGTTGTTGTTGGTGGTGGTGGTTGTGTTGATGATGATCGTAGTGGTGGTGATTGGGGTTATGGTGGTGTTGATTGTTGTGTCGGTGGTGCTGTTGTGTTGGTGTTGTTGTTGTTCTTCTTCTTCCAGTTGTTCTTCTTGTTATTGTTGTTTGTGCTGTTCTTACAGTAGTTGCTAGTCTTGTTGTTGTTGTTGTTGGTGGTGTCTTCGTTTTTTTGTAGTTGTTGTTGTAGTTTTTGTTGTTGTTGTTGCTGTTGTTGTTGTTGTTTTGATCTTGCTTTGACCTTTTTACCATGAACGGAAATATAACGTACATTCAAATGACAATGTCTACAGTAAAATAATGTTATCGACAACCAAAATTTCGTTCAGGGCCTGCGTGATCGGGGTGATGGTAATCTGACACCGATGAGCTATAGAATGAAAGATCTGAAGCAGTATAAAGGAGCTCCGTCTTTACCCAGATAATCACTCTTTCGTTGCGGGCTGTTTAGATTCTGTTCAATTCTACGGATCGAAATCACAGAGCGACAATGCGGGTGCTTCTTGTCTGCCTTGGCTTGGCGTTGGTTCTTGCTTTAGCAGAAGGAGCTGCTTTTCAACGTACCGGGAAAAATACTGCAAGAACATCCTTGCTTGCAGCGAAACTAGCATCCCTCCGCGGATTCAAGAGACAGGGCGGCCCTACGGGCGATAGTGGACAGAATGGAGAAAATGGCGAAGGTTCCGTTGGCGTTGACGGAGACGGCGGTAGTATGGGCAGTTCGACAGAATGTAAGTTGAAATTTCATTAATATTAGATCACGTGATACAGTTTAGCTTTAAATGACAGGCAGTTCCAAATACATGTACATACTTACTGGCATTCTTTTGTTCCAAGTTGCATTTGTATTGCGTTAGACAGTTGTGCTGAGGGGTTTTGGAATTCATATCTTAGATCATTATCGTACAAAAGAGCGATGATGCTATGCGTACAACGTATAATTTATCGTTGTCAAATCACTAATGAATGAAAATATACTAAAGGTATTGGTCTAGAACATGTAGTATTGTCATAAAATCAGGAGTCGTATTCACGTACATTTTTATAGACTCAAACTCAGACTCAGTCTCAGTCTCAGAATGCTGAGACCATTTTGATTTCCGTATTCACTAACGATTTTAGACTCAGACTCAGCTGAGAATACCTCTAGAGGGTTACTCCTATCGCGGACAACACGAGGACGTGGTACTTGCCTCTGATACATACGATCACTAACGATAGCTCTATGTCCAGCCGCCATCTTTGAAGGTGGCAAAGCTTCTAAATTATAGACTCAACGTTTGAGACTCAGACTCAGACTCAGACTCAGACTCAGACTCAGACTTTGGACTCAAACTTTGATCTCAGAAACATTATTGAATACCGTTTTACAGCCCAAAGTCTGAGTCTTGAGTCTTAAGTCTACATTTGAGGCTAAGACATGCTCATGAATACGGCCCCAGAGCAGTTGCAAAACGCGGTGGCGATGGCCGAATGGCTACAGTATCGGACTGTGACTAGAAGGGTCCTGGGTTGGTTCTCGAACCCACTCGAAGCTTTGTCGATGTTATGATTCTTAATCGTGTGTACATCAGTGTGTGTAAACCACGTGATAAATTGCGTCATAAATGCAACGTCGGAAGGCACTATATTTTGATTTGAAAACAAAATACTTCAAACAAAGATAACTTCACAATTTCTTCACCATTTTAAATGAAACATAGCTCAGTTTACGCCGCTTACGGAGCCCCGCCCTCGTTCGTTTACCAGAACTTGATTGCGAGTTTAGTTTCTTAAAACACTTCGACAAACCTTTTCACAATACGGCCGTCTGACGGAACACTGTCAAAACATTATTTTGGAAACAGGGTTGTCGAAGTGTTGGATGAAACTAATGACCTAATCAAATTTCGGAACAAAACAAATGCGTGGCTCTTTAAGCGGCATAGACTGCCCTTTGTTTCATTTAAAGTGGTGTTGTAAATGAAAAGTTATCTTTGATTAAAATCTCCATTTTAAGCAAATCTTTGCCTTTCGACGTAGCATATATGACGTAATTTATCACGTGGTATACAAACAATGTACATAACAGATGTTGAAAACCGTACACACGTTCGTCGCTGGTCGCTGAAAAGCTCTACAGAGCTTACGTTACTTACACTTGACATTAGTGTTCTTTGCGACATGAAATAACTCTTACAAAATCTTTATCTTAAGATCTTTAAAGATGCACTCTTACTCCCAAATAAGATTTACCACAATTAATAATATTGTTTAATGTTCCAAAAAGGATGAAGAATTATTGAAAACAATGGTTCTTATGAAGGATATCGAGTTTAATTTGAAATAAATTAGCATAAAATACAGTACATTCCACCTTATGAGACTATAGTAGACCACAGTAAATCTTTAAGCATTCACCAATCATTTGATATTTTCGCGCTTTCTTCTATTAAATACACGGTTACAATCATGTTATCAGTATTTTATTTTTTCCATAAATGCATTATTTAGTAAGTAGTTAAAGGTTTATCAGTCAAAATTGAGGAAATACCTAAAACATCAATATAATTACTTAATAAATTACTATAAAAATCTGCAATCTAGTATTTGTTTGTCAGCTGTCTTATTTAACTGGTTTCCTTGGATTCTCGCAAAAATTGGTCCGTTCCAAGACAAAAAATAAAAAAAAGTTGTTAAAACGTTCAATCTGTAAGAGTGCAGCTTTAAACGACCTGTGGCAAATCAAAATGCAAGTAGATGTTTCACTTCAATCGGCGTGGAATGAGGCAGGCTGTGACTGCTTTTGTTGAAATCAGTTTTGGTTATTCTTACTTACATTGGAATGATTTAAAAGATAATGGAAAAATAGCAATATATCGAAAACACATTGCTATTAACCATACGTGTGAGATTGTGTTCATGAATTATCACATTGCTATTAACTATACGTGTGAGATTGTGTTCATGAATTATCACATTGCTATTAACTATACGTGTGAGATTGTGTTCATGAATTATCACATTGCTATTAACTATACGTGTGAGATTGTGTTCATGAATTATCACATTGCTATTAACTATACGTGTGAGATTGTGTTCATGAATTATCACATTGCTATTAACCATACGTGTGAGAGTGTGTTCATGAATTATATGTATTCAGTAGCATAAGTTTCATGGAAACATAAAAGAATCTAAACTATTTAAACATGCGGAATGCATTTTTTTTTCGAACAATTTATGATATATTGAGAGAGAATGGCAGTTTATTTTCTTATTCTTTTCAGATGAGCCTGCGTTCTCTTACTGTAAGTACACCATTATTTCATCACATAAGATAGAAAAGATTTTTTTTCCAGTAGATTGAGTAAAATGTAACAATGGATGACTATGTAAACCGTCGATATACATCCGAGGTTGATTTCGATTGAAAATGGCCGAGGAGTTCCGATTATCAGTTTAAAGAACGTACAGCGAAAACATACATATACCTCGTTTCCAGTGATAGCCTTGTTTTCCTTTCAGATTTATGGCTTGATGACCTGTGCAGAGATTTTTCAATGATGAGGGGATATATTTCAAGTAAGTATTACATGCATCTTGAAAAATATGTGAACTTCAACACACTTAACCTTTGAAAGGCGTACAAACAAAATTCCATTTTCCCGACCGACCATTATTTTCCCCCCGATAATTCCAAATTCAATTTACCCGACCGACCATTATTTTCCTCCCGATCATTCCAAATTCCATTTACCCGACCGACCATTATTTTCCTCCCGATCATTCAAAATTCCATTTACCCGACCGACCATTATTTTCCTCCCGACCATTCAAAATTCCATTTACCCGACCGACCATTATTTTCCTCCCGATCATTCAAAATTCAATTTACCCGACCGACCATTATTTTCCTCCCGATCATTCAAAATTCCATTTACTCGACCGACCATTATTTTCCTCCCAACCATTCAAAATTCCATTTACCCGACCGACCATTATTTTCCTCCCGATCATTCAAAATTCCATTTACTCGACCGACCATTATTTTCCTCCCAACCATTCAAAATTCCATTTACCCGACCGACCATTATTTTCCTCCTAACCATTCCCTCTCCCTTTACGTTTCGATAGTTATGCGTAATTTTGAGTACTTTTCTTATTTTCATATTTGGGTGAAATTGTTAAAAAATATTAATTTAAAACTTTCTACATTTGTGATGTTTCCTGATATATATCTTCCTTTAAATTCTTCAGCGTTTATTACTCAAGTATCTTATTTCATTTCGCAAAATTACCGACTTACCTCTTTTTAAAAGGTTCAAAACTCTTTAAAGCTGCACTCTCACAGATGTACCTACCAAATCTGCTACATGTGCTGGAAAACCATGTGTTATCTAGAAATAAATTAATACCGTAGGATTTTGTTAAAGCTGCACTCTCACAGATATACCGTATTTACACCTTTTTTATCTTTGAAAGGGCAAATGTTTGCTTAAATATCTGCAAACCCATGATAAAAGATTGCTGACAAAAGATCAGATCGTAGATTTTCCTATTTCCTTTCGAAAATTATTGTTTTAAGACTTAAAACCGGGTCTAACGATTAAAAAAAATGCATAAAATACCAATTTTTGAACTTGAATATAAAAATCTGCGATCTCATTTTTGTCAGTAGTCTTATATAGCTGTTTTCCAAGGATTTTCGCAAAAAAAATGGCTCGTTCCAAGACAAAAAATAAAAACGTTGTCAAAATGTTCAATCTGTGAGGGTGCAGCTTTACCTCATGTTGGTAGCTTTATCTATAAAGATAATTATAACGATCGAAATATTTAAAAAAAATTATGAACGTGTTGGCCATAATTTTTGTCTGAATAAAAAGCAAGATATCATTTATCTTGATTTTTTGTAAGCACTCTTATATCATTGGTTTGCAGATATTTACGCAAAACTTTGCTTTTTCCAAGACAAAAAGTTAGGAAGTTGTAAAAAAGTTATATCTGTGAGACTGCACCTTTAATGTTACAAAATAAGAATTGATCATATTTGATGACAAACACAGTAGACACCAAATCCAACCTTCTTATTTTAATATATTTTGAAAATGCATAACTAATTATTTTAACTTGAATCTCTATTTATAAAAAAGTTTTACCCATAACAGAGAACCTCTGTCCACCACCAACGAGCGAGAATTCGTTGACAGGCGCACTTGACGTCACTTACGCTAAAGATATCTGCCCCAGAGTTATCGATCTAAGTGACAGTTTCGTCGAAAGGGTGAGTGAATAAAATCCGGTTTTACTGTTTTCTGGATGTCTGCTGGCCGGTGATGGGGCTGTTGGCGGGGGTCGGATCGCGGATCTTCGTGTTTCCGTTCGGAATTTGATGTATTTTGGCTTAAACCGTTACTAACAAAAAATGCATAGAACATCGGTTTTAGAACGGGGATGTGTGGGGTTGCGATCTGGTCTATTGTCGGTGGTCTTCTGCCGCTGGTTTGCAGATAATTGCGAGGGAGTTTGTTCGTTTCGATACAGGGAAATAAAGGTGTTGTCAGGGCGTTCGATCTGTGAGATTGCAGCTGTAAGTGCTGCAAACATTCTGTTCACTGCGTTTTCTATTATGTAGTTACTGATTTTTGTTTCACTGTTGGGTTTAAATCGTGTCAAACTTGTTTCTATGTCAACATCTCATGCATATTATATGCCAAAAATGTAAATAAAAACATGAAACTTGAAACCTGGTCACAATGCCTTATTTAGATTAAAGAATAAATAACCATTTACCATTTATTCCACAAATTTCATCTTCCCCACTTAGATAACGATAAAAAAACTCCTTCGGGGAATATCACGTGGTCTCAGAAGTAAATATGCAGACGATGTACGAAAAGGTGATTAAAATTTAAAACGAGTTTCAGGTCTAAAAATAAAAAACCTCAGAAAAAAGCGCATGTATATTAAGTTGCTGAGCAGGGTTGTCTGCAGATCCAATATCGTCAGCAACAATGAGTATTCCACTTATTTTGCCGTTGAAGCGACGATTTGGGCGGCCATCTTGATTGTTACATATATTGTTGAAATCACGTGATACTCCCCAGTAAACGTTTCGAAAGTGCTGGCTACATCTATCATCTTTATTTGTTACACAACAACGAAAACCAGACCAATGTCGGTAATGACATATAGCGACAAAGTATGTTATCCCAACAATCTGGATTTGTCGGTTTTCACAGACTGGTTCAGACGTTCTTTATTGCAGGGCCTATTGAAAGTAGAAGATGAGACCATTTGGATCGCCATCGATGGGTTTTTGCAGAAACACCTGGATCTATTTAAATGTAAGACACTTATGGTTGGTATTGGGTATGGAAAAGAAGTCAGTAAAAATACACATACAGTCAACCCCCGCTGGCTCGAACTCCCAGGCGAAAATACCTCGAGCCTCGAAAAATTCGTGCTAAGCGGGAATGTTTCCTTCCTTCTTGTATTGAGTATTATATAAATATGAATTATCGAAATCGAAGCCTAAAAATATTTAATTTTAATTAACGATTTTCGGGGGAGAAATAGAGCACATTTTGTAATTATTGCTTAATAATGCTCTTTGATTGAAATAAGTATTTGTTCACATTTTACACGAACTTATTTGGTTATGTGTCTGTCCCTAAACACTAGAACGACCCTTTAATAGTCCCTTTTATCCCCTTTTTTGAAGGCAGCCTTGCACATGTCGGTGCCGGAATCAGGGAGTTATTCGGTGGATTGGACGAGGAAGCCCGTGAGTAGTGTTTATATAATACACAACTATGTTAATTATTGGATGCCTAGTAACCCATATCATTTCAGTATTATTTGAAAGGGGGTTAAAGGCCTGGTTTTAGGAATGTTTGGCATGAAAATCCCCTGCTGTGCATCTTCTGCTAATTGCACTGGTGTCACAGTAGGTGCCATTTTCCTGTATATTGGTTTATTGACTCAGGGCCATATAGGGCCCACCAAAACTGCACAGCAGGATACTCATATATATATACTAGATATAAGTAATAAGCTAGCAATTAACTTTCAAAAATGATGCCAAATGTATTAAGGCTCGCCGGCATCAAAAGATAATATTTAAAGGAACTATTTGGAAACCAGCTTAGTCGGTCAGGAATCACTTATATAGATATGTTGGTAACATATATTTTTTTAAAGTTTGCTCAATTGAGTAATTTGTCAATGGGTCTCCTGATAAGAGAAAGCAGTTGGAACTCGCTTTGTCGAACTGTTATGTCGATGTTCTGGTTATCTTCTTCTTCTTCTTCTTCTTCTTCTTCTTCTTCTTCTTCTTCTTCTTCTTCTTCTTCTTCTTCTTCTTCTTCTTCTTCTTCTTCTTCTTCTGTCTTCTTCTTCCTTCTTCCGTCTTCTTCGTCTTCTTCTTCCTTCTTCCGTCTTCTTCTTCTTCTTCTTCTTCTTCTTCTTCTTCTTCTTCTTCTTCTTCTTCTTCTTCTACTTCTTCTTCTTCTTCTTCTTCTTCTTCTTCTTCTCCTCTAGCTTACCACCTATTTTGACAATCATTTATATCACAGCTTAAAACTTAGAGAATAGGATCTTATTTTCCCAGACCTGTGAAGAATATGATCAGGGAATAATAAGGTCCTACAGTGCATTTTGATGGTATTCAAAGTCCTAGTACGCATGACATTGTTGGTTTTAACCTTTATATGTCTTTGGTTAAGTTCAGTTCTATACAAGGTTGTTACATTCAGTTCTATGTTTTTGAATTATATTTGGTATTCAGCTTTTTACAACTGCTGCACCGCCTGACAAAATAATTGTGTAAAAATAATAATTGTCTCTTTCATTCCTTTTAGTTGACGAGGAGTTTTTTGAGTGTTCTCTAAAGCTTGAAAACTTTTCGGAAGAGGAGAAAGCATTTTACGAGGAAGTAGGCGAGCTTCACAAAATGGTAGAGGACCACTTCAATGACAACCAAGGAGAGAATCCAGATAAAAAGAAGCTGCGCTCGCTGCTGCAAACCATGTTGCGAAATCTGGAGAAACGGGTTAGTTTATTCTACAATTGGGCTTATATCTCATTTCCTACATGAATGACGCCATCCGATTGGCCTAGAGCGGTCACGTGCTCGACGTGTACAATCCATACACACTCTGTAATTTGTCAGTATGTTTCATACCGCCCCTGTAACTTTCATACTCCGCAGGAGACGTAACAAAATGGCGGCCAAATAATTTGTAACTTCTCTCTCGGCTTATCTTTTCACTGTAGGTGAGCAAACTCATGCACGTTATTGAATATCCAGTTTATTCAAGCAATCATTTGAGTGTAACAAGATGTAAATAAGTGTGTATTCCCACTATGTAAAACCCGGCCGACCCTTTTTGTACAGCAAAACCTTAAATTGGTTTGTTTTCGTTGTTTTTTGGGTTTTTTTTTGCTTTTAGCTAGTAGAATACATTTGTGCCGGGTAAACAATTAACGCTTTTATCTGCAACACTAGTTCAAATCTATGTTTCTTTTGTTTTTCTACAAAGGCTTGAAAAACAAAACATATTTAATAAACAGATGAGATGCTGTGACTTAACTGTTTCTGACCGACCATGGCCAGTATTTAATATTGACATTATCCTTATCCTTAGACATGCCTCGGTGATTCCATTCAGCCTATTGGTCAGCTAAATATACAGGCCAATCAAAACACTTCGTTTCTAATCTAAATTTTAAGTTCAATCTAAGTTAATGCTAAGTCAATACGTCCTCGGCTCATGAAGTTCGTAGACGATAGCGAAAACAATCTTTTTTCCGCCTGTATCTAGTGTCAAAAAATAATAAACGTAATATGTAGAAGTTGGTAATATCAATTAAAAGTGACACACTAAACCTAGTACTTGATAGATGCAAAAAATATAAAAAAAATATATTTTGATGCATTATTCTGTTTAACGCATTTGACTTGATGATTAAAACCAAAAACAAACTTGTATATGTAAATTTAAAAAACTGTTTAAGCTGAAAACAAATATATAATGTATGTACAAATAAAAAATATAAGCAACTTGTAAAATTATAATTTTAATATTTTGGCGTTTTTTAACAAGGCAGTTTTTTTATCAAAGATTATTAATAAAAGACATTTTAAAATGATTTAATGTTTCAAACTTTACACAAATAATATTGTTTTTGTTTTGTTTTAACCAAGTTAAATGAGTTGGAAAAAAATCATGCATTGAAATTGAAATTAAATGTTTGTATGTGTATCGAGTGTAACCTTGTACTGTGCCTCTTTAAAGTAATATAATCAGGTGCAATATATAAACCCGAAAGAGGCCGACTTCCTGTTCAACGTTAAAAATAGATTGTGTCATGTTAAATGGATACAATTATTAGTGAACATACCAGAATCGTGTTTCATTTCCTCGGTGTGACATCATCATTACAAGTCAATGACGTCAGAAACCTATTTAGGGAAGTACACCCCTAATGAAATCCTCGAATTGAGGAGTCTTCCTTCTTTTGAGGTTTTTAATGTATAAGTTCGTTTCCATCTAAAAGCACAAATATATATTTACTTTTTTTTTCTTTTGATTTGTTCCAATATTAAAATTAAAAGCTTATACTGGATAAGTGATATTTGGCTCGATTGTTCAGAACTACATTAAAGTTAACAACTTGATTAATGACATCGTTGTTAACCTTTTAATCGTTACTGCGCTGAAAGTTTAATGGATACACCTGTGATATGCAGTGTTCTTAACAATATTTGAGATAACTGTTTTAGAGTTACTTGTTTTATTTGAATATATGAAAACATCATGAAATAGTTTGAACTTTAACAACGACGTTGTTAATCACGTTGTTAACTGTAACTAAGTTCTGAACACTCGGCCCATTATCTACAATATAGCGATTGACGGGACCCATTAACTCATTGATGTACAACATCTTTGAAACAGAACCATGGGTGGTATGTAATACTAGTCTTAATTGGATCAATGAACGATGTAGCTAATCGGATTGCTCGATATAAATAACGGGCCTTGCAAAGAGTGGAGTCAGTGATGTATGACCTTGAGATTGGCATAAGTTGTATATTTAATACAACACCTGACTTTGTCTCTTAGAATTCAGCCTACATGTTCAGCCAGTGAAATTGCAGATAGGCAATCATTAAGTATTATACTTTATTATTAAAAAAACACAACTTGCACGGGAGTTTAAAGGTCCGCCTATTGCCACGCATATAATATATACTATCTGTGCCAGATTTTGCGTTGACATATCAGCCAATGAAGTTGTTTTTTAAGTCAGTTAGATGAACTGAAGTAAAATCTTGATGATTAAGAATGGTTCCTTTGCTACGCTCACTTCGCTCATTCTAATCATTAATATTTATATTGAAAACTACAGAAACAAGTTCAGTCTTCGAAAGTTTAAACATGAACCCCGTTAAATGGCAAAGGGTCAACACCAAAGGCATAGAACACAAAAACAAACAATCACAAACCAGAAACATGAAACAACAGCACAAAATTCCACAAACAACACACTAAATATATAATGTATACAAACTAGGTGTGTTTATCAAGGATTGTTAGGAACCGCTTTGGAATGGTCAGTAAAATGTAAATTTACTGGGGGTTTAAACCAGTTAGTGTGCACAACCTCACCCTTATCCCAACAATCCCTAATAAATTAAAAAGGTAAATGGTGAATGTTAATGAAGACTCGTCCTTTGCTTTTCAGCGCCGCTAGACGAATATTCCGCTCAACAACTCGATACCGTTATATGGACAACGAACTTCTGGACAGCGCACTGACAATTACAAAACAACTAGAACTTGACCACTAGAAACTTGACCACTAGAAACTTGACCATCCACTCAGTTTATACCACCTTGACTTTGGTTGAATGAAGTTACAATTCATTTTTCCATATATTCCCCACGACCAACCATATATGTAAAACATTTCGGATCAGTCTTTTTTGTTTCAGATTTGCAATGCCGATGTCAGTGTATTATTAGTGTGTTTCCTTGCTCGATCGTACTTTCTGTTTACTGTTTCAATGTTTGTATTATTGAGTTATGTGTTTTATTTTTCATATTTTTATTTTATATTTTTTAAGCCAATGGAAAACGAGTTTATGATCTGCGCGCACATGTGTATATATCTTGGTGTTTAATTTCTTTGCAGGGACTTGTTCTCAGATTTTATGATTTCACCAGTTTTTTACAACTTCATTTAAATCGATTCATTGTCCGTACTGTTATTTACAAAGGCCACCCAGCAACTGGCAAATACTCATTTGAACTTTTTGTTACAATAAGCTTAAAATTATTTAATGTTTAATAGTGTACTAAGGTTTTATGCAAAATCGAGTAATTTATTTCGTATATTTTAATACAAGTTAACAATAGACCTCTTATTTGAACCATGTTTAGTCATTTGACGAGCATTTCGAATTATGATTTTTATGTCGTTATCTGACCCAATAAAACGTGCATGTATGTATATTGTAGTCTCTTACACGGATTAACCTTCCGAAATCTTCTTTGTTTCAATAAATATCTAGCACTGAATTTCTGTTGTTGTCAAATACATGAACATGCGTTCTAGTCCTACTGTAATTGCAATGTTAACTGGGCCGGTAGTCATAAACGTCTTGGCACGGTTGTTCAAAACTCTCGTTAAATTGCTTACGTTGACGCTGATGGGTTAGGGTTTATCATAAGCGTTAACGTAAACTGAAGACATTGACCAGCGTTATCCTGTTGTTAAGAAATATATTGGTGTAAGCGTTAGTTAAGTCATATTTAACGTCAGTCATTTTTTTAATCAAAATATTTCACTAGATAGATAAGAAAAAAAATAACGTTAATCCTTTAATGCACCAGTCAATTGTAACCACGTCCCCCCAGGTCCGGGGAATAGCGGGGATTTTGACTTTCGGTCCAGTCAACGCCGGGTAAATTCCCCGTCCTGCGAGGACGAACAGATTGTAAAGTCCCCGCCAAATGCCCCCGCACCCAAGGGACCTTAAGTTAGGCTAATTCCCCGCTATATTTTTGCGAACACAAAACCACATTCACCCGGCACTGCGAGGCCACCTGGAAGGTAAAAACACGGACCACTTCCCCGGCTATCCCCGGTATACCCCCGGACCTGGGGGGGGGGGGGGGTGGACGTGGTTACAATTGACTGGTGCATAATTTGACCATGCGATGTTTATAAAATCGCCTTAAGTTAAGAAATGACTTACAAATACGTTGTATATTATGAATACCGGCCGTAGTTCAAGTTTATATCGATATCCAACGCATATATCTTAAATCGCAGGAATACTGACAACGGTTTCATCAACGGAAAAATTTGGGAAAATGTGTGGAGAAGAATTTCATATAAGAGTTTAAAGGCAATCATTAAAACGTCTTACATCGGTGTAAGCAACTCTGAAATGAAAGGGTTGCGTATTTAGAAAGGTCAAGACTATCAATGTAAAATACAATCTGCACTCTCACAGATTGACCGTTTTGACAACAATTTTATGGGGTTTTTTTGTATATGAATGAGCTTTTATTTTGCGTAAATGTCATTAAATCAGTGATATAAGAATGTTGACTCATAAGACTGATGAGATCGCAGTTTTTTCATAATTATTGTCGAAAATTGATGTTTTATGGCTAAAAACGATACTTACGCTTTAAGAAAATTGCATTTTAGGACGTTTTTCTAACATTTTAGATCTAATATACTGTGAGTAATCTTATAGGATTGAAAAGAAGGTGTTTATGCAAAAATCAGCTAATTCTTAGATAAAAAAATCAAAACTGTCAATCTGTGAGAGTGCAGCTTTAAAGGTACGAGTTGGCAAAATCTCAGACACCCTTTGCATAACTCGTGTCTGTCAATGGAGTTTTCGAACGCATATATGCAAGCTTTAATTCCATCTATATTTCACTTAAACAAATGACGACATTGGTTAGGAATGGTCTGATGAGCAATATACAATCTACATTATGAGCCAATGAGATTGAAGACAGGTGGCCATTAAGTAGTAGACGTAATCATTAAAAATTTAAACTTTTGCGCGTGTTTAAAGGTCTGCCTTCTGCCAATCCGATACACATTCCCTGCGTCAGATTTTGCTACGACAATGTATCAGCCAATGAGATTGTATTCTAAGTCAGTTAGATGTTTTGTAAGTCCGTTAGATGACCTGAATTAAAATCATAATGATTAATAAGGGCTCTATCTCTACGCTAACTCCGTCCGTTCTTCATCATTAAGATTGGAATTCATGTCATCTAACTATTACTTAACTACGCTAGACGATTGATTTCGATCGGTCAACAGATCACAGTTATATCCCTTTCGACCAAAGTAAACAATGCAACAGAAAATGGCGAATTTGTTTCTGTTATTTACACATACTTCTGTTGTACTCATTACCATCTGCGATCGCAACGAAAACAGAAAAATCAGATATGTTCCGATTATCCGAAAACAGAATATCAGAATTTTTGGCATACATAAGACAGCATTAACTTTAACCTGATTAGTATTCGTAGTGTAACGGGCCGCTGTAGGCGGCGGGTGTGCGTTCGTAGTATAACGGTCCGCTGTAGGCGGTGGATGTGCGTTCGTAGTGTAACGGTCCGTTGTAGGCGGTGGATGTGCGTTCATAGTGTAACGGTCCGCTGTAGGCGGTGGATGTGCGTTCATAGTGTAACGGTCCGCTGAAGGCGGCGGATGTGCGTTCGTAGTGTAACGGTCCGTTGTAGGCGGTGGATGTGCGTTCGTAGTGTAACGGTCCGCTGTAGGCGGCGGGTGTGCGTTCGTAGTGTAACGGTCCGCTGTAGGCGGCGGATGTGCGTTCGTAGTGCAACGGTCCGCTGTAGGCGGCGGATGTGCGTTCGTAGTGTAACGGTCCGCTGTAGGCGGTGGATGTGCGTTCGTAGTGTAACGGTCCGCTGTAGGCGGCGGGTGTGCGTTCGTAGTGTAACGGTCCGCTGTAGGCGGCGGATGTGCGTTCGTAGTATAACGGTCCGCTGTAGGCGGCGGGTGTGCGTTCGTAGTGTAACGGTCCGCTGTAGGCGGCGGGTGTGCGTTCGTAGTGTAACGGTCCGCTGTAGGCGGTGGATGTGCGTTCGTAGTGCAACGGTCCGCTGTAGGCGGCGGATGTGCGTTCGTAGTGTAACGGTCCGCTGTAGGCGGCGGATGTGCGTTCATTGTGTAACGGTCCGCTGTAGGCGGCGGATGTGCGTTCATAGTGTAACGGTCCGCTGTAGGCGGCGGATGTGCGTTCGTAGTGTAACGGTCCGCTGTGCGTTCGTAGTGTAACGGTCCGCTGTAGGCGGTGGATGTGCGTTCATAGTGTAACGGTCCGCTGTAGGCGGCGGATGTGCGTTCGTAGTGTAACGGTCCGCTGTAGGCGGCAGATGTGCGTTCGTAGTATAACGGTCCGCTGTAGGCGGCGGGTGTGCGTTCGTAGTGTAACGGTCCGCTGTAGGCGGCGGATGTGCGTTCGTAGTGTAACGGTCCGCTGTAGGCGGCGGGTGTGCGTTCGTAGTATAACGGTCCGCTGTAGGCGGCGGGTGTGCGTTCGTAGTGTAACGGTCCGCTGTAGGCGGTGGATGTGCGTTCGTAGTGCAACGGTCCGCTGTAGGCGGCGGATGTGCGTTCGTAGTGTAACGGTCCGCTGTAGGCTGCGGATGTGCTTTCGTAGTATAACAGTCCGCTGTAGGCGGCGGATGTGCGTTCCTAATGTAACGGTCCGCTGTAGGCGGCGGATGTGCGTTCGTAGTGTAACGGTCCGCTGTAGGCCGCGGATGTGCGTTCATAATACTATTTCGTTATAAACGGAAATACGTTCATAGTATGTATGTTAACTTTGTTGGTAATATGCAAATTAGCAAAGCCCGGGCTCTGTGTAAATAGAGAATTTAGTGTATATAAAGACCAGTGGACCCCTTCAGGCTCGAGCATGCTTTTCCCTGAAGGGATCTGTTGGTGTTTGTTTCACGTCGCACGTTACAGTATGTTAAAGGAATACAGATCTTACCAGCGTCGAGGACTCGTGCACGCATGAGTTGAGTTTCCAAGAGCAATATACCTGATGTTCTTAGCGTGGTCTAGAACCATTCAAGGCATACTTCAACCCATAAAATATGCATAAATAAAAAGAGGTGTCAATAACTATAATTATATGTTTTATATATACTCGTATATTCCATGTGTATCTATTTCTTGATTGCCATGTAACAGTTTACGATCTAGACATCGTCGTAGTAGTTAGAGAGAGGTTGCGAAAACTACGTCCAAGTGCGTGTGTACGTGTGGACAACTTTTTTGCGCTATACGTCATCACGATATGTGTACATTATGCAATTACCCAATATCTATATCAGTTAGCGGCCCCAGGCCGAAAAGTGATATAGATATAAAGCCCCAATTTTTGAGAATTTGATTGGCTTATTAAATAGGGCCAAAAAATGATATAGATTCGCAGCTGAAAATTTGGAAACGGCAGCCATTTTATTTTAAAGTCAATATTAAAACGTTTGTTTTTAAGAGTTGTTTTTTCTTATATGTCAATATTTTTTTTTAAGGGCATGAAGATATTTAATAAAATTGCCGGGGGCAGTCGTATTGGCTCGAGGCCGAACCAATACGACTGCCCTCAGACAAATAACAGGGCCAATATCAAATCACTTATTTATTAACATGCCTAAACACGTGTGTGGTGCTCATCGTACAAGTACACGCCTAAACACGTGTGTGGTGCTCAACGTACAAGTACACGCCTAAACACGTGTGTGGTGCTCATCGTACAAGTACACGCCTAAACACGTGTATGGTGCTCATCGTACAAGTACACGCCTAAACACGTGTTTGGTGCTCATCGTACAAGTACACGCCTAAACACGTGCATGGTGCTCATCATTCAAGTACACATCTAAACACGTGCATGGTGCTCATCGTACAAGTACACGCCTAAACACGTGCGTGGTGCTCATCGTACAAGTACACGCCTAAACACGTGTGTGGTGCTCATCGTACAAGTACACGCCTAAACACGTGTGTGGTGCCCAGCGTACAAGTCCACGCCTAAACACGTGTGTGGTGCTCATCGTACAAGTACACGCCTAAACACGTGTATGGTGCTCATCGTACAAGTACACGCCTAAACACGTGTGTGGTGCTCAACGTACAAGTACACGCCTAAACACGTGTGTGGTGCTCAACGTACAAGTACACGCCTAAACACGTGTGTGGTGCTCATCGTACAAGTACACGCCTAAACACGTGTGTGGTGCTCATCGTACAAGTACACGCCTAAACACGTGTATGGTGCTCATCGTACAAGTACACGCCTAAACACGTGTGTGGTGCTCATCGTACAAGTACACGCCTAAACACGTGTGTGGTGCTCAACGTACAAGTACACGCCTAAACACGTGTGTGGTGCTCAACGTACAAGTACACGCCTAAACACGTGTGTGGTGCTCAACGTACACGTACACGCCTAAACACGTGTGTGGTGCTCAACGTACAAGTACACGCCTAAACACGTGTGTGGTGCTCAACGTACAAGTACACGCCTAAACACGTGTGTGGTGCTCAACGTACAAGTACACGCCTAAACACGTGTGTGGTGCTCAACGTACAAGTACACGCCTAAACACGTGTGTGGTGCTCAACGTACAAGTACACGCCTAAACACGTGTGTGGTGCTCAACGTACAAGTACACGCCTAAACACGTGTGTGGTGCTCAACGTACAAGTACACGCCTAAACACGTGTGTGGTGCTCATCGTACAAGTACACGCCTAAACACGTGTGTGGTGCTCATCGTACAAGTACACGCCTAAACACGTGTGTGGTGCTCATCGTACAAGTACACGCCTAAACACGTGTGTGGTGCTCATCGTACAAGTACACGCCTAAACACGTGTGTGGTGCTTATCGTACAAGTACACGCCTAAACACGTGTATGGTGCTCATCGTACAAGTACACGCCTAAACACGTGTGTGGTGCTCAACGTACAAGTACACGCCTAAACACGTGTGTGGTGCTCAACGTACAAGTACACGCCTAAACACGTGTGTGGTGCTCAACGTAAAAGTACACGCCTAAACACGTGTGTGGTGCTCAACGTACACGTACACGCCTAAACACGTGTGTGGTGCTCAACGTAAAAGTACACGCCTAAACACGTGTATGGTGCTCAACGTACAAGTACACGCCTAAACACGTGTGTGGTGCTCAACGTACAAGTACACGCCTAAACACGTGTATGGTGCTCAACGTACACGTACACGCCTAAACACGTGTATGGTGCTCAATGTAAAAGTACACGCCTAAACACGTGTGTGGTGCTCATCATTCAAGTACACATCTAAACACGTGTGTGGTGCTCATTGTACAAGTACACGCCTAAACACGTGTGTGGTGCTCATCGTACAAGTACAAGCCTAAACCCGTGTGTGGTGCTCATCGTACAAATACACACCTAAACACGTGTGTGGTGCTTATCATACAAGTGCACGCCTAATCATACAAGTGCACGCCTAAACACGTGTGTGGTGCTTATCATACAAGTGCACGCCTAAACACGTGTATGGTGCTCATCGTACAAGTACACGCCTAAACAAGTGTATGGTGCTTATCATACAAGTGCACGCCTAAACACGTGTGTGGTGCTTATCATACAAGTGCACGCCTAAACACGTGTGTGGTGCTTATCATTCAAGTACACGCCTAAACACGTGCATGGTGCTCATCATTCAAGTACACGCCTAAACATGTGTTTGGTGCTCAACGTACAAGTACACACCTAAACACGTGTGTGGTGCTCATCATTCAAGTACACGCCTAAACACGTGTGTGGTGCTCATCGTACAAGTACACGCCTAAACACGTGTGTGGTGCTCATCGTACAAGTACACGCCTAAACACGTGTATGGTGCTCATCGTACAAGTACACGCCTAAACACGTGTGTGGTGCTCATCATTCAAGTACACGCCAAAACACGTGTGTGGTGCTCATCATTTAAGTACACATCTAAACACGTGTGTGGTGCTCATCATTCAAGTACACATCTAAACACGTGTGTGGTGCTCATCATTCAAGTACACATCTAAACACGTGTGTGGTGCTCATTGTACAAGTACACGCCTAAACACGTGTTTGGTGCTCATCATTCAAGTACACGCCTAAACACGTGTTTGGTGCTCAACGTAAAAGTACACGCCTAAACACGTGTGTGGTGCTCATCATTCAAGTACACATCTAAACACGTGTGTGGTGCTCATCATTCAAGTACACATCTAAACACGTGTGTGGTGCTCATTGTACAAGTACACGCCTAAACACGTGTATGGTGCTCATCATTCAAGTACACGCCTAAACATGTGTTTGGTGCTCAACGTAAAAGTACACGCCTAAACACGTGTGTGGTGCTCATCATTCAAGTACACATCTAAACACGTGTGTGGTGCTCATTATACAAGTACACGCCTAAACACGTGTATGGTGCTCATCATTCAAGTACACGCCTAAACATGTGTTTGGTGCTCAACGTAAAAGTACACGCCTAAACACGTGTGTGGTGCTCATCATTCAAGTACACATCTAAACACGTGTGTGGTGCTCATCATTCAAGTACACATCTAAACACGTGTATGGTGCTCATTGTACAAGTACACGCCTAAACACGTGTTTGGTGCTCATCATTCAAGTACACGCCTAAACACGTGTTTGGTGCTCAACGTAAGATACACGCCTAAACACGTGTGTGGTGCTCATCATTCAAGTACACGCCTAAACACGTGTATGGTGCTCATCGTACAAGTACACGCCTAAACACGTGTATGGTGCTCATCGTACAAGTACACGCCTAAACACGTGTGTGGTGCTCATCGTACAAGTACAAGCCTAAACACGTGTGTTGTGCTCATCGTACAAGTTCACGCCTAAACACGTGTGTGGTGCTCATCATTCAAGTACACGCCTAAACACGTGTATGGTGCTCATCGTACAAGTACAAGCCTAAACACGTGTGTGGTGCTCATCGTACAAGTACACGCCTAAACACGTGTATGGTGCTCATCGTACAAGTACACGCCTAAACACGTGTGTGGTGCTCATCATTCAAGTACACGCCTAAACACGTGTGTGGTGCTCATCGTACAAATACACGCCTAAACACGTGTGTGGTGCTCATCGTACAAGTACAAGCCTAAACACGTGTGTGGTGCTCATTGTACAAGTACACGCCTAAACACGTGTGTGGTGCTCATCGTACAAGAACAAGCCTAAACACGAGAATGGTGCTCATCGTACAAGTACACGCCTAAACTCGTGTGTGGTGCTCATCATTCAAGTACACGCCTAAACACGTGTGTGGTGCTCATCATTCAAGTACACGCCTAAACACGTGTATGGTGCTCATCGTACAAGTACAAGCCTAACCACGTGTGTAGTGCTCATCGTACAAATACACGCCTAACCACGTGTGTGGTGCTTATCATACAAGTGCACGCCTAAACACGTGTGTGGTGCTCATCGTACAAGTACACGCCTAAACACGTGTGTGGTGCTCATCGTACAAGTACTCGCCTAAACACATGTGTGGTGCTCATTGTACAAGTACACGCCTAAACACGTGTGTGGTGCTCATTGTACAAGTACACGCCTAAACACGTGTGTGGTGCTCATCGTACAAGTACAAGCCTAAACACGTGTATGGTGCTCATCGTACAAGTACACGCCTAAACACGTGTGTGGTGCTCATCATTCAAGTACACGCCTAAACACGTGTGTGGTGCTCATCATACAAGTACACGCCTAAACACGTGTGTGGTGCTCATCGTACAAGTACAAGCCTAAACACGTGTGTGGTGCTCATCGTACAAATACACGCCTAAACACGTGTGTGGTGCTTATCATACAAGTGCACGCCTAAACACGTGTATGGTGCTTATCGTACAAGTACACGCCTAAACACGTGTTTGGTGCTCAACGTACAAGTACACGCCTAAACACGTGTGTGGTGCTTATCATACAAGTGCACGCCTAAACACGTGTATGATGCTCATCGTACAAGTACACGTCTAAACACGTGCATGGTGCTCATCGTACAAGTACACGTCTAAACACGTGTATGGTAAACACGTGCATGATGCTCATCGTACAAGTACACGCCTAACACGTGTGTGGTGCTCATCGTACAAGTACACGCATAAACACGTGTGTGGTGCTCATCGTACAAGTACACGCCTAAACACGTGTGTGGTGCTCATCGTACAAGTACACGCCTAAACACGTGTATGGTACTCATCGTACAAGTACACGCCTAAACACGTGTATGATGCTCATCGTACAAGTACACGTCTAAACACGTGCATGGTGCTCATCGTACAAGTACACGTCTAAACACGTGTATGGTAAACACGTGCATGATGCTCATCGTACAAGTACACGCCTAAACAAGTGTATGGTGCTTATCATACAAGTGCACGCCTAAACACGTGTGTGGTGCTTATCATACAAGTGCACGCCTAAACACGTGTGTGGTGCTTATCATTCAAGTACACGCCTAAACACGTGCATGGTGCTCATCATTCAAGTACACGCCAAAACATGTGTTTGGTGCTCAACGTACAAGTACACGCCTAAACACGTGTGTGGTGCTCATCATTCAAGTACACGCCTAAACACGTGTGTGGTGCTCATCGTACAAGTACACGCCTAAACACGTGTGTGGTGCTCATCGTACAAGTACACGCCTAAACACGTGTATGGTGCTCATCGTACAAGTACACGCCTAAACATGTGTGTGGTGCTCATCATTCAAGTACACGCCAAAACACGTGTGTGGTGCTCATCATTCAAGTACACATCTAAACACGTGTGTGGTGCTCATCATTCAAGTACACATCTAAACACGTGTGTGGTGCTCATCATTCAAGTACACATCTAAACACGTATATGGTGCTCATTGTACAAGTACACGCCTAAACACGTGTTTGGTGCTCATCATTCAAGTACACGCCTAAACACGTGTTTGGTGCTCAACGTAAAAGTACACGCCTAAACACGTGTGTGGTGCTCATCATTCAAGTACACATCTAAACACGTGTGTGGTGCTCATCATTCAAGTACACATCTAAACACGTGTGTGGTGCTCATTGTACAAGTACACGCCTAAACACGTGTATGGTGCTCATCATTCAAGTACACGCCTAAACACGTGTTTGGTGCTCAACGTAAAAGTACACGCCTAAACACGTGTGTGGTGCTCATCATTCAAGTACACATCTAAACACGTGTGTGGTGCTCATTGTACAAGTACACGCCTAAACACGTGTATGGTGCTCATCATTCAAGTACACGCCTAAACATGTGTTTGGTGCTCAACGTAAAAGTACACGCCTAAACACGTGTGTGGTGCTCATCATTCAAGTACACATCTAAACACGTGTGTGGTGCTCATCATTCAAGTACACATCTAAACACGTGTGTGGTGCTCATTGTACAAGTACACGCCTAAACACGTGTTTGGTGCTCATCATTTAAGTACACGCCTAAACACGTGTTTGGTGCTCAACGTAAGATACACGCCTAAACACGTGTGTGGTGCTCATCATTCAAGTACACGCCTAAACACGTGTATGGTGCTCATTGTACAAGTACACGCCTAAACACGTGTATGGTGCTCATCGTACAAGTACACGCCTAAACACGTGTGTGGTGCTCATCGTACAAGTACAAGCCTAAACACGTGTGTTGTGCTCATCGTACAAGTACACGCCTAAACACGTGTGTGGTGCTCATCATTCAAGTACACGCCTAAACACGTGTATGGTGCTCATCGTACAAGTACAAGCCTAAACACGTGTGTGGTGCTCATCGTACAAGTACACGCCTAAACATGTGTATGGTGCTCATCGTACAAGTACACGCCTAAACACGTGTGTGGTGCTCATCATTCAAGTACACGCCTAAACACGTGTGTGGTGCTCATCGTACAAGTACACGCCTAAACACGTGTGTGGTGCTCATCGTACAAGTACAAGCCTAAACACGTGTGTGGTGCTCATTGTACAAGTACACGCCTAAACACGTGTGTGGTGCTCATCGTACAAGAACAAGCCTAAACACGTGTATGGTGCTCATCGTACAAGTACACGCCTAAACACGTGTGTGGTGCTCATCATTCAAGTACACGCCTAAACACGTGTGTGGTGCTCATCATTCAAGTACACGCCTAAACACGTGTATGGTGCTCATCGTACAAGTACAAGCCTAACCACGTGTGTAGTGCTCATCGTACAAATACACGCCTAAACACGTGTGTGGTGCTTATCATACAAATGCACGCCTAAACACGTGTGTGGTGCTCATCGTACAAGTACACGCCTAAACACGTGTGTGGTGCTCATCGTACAAGTACACGCCTAAACACATGTGTGGTGCTCATTGTACAAGTACACGCCTAAACACGTGTGTGATGCTCATTGTACAAGTACACGCCTAAACACGTGTGTGGTGCTCATCGTACAAGTACAAGCCTAAACACGTGTATGGTGCTCATCGTACAAGTACACGCCTAAACACGTGTGTGGTGCTCATCATTCAAGTACACGCCTAAACACGTGTGTGGTGCTCATCATTCAAGTACACGCCTAAACACGTGTGTGGTGCTCATCGTACAAGTACAAGCCTAAACACGTGTGTGGTGCTCATCGTACAAATACACGTCTAAACACGTGTGTGGTGCTTATCATACAAGTGCACGCCTAAACACGTGTATGGTGCTTATCGTACAAGTACACGCCTAAACACGTGTTTGGTGCTCAACGTACAAGTACACGCCTAAACACGTGTGTGGTGCTTATCATACAAGTGCACGCCTAAACACGTGTATGATGCTCATCGTACAAGTACACGTCTAAACACGTGCATGGTGCTCATCGTACAAGTACACGTCTAAACACGTGTATGGTAAACACGTGCATGATGCTCATCGTACAAGTACACGCCTAACACGTGTGTGGTGCTCATCGTACAAGTACACGCATAAACACGTGTGTGGTGCTCATCGTACAAGTACACGCCTAAACACGTGTGTGGTGCTCATCGTACAAGTACACGCCTAAACACGTGTATGGTACTCATCGTACAAGTACACGCCTAAACACGTGTATGATGCTCATCGTACAAGTACACGTCTAAACACGTGCATGGTGCTCATCGTACAAGTACACGTCTAAACACGTGTATGGTAAACACGTGCATGATGCTCATCGTACAAGTACACGCCTAAACAAGTGTATGGTGCTTATCATACAAGTGCACGCCTAAACACGTGTGTGGTGCTTATCATACAAGTGCACGCCTAAACACGTGTGTGGTGCTTATCATTCAAGTACACGCCTAAACACGTGCATGGTGCTCATCATTCAAGTACACGCCAAAACATGTGTTTGGTGCTCAACGTACAAGTACACGCCTAAACACGTGTGTGGTGCTCATCATTCAAGTACACGCCTAAACACGTGTGTGGTGCTCATCGTACAAGTACACGCCTAAACACGTGTGTGGTGCTCATCGTACAAGTACACGCCTAAACACGTGTATGGTGCTCATCGTACAAGTACACGCCTAAACATGTGTGTGGTGCTCATCATTCAAGTACACGCCAAAACACGTGTGTGGTGCTCATCATTCAAGTACACATCTAAACACGTGTGTGGTGCTCATCATTCAAGTACACATCTAAACACGTGTGTGGTGCTCATCATTCAAGTACACATCTAAACACGTGTGTGGTGCTCATTGTACAAGTACACGCCTAAACACGTGTTTGGTGCTCATCATTCAAGTACACGCCTAAACACGTGTTTGGTGCTCAACGTAAAAGTACACGCCTAAACACGTGTGTGGTGCTCATCATTCAAGTACACATCTAAACACGTGTGTGGTGCTCATCATTCAAGTACACATCTAAACACGTGTGTGGTGCTCATTGTACAAGTACACGCCTAAACACGTGTATGGTGCTCATCATTCAAGTACACGCCTAAACATGTGTTTGGTGCTCAACGTAAAAGTACACGCCTAAACACGTGTGTGGTGCTCATCATTCAAGTACACATCTAAACACGTGTGTGGTGCTCATTGTACAAGTACACGCCTAAACACGTGTATGGTGCTCATCATTCAAGTACACGCCTAAACATGTGTTTGGTGCTCAACGTAAAAGTACACGCCTAAACACGTGTGTGGTGCTCATCATTCAAGTACACATCTAAACACGTGTGTGGTGCTCATCATTCAAGTACACATCTAAACACGTGTGTGGTGCTCATTGTACAAGTACACGCCTAAACACGTGTTTGGTGCTCATCATTTAAGTACACGCCTAAACACGTGTTTGGTGCTCAACGTAAGATACACGCCTAAACACGTGTGTGGTGCTCATCATTCAAGTACACGCCTAAACACGTGTATGGTGCTCATTGTACAAGTACACGCCTAAACACGTGTATGGTGCTCATCGTACAAGTACACGCCTAAACACGTGTGTGGTGCTCATCGTACAAGTACAAGCCTAAACACGTGTGTTGTGCTCATCGTACAAGTACACGCCTAAACACGTGTGTGGTGCTAATCATTCAAGTACACGCCTAAACACGTGTATGGTGCTCATCGTACAAGTACAAGCCTAAACACGTGTGTGGTGCTCATCGTACAAGTACACGCCTAAACATGTGTATGGTGCTCATCGTACAAGTACACGCCTAAACACGTGTGTGGTGCTCATCATTCAAGTACACGCCTAAACACGTGTGTGGTGCTCATCGTACAAGTACACGCCTAAACACGTGTGTGGTGCTCATCGTACAAGTACACGCCTAAACACGTGTGTGGTGCTCATCGTACAAGTACACGCCTAAACACGTGTGTGGTGCTCATCGTACAAGTACACGCCTAAACACGTGTATGGTGCTCATCGTACAAGTACAAGCCTAAACACGTGTATGGTGCTCATCGTACAAGTACACGCCTAAACACGTGTGTGGTGCTCATCATTCAAGTACACGCCTAAACACGTGTGTGGTGCTCATCATTCAAGTACACGCCTAAACACGTGTATGGTGCTCATCGTACAAGTACAAGCCTAACCACGTGTGTAGTGCTCATCGTACAAATACACGCCTAAACACGTGTGTGGTGCTTATCGTACAAGTGCACGCCTAAACACGTGTGTGGTGCTCATCGTACAAGTACACGCCTAAACACGTGTGTGGTGCTCATCGTACAAGTACACGCCTAAACACATGTGTGGTGCTCATTGTACAAGTACACGCCTAAACACGTGTGTGATGCTCATTGTACAAGTACACGCCTAAACACGTGTGTGGTGCTCATCGTACAAGTACAAGCCTAAACACGTGTATGGTGCTCATCGTACAAGTACACGCCTAAACACGTGCATGGTGCTCATCATTCAAGTACACGCCTAAACACGTGCATGGTGCTCATCGTACAAGTACACGCCTAAACACGTGTGTGGTGCTCATCGTACAAGTACAAGCCTAAACACGTGTGTGGTGCTTATCATACAAGTACACGCCTAAACACGTGTATGGTGCTTATCGTACAAGTGCACGCCTAAACACGTGTATGGTGCTCAACGTACAAGTACACGCCTAAACACGTGTGTGGTGCTTATCATACAAGTGCACGCCTAAACACGTGTATGATGCTCATCGTACAAGTACACGTCTAAACACGTGCATGGTGCTCATCGTACAAGTACACGTCTAAACACGTGTATGGTAAACACGTGCATGATGCTCATCGTACAAGTACACGCCTAAACACGTGTGTGGTGCTCATCGTACAAGTACACGCCTAAACACGTGTGTGGTGCTCATCGTACAAGTACACGCCTAAACACGTGTGTGGTGCTCATCGTACAAGTACACGCCTAAACACGTGTATGGTACTCATCGTACAAGTACACGCCTAAACACGTGTATGATGCTCATCGTACAAGTACACGTCTAAACACGTGCATGGTGCTCATCGTACAAGTACACGTCTAAACACGTGTATGGTAAACACGTGCATGATGCTCATCGTACAAGTACACGCCTAAACACGTGTATGATGCTCATCGTACAAGTACACGCCTAAACACGTGTGTGGTGCTCATCATTCAAGTACACGCCTAAACACGTGTGTGGTGCTCATCATTCAAGTACACGCCTAAACACGTGTATGGTGCTCATCGTACAAGTACAAGCCTAAACACGTGTGTGGTGCTCATCGTACAAATACACGCCTAAACACGTGTGTGGTGCTTATCATACAAGTGCACGCCTAAACACGTGTGTGGTGCTCATCGTACAAGTACACGCCTAAACACGTGTGTGGTGCTCATTGTACAAGTACACGCCTAAACACGTGTGTGGTGCTCATTGTACAAGTACACGCCTAAACACGTGTGTGGTGCTCATCGTACAAGTACAAGCCTAAACACGTGTATGGTGCTGATCGTACAAGTACACGCCTAAACACGTGTATGGTGCTCATCATTCAAGTACACGCCTAAACACGTGTGTGGTGCTCATCATTCAAGTACACGCCTAAACACGTGTGTGGTGCTCATC
The DNA here is from genome assembly GCF_026914265.1 of Mya arenaria. Classification (NCBI taxonomy): domain Eukaryota; kingdom Metazoa; phylum Mollusca; class Bivalvia; order Myida; family Myidae; genus Mya; species Mya arenaria. Next base: position 58,266,138 of record NC_069131.1, read on the forward strand.
GTACAAGTACAAGCCTAAACACGTGTGTGATGCTCATCGTACAAATACACGCCTAAACACGTGTGTGGTGCTTATCATACAAGTGCACGCCTAAACACGTGTGTGGTGCTTATCATACAAGTGCACGCCTAAACACGTGTATGGTGCTTATCGTACAAGTACACACCTAAACACGTGTTTGGTGCTCAACGTACAAGTACACGCCTAAACACGTGTGTGGTGCTTATCATACAAGTGCACGCCTAAACACGTGTATGATGCTCATCGTACAAGTACACGTCTAAACACGTGCATGGTGCGCATCGTACAAGTACACGTCTAAACACGTGTATGGTAAACACGTGCATGATGCTCATCGTACAAGTACACGCCTAACACGTGTGTGGTGCTCATCGTACAAGTACACGCATAAACACGTGTGTGGTGCTCATTGTACAAGTACACGCCTAAACACGTGTGTGGTGCTCATCGTACAAGTACACGCCTAAGCACGTGTATGGTACTCATCGTACAAGTACACGCCTAAACACGTGTATGATGCTCATCGTACAAGTACACGTCTAAACACGTGCATGGTGCTCATCGTACAAGTACACGTCTAAACACGTGTATTGTAAACACGTGCATGATGCTCATCGTACAAGTACACGCCTAAACACGTGTATGATGCTCATCGTACAAGTACACGCCTAAACACGTGTGTGGTGCTCATCGTACACGTACACGCCTAAACACGTGTTTGGTGCTCATCATTCAAGTACACGCCTAAACACGTGTGTGGTGCTCAACGTACAAGTACTTGCCTAAACACGTGTGTGGTGCTTATCGAACAAGTGCAGGCCTAAACACGTGTGTGTTGCTCAACGTACAAGTGCACGCCTGTTTAGCTACATGTTCAAGTACACGCCTATACACGCATGTGTAGCCACACATTTGAGTCCAAGCCTATACACGCATGTGTAGCCACACATTCAAGTCCAAACCTATACATGCAAGTGGAGCTACACGTACAGGTATAAGCCTATTCACTTATGTGTAGATACACGTACAAGAACAAGCCTTTACACGTATGTGTTATGTGTAGCTACACGTTCAAGTACAGGCCTATACACTTATGTGAAGCTACACGTTCAAGTACAAGCCTATACACTTATGTGAAGCTACACGTTCAAGTACATGCCTATGCACGTATGTGGTGGTACACGTTCAGGTACAGGCCTATACACGTATGTAGAGCTACACGTTCAAGTACATGCCTATGCACATATGTGGAGCTACACGTTCAGGTACAAGCCTATACACGTATGTCGAGCAACACGTTCAAGGACAAATTTATACACGTATGTGGAGCTAAACGAACTAGTACAAGCCTATACACGTTTGTGGAGCAACGCGTTCAAGTACACTACTTTACACGTATGTGGAGCTACACGTACAATTACAGGCCTATTCACAAATACGGAGCTACACGTTCAAGCACTGGCCTATACACGTATTTAGAGCTACACGTTCAAGCACCGGCATATACACGTATGTAGAGCCACACGTTCAAGCGCAGGCCTATAAACGTATGTAGAGCTACACGTTTAAGTAAAGACTTATTGACGTATTTGGAACTACAGGTACACTTACAGGCCTATACACGTATGTAGAGCTACACGTTCAAGCACAGGCCTATACACGTATGTAGAGCTACACGTTTAAGTAAAGACTTATTGACGTATTTGGAACTACAGGTACACGTACAGGCCTATACACGTATGTAGAGCTACACGTTCAAGCACAGGCCTATACACGTATGCAGAGCTACACGTTCAAGTAAAGACTTATTGACGTATGTAGAGCTACACGTTCAAGCATAGGCCTAGGCACGTATGTAGAGCTACACGTTCAAGTAAAGACTTATTGACGTATTTGGAACTACAGGTGCACGTACAGGCCTATACACGTTTGTGGAGCTACACGTTCAAGCACAGGCCTATACACGTATGTAGAGCTACACGTTCAATTAAAGACTTATTGACGTATTTGGAACAGCAGGTACACGTACAGGCCTATACACGTATGTGGAGCTGCACGTACAAATACCGGCCTATACACGAAAGTGGAGCTACACGTTAAAGTAAAATCCTTTACATGTATGTGGAGCTACACATATAAGTACAAGACAATACACGTAAGTGGAGCTACACGTACAGGTACTATTTGTTACACTGTTAGTAGCTTGGGGGTATGTGATATACACCCCCAGTGGTTTCATACCATGCGAGAGCGAAGCTCATACAGGCCAATACGTGTATGTGGGCTACACGTTAAAATACAGGCCTCTAGAGGTATGTGGTGCTTCACGTTAAAATACAGGCCAATAGAGGTATGTGGTGCTACTCGTTATAGAACAGGCCCATACAGGTATGTGGAGCTACACGATAAAGTACAGGTCAATACGTGTATGTGGAGCTACACGTCAAAGTACATATCAATACGTGTATGTGGTGCTACACGTCAAAGTACAGGCCTATACGTGTATGTGGTGCTACACGTTAAAGTACATATCAATACGTGTATGTGGTGCTACTCGTTAAAGTACAGGCCTATACGTGTATGTGGTGCTACACGTTAAAGTACAGGCCTATACGTGTATGTGGTGCTACTCGTTAAAGTACAGGCCTGTACGTGTATGTGGTGCTGCTCGTTAAAGTACAGGCCTATACGTGTATGTGGTGCTTCTCGTTAAAGTACATGTCTATACGTGTATGTGTTGCTACTCGTTAAAGTACAGGCCTATACGTGTATGTGGTGCTACACGTTAAAGTACAGGCCTATAGAGGTATGTGGTGCTACACGTTATAGTGCATGCCTATACAGGTTTGTGGTGCTACACGTTAAAGTACAAGCATATACGTTAAAGTGGTGCAACACGTTCAAGTACAGGCCATTACGTTAATGTGGTGTAACATGTTAAAGTACAGGCCTACAAGGGGGGGGGGCGAGGGAACGATGGCGAAGACGCGAAAATACGAAAGTATGGCGACGGATCGAAGGGACGATGTCGAAGACACGGAAGTACGAAAGCATGAAGGCGAAGGAGCGATGGATGATGTCGAAGACACGGAAGTACGAAAGCAAGAAGGCGAAGGAGCGAAGGGGGGGGGGGGTGATGTCGAAGACAATAACGTATGGCGATGGATCGAAGGGACGATGTCGAAGACACGGAATTATGAAAGCAAGAAGGCGAAGGAGCGAGGGGTGATATCCTAGACACCAAAGTACGAAAGCAAGAAGGCGAAGGGGCGAGGGGTGATGTCGAAGACACCAAAGTACGAAAGCAGGAAGGCGAAGGAGCGAGGGGTGATGTCGAAGACACGGAAGTACGAATGCAAGAAGGCGAAGGTTCGAGGGCTGATGTCGAAGACACGGAAGTATGAAAGCAAGAAGGCGAAGAAGCGAGGGGACGAAAGTCAGGCGACGGATCGAAGGGACGATGTCGAAGACACGGAAGTACGAAAGCAAGCAGGCGAAGGAGCGAGGGGTGATGTCGACGACACTGAAGTACGAAAGCAAGAAGGCGAAGGAGCGAAGGGGGGGGGGGGGGTGATGTCGAAGACAATAACGTAAAAAGGTGATATAGCGAAGGGACGAATGCGAAGACGTGAAAACACAAAGGCGAAAATGCGAAAGAAGAAAAGTATGAAGGCGAAGGAGCGAATGAACATGTTCATTTGCTCCTTCGCCTTCGTCCATTCGCTCTTTCACATAAGTACTTTTGTACTTTCGCGTCTTCGCCTTCGATCATTGTCTCTTCGCTCCGTTGCCTTCGTATATTCGTACTGTCACTCGTTCCCGTTTGCGCAAGCGCATAACAATCATTTAAAAACAAATTGTCTCTTTATTTTGTTTAGCTGCGTAAACAATTCACTATTGATGTAAGGGAAACAACTCGGTGTACAATTGTATATATTATGAATACAAATTATCTTTCTTGGATCATCCTTTCTCAATGAGTAATAAATTGTAATGTTTTTGTGTAATAGGACTAGCAAAACCATATACTAAACAAGGGTATTGACTTAACTGCAGTTATTGAAGACCATGTGAGACGACCTAGACATAATTGCACGTATTTCAGCAAATGTGAGATCTGGTTTGCAGTTTTGTTGATATCGCCTGTCATTCGGAACTCTTCGGCTAGTTTTCATCAAAGACAACACTTTGATGTATATGGACGGTTTACAATGCCAGAACTCTTTCCATCAAACTATGCTGCAAGAAGATCGCGAAGCCAATTTATCAGTTAAACCTCGGACTTAACTCTAAGAAATCTTGATTATACATGCAATTATACACTTGACATGGAATCAATTTGAACTAAGTTTTACAAATCAAACGTTAAAAACATTACAAATAATTTATACTGTTATTAATTTTCCAAACTACTTCTACTTATGAACCGGCATACATCCGAGGTTGTTTTCGATAGAAAATGGTCGTTAAGTTCCTATTGATCGTCTGGATGTTGGTAAGAAAATTATAACTATTAATAGTGCAAAATGGTTCATTGAACACGTGACAAAACGGCCCCAGAAACCAGTGTTGTAGTGGCCAAGCCGAGATAAAGGTTTACCGTGGACAACGAAATAATATAGAGGGGTATAATTTTGTTTATTGAATATACAGTTTGTAACCGTACAATAACCGTACATAGTTTGCAACGTCAACAACGATGATGTTAACCACGTTGTTAACTTTAACAAAGTTCACAATAATCGACCAAATGTGGGTCGAAAACGGGGTGTGGTAAAAAGTGAGAGTTTCCAAAGCAAAAAAGAGAAAATGATGGGGTCTAGTTGAATACAATTTTCAGATGTATAATGTCCTTAACAACTTATTTTTGTGAATTTTAGTTACAAAAAAATATCAAACACTCTTCATATTTCAAGGGTTATCAGCAGGATTTTACATGTACTGCTGGCATGCTACATAAGTTTCAAGCCTTTTTACATCCATGGCCAAATTTTCGCACCTTTCATTCCCCTCATCTACCCTCTCACTCTATCCTCCCCTTCTTCCCCTCCAAGCGCGCTAATCCAAAGCATTTTTATTATCATAACAAAGTTATTTATAGAAAAGTTATCAATAATATAAATAGACCGAAGAAAACAGCGTAAGTCAGAAAATATAACTAAATAGCTAAATTATGACAATATACTCAATTTTGAAGAATTATTATTCCTAAATAAAGCCTTAAAATACGAGGCGATACTATGTTGGTTTTCTGTGTTCCACTGTGTGCATTTATACCAATGATATTTCCACGGAAAGCGTAATATAAATCTGCCATTTAAACCTCCAAATATTGTAGAATTACAAACTATCTCACAAGGTTTCAAATCTTGAACGAATTTGAACGGGAACTAGCGGTGCTGGTTTTCGAAGCCGGCTCTCAGAGACACCGCTCGTACGTGTGGTCGTGCATGGTACGAGATCTGTCTTCCCTTCTGTCTTTCCCACTGGCTCCAAGAGCCGACATCGTATATGCGTTTGTGGTCGCGCACGTTAAGAGAATTATCTTACCGACTTTACTTATTACTACTTGAACATTTTTCCTTTGTCACCCTCTTTCTCGACCCCTCTCCTCTGTCTCTGTTCTTCCACTTTAACCGCCCCTTCATCCCCTCATATAACCTCTCACTTTATCCCCCTTCTTCCCCTTTTCTATCCTCTCACTCTATCCTCCGCTTCTTCTCCTCTTCTACCCTCTCACTTTATCCTGCCCTTCCTCCACCCTTCTTCCCCTCTTCTACCCACTCACTCTATCCTCCTCTACTTCTCCTTTTCTACCCTCTCACTCTATCCTCCTCTACTTCCCCTTTTCAACCCTCTCACTCTATCCTCCTCTACTTTTCCTTTTCTACCCTCTCACTCTATCCTCTTCTTCAAACCCTCTTCTACCCACTCACTCTATCCTCCTCTACTTCCCCTTTTCTACCCTCTCACTCTATCCTCCTCTACTTCCCCTTTTCTACCCTCTCACTCTAACCTCCCATTCTTTTACCCCTTTTCCCTCTCACTCTATCCTCCCCTCCTTCTACCCTCTCACTCTATCCTCCCCTTCCTCCACCCTTCTTCCCCTCTCTCTCTATCCTCCCCTTCCTCCGCCCTTCTACCCTCTCACTCTATCCCCCCCTTCCCTCAACCTTCTACCTTCTCACTTTATCCTCCCCATCCTCTACCCTCTCACTTTATCCTCCCCTTCTTCCACCCTTCTTCCCTTCCTCTTCCCTCTCACTCTATCCTTCCCTTCTTCTACCCATCCTGCCTCTCACTTTATATATCCCCATATTCAACCCTTCTACACTCTCACTTTATCCTACCCTTCGTCCACCCTTCTTCCCTCTCACTCTATCCTCCCCTTCTTTCATCCTTCTTCCTTCTCACTTTATCCTCCCCTTCCTTCACCCTTCTCCCTTCTCACTCTATCCTCCACTTCCTTCACCCTTCTTCCTTCTCACTCTAACATCCCCTTCTCCTACCCTTCTACCCTCTCACTCGATCCTCCTCTTCTTCCAGCCTTCTTCCCTATCACTTTATCCTCCCCTTCTTCCACCCTTCTACCCTCTCACCGTATCCTCCCCTTCCTCTACTTTTCTACCCTCTCACTCTATCTTCCGCTTCCTCCAACCTTCTACCCTCTCACTTTATCCTCCCCTTCTTCCACCCTTTTTCCCCTCTTCTATCCACTCACTCGATCCTCATCTTCTTCCACCCTCCTTCCCTCTCACTTTATCCTCCCCTTCTTTCACCCTTTTTCCCTCTCACTCTATCCTCCCCTTCTTCTACCCTCTCACTCTATCCTCCCCTTCATCCACCCTTCTTCCCCTCTCTCTCTATCCTCCCCTTCCTTCACCCTTCTGCCCTCTCACTCTATCCTCCCGTTCTTCCACCCTTCTTCCCTCTCACTCTATCCCCCCTTCCTCCACCCTTCTACCCGCTCACTCTATCCTCCCTTTCCTCCACCCTTCTTCCCCTGTCACTATATCCTCCCCTTCTTCCCCTCTTATACCCTCTCACTTTTTCTTCCCTTTGTTCCTCCCTTCTTCCTATCTCCTGCCATCTCACTCTATCATCCCCTTCTTCTCCTCTTTTACCCTCTCACTTTATCCTCCCCTTCTTCCCCTCTTCTACCCTCTCACTTTATCCTCCCCTTCTTCCACTCTTCTTCCCCTCTTCTACCCACTCACTCTATCCTCCTCTCCTTTCCCTTTTCTACCCTCTTACTTTATCCTGCCCTACTTTCACCCTTCTTCTCCTCTTCTACCCATTCACACTATCCTCCCCTTCTTCCTCTTTTCTACCCTCTCACTTTATCCTCCCCTTCTTCCACCCTTCTTCCCTTCTTCTACCCTATCACTCTATCCTTCCCTTCCTACACCCTTCTACCTTCTCACTCTATCCTTCCCTTCTTCCACCCTTCCTGCCTCTCTCTTTATATATCCCCATCTTCAACCCTTCTACCCTCTGACTTTATCCTACCCTCCGTCCACCCTTCTTCCCTCTCACTCTATCCTCCCCTTCCTTCACCCTTCTTCCTTCTCACTGTATCCTCCCCTTCCTTCACTCTTCTTCCTTCTCACTCTATCCTCCACTTCCTTCACCCTTCTTCCTTCTCACTCTAACATCCCCTTCTTCTACCCTTCTACCCTCTCACTCGATCCTCCTCTTCTTCCACCCTTCTACCCTCTCACTTTATCCTCCCCTTCTTCCACCCTTCTTCCCCTCTTCTACCCACTCACTCGATCCTCCTCTTCTTCCACCCTTCTTCCCTCTCACTTTATACTCCCCTTCTTCCACCCTTCTACCCTCTCACTCTATCCTCCCCTTCCTATACCCTCTACCCTCTCACTTTATCCTCTCCTTCCTCCACCCTTCTTCCCCTCTTCTACCCTTTCGATCTCTCCTTCATTACTTCTCCTCATCTTTCTTCCATCCTTTATCCTCTCCATCTACACTTCCATGTTCTACCATTTTGGGTCATCTTCCTGTCTTCCCTCTCTCTCCCCTTTGTCCCCCTTTGTCCCCCTTTGTCCCCCTTTCTACCTTTCCTCTCTCGCTCTCTCATTCCGCTCTTCTTCTTTCTCCATTCTCTGCTCCATCTACATGACGCGGTTTGACAGTCAAACTAGCTGGCTCCAATTTCTCGAAACATCTTCAAGTCCTTTAAAACAGGATCAAGTTCAGCACGCTATCTTAATTTGGTATAAATTGTGTAATATTCTCTTGTTTAAGAGTTTTTGAGGCTTTTAAAGGAAATGCATTTGAAGATAAATAAGATAACCTAGTTGCTGTTTTATAAGAAATATATTTATGTTAGTAATATTGCTTGATGAAATAAGATACTTAAGTGAGTTATGCTTAAGAATTTTCGAGAAATTAGAGCCTGGGCCAGTATTCAATATTGATCTTATCATTATCCTTATATATACTTCAGGGATTTCATTCAGCCTATCGGTCAACTAAAAATAATGGCCAATCAAAACAATTAGTCTCTAATTTTAGATTAAAAATGTGACGTCGTCAGCGAAAATGAGTCATGTTGAGGTAATCACGTTACCGAGATAAAGCCAGATTAAAAAAACAACTCGTTTTCTGAGCAATTATATTTACTTATGTTTCCATTTCCTTCATTGTTTTCGCCATTTTATAACAAATAGTGGTATCGCGAAATTTGTCCTCAATCAGTCAATTCTAAAGATATCAGCTTAAAACTTCAGGACTTTATTTCTGAAACATAGCACATTCAGAAAATGTAAAAACCTGAAAATGTCATTTTTCCTCATTAGGACCCATTTTCGCAGACTTGGTCACAAATTTTAAGTTCAATCTAAATTGCGTATGGAATACGGCCCCTGATCGATACCCGACTGACCAATCAGTGCCAAGATAAGGCGGGGCTTATCAGTTGCCGTTGCTATCCGCCATGATCTCTGACAATCTGCACTTATCAACAGTAGTGTAATGACGCTGTTTTCTATATATTTAACACAATATATGCTTCTCATAACTGAGAGATAGTAAAGACAATTAAGGAAATCCGAAATACTGACATTTTCCCTAAATGCTGCTCAAATTATGCATTTTTGCAATTGTTTGATAACAACGAACCTTTTAGTAGACTATTTCAACCATGAAACTGTCTTAATGTATCGATACTTAATATACGTATATTTTTCGTAAGTCTTAAAACAAGAAATATCATTTGAGTATTAGTTTTTAATATTTATAATATTGACGATATCTTGCGATTTAGTTCTGTTTGGAAATTTGTCTCCTTTTCAGGTTGTGCGAAAAGTCTTAAATCCGAGGCATATACATTTGCTTTTAAGCTTGTTTGGACATACTGGTGAAAAAGACAACTCAGTTAATTTGAGTTACATTGTTATTAAATTTGATTAAATTTCTGATATCATATAAGTAAATCTCAAAAAAATATATACGCGTAGCTAAAACAAAATCTTCTTTGACGTAAATCAAAGTAAAATCCTGTGCATTTATAATGACCATGGTCATTTCTAACTTCTCTGTTGCTTGTTACAACAGTCTTTCATTTCATTTAAAACCGATATTAACTTATTGAGAGAAACATTAAGGTAGTTATATCAATAATAATCATTACACTTGTATAAAACAGGCGATGCTATTTCGAAATGTTTTATTTTGAAGTTAAGACATTATTTCTTTTTGCTAGGCGTAGCCTTATCGCTATCGGCGTGGTGTCAATTCCTCCCCCCTCCCCCCCCTCTCTCTCTCTCTCTCTCTCTCTCTCTCTCTCTCTCTCTCTCTCTCTCTCTAGTGGCTTTGATAAAATTTAATATGAAGACTACTCAACATACCTGTTCCAACATTTGTCAACAAAGTGTCTAAGTTCGCAAGAATATAAACGAATAATAACTCCCATGTTAATTCCTCCATCTATCCGCCGTCCATTCTGAAGCGCCATCCGTTCTCGCTCATAAAACACGGATTGGTTGTCCGGTTAGCGCAGTGGTTAGTGCACTCGCTTCTTACCTAGGCGACCCGGGTTCGATTCCCTGCCTGGGCGCATGTGAGTTTGGTGTTTGGTCACCAAGTCGGACAACTGGGCTTCCTCCGGGTACTCCGAGTTTACCCAACAGCACACGACCACACACTCTCGCATCATCTTGCCATCGAGAGTGATTTCAATAAGTTGCAAAAGCTTGTTTCACAATCCTTGTAAAATAAATAAGTTTATACTAAAAACATGGATTTAAAGAAATGAACATCAAAACAAGGTTGAGTTGGAGGGGGGGAGGGAGAGGTGGGAGGGGAAAACTAGTTTATGTGTCTCGATTATAATCTTATTTATAAAACTATTTCAATGGCTATTGGTACTTGATGACAAATTTACATTGACATAAAGGAAAACGGTTTGAAACGTTCTTTCAAATTACCTCAATTGAAAAGATCTACAGACCGCTATTTCAGTGTATTTAACCTGTTTATATAGACCCAGTATTAAACGTCAGTGGCTACATTGATACACAAGTTAGTATTCATCATATTCTATGCAATAGATTTGCTCCATTGTATGAGCATAAAAACTTACACTGTTCCATTATAATTGAAACTTTCACAATATCATTTCTTGCTTTAAACTCTGATTATAACATAATCATGATAAGAATAAACATTAAATAGAATTTTCAGCACGTGGAATGTATCGATGATTAACAAATTAATATGTAAATACTGGACCGGGGGCCGAATGAGAGAAGAGTATTAAGAAAATTTTAAAATGTTTTACCTTAAGTGTAGAGTTTTATTTTCGAAAAAAATCGTTTTTTCGTTGTCAAATCGCGTTCATAAGTTAATTGTAGATTAACATTAAGTATAACACGTTTTGCCAGAAGAGTTAACAATTAAAGGGACCCTCATATTTCAAATCAATACATACACATGTATAACAAACATGAATTTTGAGTGATAAACCTTTAACTTTTAACTAAATAATGCGGACCGGTGGGGGGGGGGGGGTGGTACCATTGACTAGTGCATAATGCTTACGATCATTTGCAACTTATCTCCAACCAGTCATTACTAATCGAGAAACAGGTGTCGATCGGTTGTCGATGACAGGACAATATTCGTACCCGACTTGGCATTCGTTGATACAATTTATCGACATTGAACTGGCTACTGAATAACTTGTGTTGGTTTGAAAGCCACCAATCGGACGAAAAGTTATCGACGCTTTGCGAAGAACTGAATTTGTCAAACGAAATACATCATCCCTTTTCAAATCAGCATTTCTGTAAACTCTGCCGTCGTTTATTTATTTTACTTTTTTTTATCCGCCCAGCTGATATACCTATAATTTGTTCCCTTTGATGTAATGTTTGTATATTTCTTTCAAACTCCAAAACAAATAATGTATGTAAGTTCATAATTCTATAGCCGCGTTGTAAACTACAATGCAACAGGATAACTTGACAAACAAAGTACGACATTTATGTCAAAGTCATGGGTACTTCTGATGCTTGTGTCCATTTAAAAAAACTCATTTTTAATAAGTACTTATACATACCAAACGTGTTTATTTAAAGTACCATGCCATCCAATGTTGTTCATAGGAAAAACCTTATTGCAAACGTAAGTGTGCTTTTCGTGTAAGTGTACTTGTCGTGTTAGTGTACTTGTCGTGTAAGTGTACTTGTCGTGTAAGTGTACTTGTCGTGTTAGTGTACTTGTCGTGTAAGTGTACTTGTCGTGTTAGTGTACTTGTCGTGTTAGTGTACTTGCCGTGTTTGTGTACTTGTCGTGTAAGTGTACTTGTCGTGTTAGTGTAATTGTCGTGTTAGTGTACTTGTCGTGTAAGTGTACTTTTCGTGTAAGTGTACTTGCCGTGTAAGTGTACTTGCCGTGTTAGTGTACTTGCCGTGTTAGTGTACTTGCCGTGTTAGTGTACTTGTCGTGTTAGTGTACTTGTCGTGTTAGTGTACTTGTCGTGTTAGTGTACTTGCCGTGTTAGTGTACTTGTCGTGTTAGTGTACTTGTCGTGTTAGTGTACTTGCCGTGTTAGTGTACTTGTCGTGTAAGTGTACTTGTCGTAATAGTGTAATTGTCGTGTTAGTGTGCTTGTCGTGTAAGTGTACTTTTCGTGTAAGTGTACTTGCCGTGTAAGTGTACTTGCCGTGTTAGTGTACTTGCCGTGTTTGTGCACTTGCCGTGTTAGTGTACTTGTCGTGTTAGTGTACTTGTCGTGTGAGTGTACTTGTCGTGTTAGTGTACTTGTCGTGTAAGTGTACTTGCCGTGCCTGTGTACTTGTTGTGTTAGTGTACTTGCCGTGTTAGTGTACTTGCCGTGTAAATGTACTTGTCGTGTTAGTGTACTTGTCGTGTTTGTGTACTTGTCGTGTAAGTGTACATGTCGTGTTAGTGTACTTGTCGTGTAAGTGTACTTGTCGTGTTAGTGTACTTGTCGTGTGAGTGTACTTGTCGTGTCAGTGTACTTGTCGTGTTTGTGTACTTGTCGTGTAAGTGTACTTGTCGTGTTAGTTTACTTGTCGTGTAAGTGTACTTGTCGTGTTAGTGTACTTGTCGTGTTAGTGTACTTGTCGTGTAAGTGTACTTGTCGTGTAAGTGTACTTGTCGTGTTAGTGTACTTGTCGTGTAAGTGTACTTGTCGTGTAAGTGTACTTGTCGTGGTAGTGTACTTGTCGTGTTAGTGTACTTGCCGTGTTTGTGTACTTGTCGTGTGAGTGTACTTGTCGTGTTAGTGTAATTGTTGTGTTAGTGTACTTGTCGTGTAAGTGTACTTGTCGTGTAAGTGTACTTGCCGTGTAAGTGTACTTGCCGTGTTAGTGTACTTGCCGTGTTAGTGTACTTGCCGTGTTAGTGTACTTGTCGTGTTAGTGTACTTGTCGTGTTAGTGTACTTGTCGTGTGAGTGTACTTGCCGTGTTAGTGTACTTGTTGTGTTAGTGTACTTGTCGTGTTAGTGTACTTGCCGTGTTTGTGTACTTGTCGTGTAAGTGTACTTGTCGTGTTAGTGTAATTGTCGTGTTAGTGTACTTGTCGTGTACGTGTACTTTTCGTGTAAGTGTACTTGCCGTGTAAGTGTACTTGCCGTGTTAGTGTACTTGCCGTGTTTGTGCACTTGCCGTGTTAGTGTACTTGTCGTGTTAGTGTACTTGTCGTGTAAGTGTACTTGCCGTGTTTGTGTACTTGTTGTGTTAGTGTACTTGCCGTGTTAGTGTACTTGCCGTGTAAGTGTACTTGTCGTGTTAGTGTACTTGTCGTGTTTGTGTACTTGTCGTGTAAGTGTACATGTCGTGTTAGTGTACTTGTCGTGTTAGTGTACTTGTCGTGTTAGTGTACTTGTCGTGTTAGTGTACTTGTCGTGTCAGTGTACTTGTCGTGTTTGTGTACTTGTCGTGTAAGTGTACTTGTCGTGTTAGTTTACTTGTCGTGTAAGTGTACTTGTCGTACTAGTGTACTTGTCGTGTAAGTGTACTTGTCGTGTAAGTGTATTTGTCGTGTAAGTGTACTTGTCGTGTTAGTGTACTTGTCGTGTAAGTGTACTTGTCGTGTAAGTGTGCTTGTCGTGTTAGTGTACTTGTCGTGTAAGTGTACTTTTCGTGTAAGTGTACTTGTCGTGTTAGTGTACTTGTCGTGTAAATGAACTTGCCGTGTTAGTTTACTTGCCGTGTAAGTGTACTTGTCGTGTAAGTGTACTTGTTATAAAAGTGTACTTGTCGTGTTAGTGTACTTTTCGTGTAAGTGTACTTGTCGTGAAGTGTGCTTGTCGTGTAAATGTACTTGCCGTGTTAGTGTACTTGCCGTGTTTGTGTACTTGCCGTGTAAATGTACTTGCAGTGTTAGTGTACTTGCCGTGTTAGTGTACTTGCCGTGTTAGTGTACTTGTCGTGTTAGTGTACTTGTCGTGTAAATGCACTTGCCGTGTTAGTGTACTTGTCGTGTAAGTGTACTTGTCGTGTAAATATACTTGCCGTGTTAGTGTACTTGTCGTGTAAGTGTACTTGTCGTGTTAGTGTACTTGTCGTGTAAATGTACTTGCCGTGTTAGTGTGCTTGTCGTGTTAGTGTACTTGCAGTGTTAGTGTACTTGCCGTGTTAGTGTACTTGCCGTGTTTGTGTACTTGCCGTGTTAGTGTACTTGTCGTGTTAGTGTACTTGTCGTGTTAGTGTACTTGTGGTGTAAATGTACTTGTCGTGTTAGTGTACTTGTTGTGTAAGTGTACTTGTCGTGTAAGTGTACTTGCCGTGTTTGTGTTCTTGCCGTGTAAGTGTACTTGCCGTGTTATTGTTCTTGTCGTGTAAGTGTACTTGTCGTGTTAGTGTACTTGTCGTGTTTGTGTACTTGTCGTGTAAGTGTACTTGTCGTGTTAGTGTACTTGTCGTGTTAGTGTACTTGTCGTGTTAGTGTACTTGCCGTGTTAGTGTACTTGTCGTGTAAGTGTGCTTGCCGTGTTAGTGTAATTGTCGTGTTAGTGTACTTGCCGTGTTAGTGTACTTGTCGTGTAAGTGTACTTGTCGTGTAAGTGTACTTGCCGTGTTAGTGTACTTGTCGTGTTAGTGTACTTGTCGTGTTAGTGTACTTGTCGTGTTAGTGTACTTGTCGTGTTAGTGTACTTGTCGTGTAAGTGTACTTGTCGTGTTAGTGTACTTGTCGTGTTAGTGTACTTGTCGTGTTAGTGTACTTGTCGTGTAAGTGTACTTGTCGTGTTAGTGTAATTGTCGTGTTAGTGTACTTGTCGTGTAAGTGTACTTGTCGTGTTAGTGTACTTGTCGTGTTAGTGTACTTGTCGTGTTAGTGTAATTGTCGTGTTAGTGTACTTGCCGTGTTAGTGTACTTGTCGTGTAAGTGTACTTGTCGTGTAAGTGTTCTTGCCGTGTTAGTGTACTTTTCGTGTTAGTGTACTTGCCTTGTTAGTGTACTTGTCGTGTAAGTGTACTTGTCGTGTTAGTGTACTTGTCGTGTAAATGTACTTGCCGTGTTAGTGTACTTGCCGTGTAAGTGTACTTGTCGTGTTAGTGTACTTGTCGTTTTATTGCTCTTGCCTTGTTAGTGTACTTGCCGTGTTAGTGTACTTGCCGTGTTAGTGTACTTGTCGTGTAAGTGTACTTGTCGTGTAAGTGTACTTGCCGTGTTTGTGTACTTGCCGTGTTAGTGTACTTGCCGTGTTTGTGTACTTGCCGTCTTAGTGTACTTGTCGTGTAAGTGTACTTGTCGTGTAAGTGTGTTAGTGTACTTGTCGTGTAAGTGTACTTGCCGTGTTAGTGTACTTGCCGTGTTTGTGTACTTGCCGTGTTAGTGTACTTGCCGTGTTTGTGTACTTGCCGTCTTAGTGTACTTGTCGTGTAAGTGTACTTGTCGTGTAAGTGTGTTAGTGTACTTGTCGTGTAAGTGTACTTGTCGTGTAAGTGTACTTGTCGTGTAAGTGTACTTGTCGTGTAAGTGTACTTGTCGTGTTAGTGTACTTGTCGTGTTAGTGTACTTGTTGTGTTTGTGTACTTGTCGTGATAGTGTACTTGTCGTGTTAGTGTACTTGTCGTGTAAGTGTACTTGTTGTGTTTGTGTACTTGTCGTGATAGTGTACTTGTCGTGTTAGTGTACTTGTCGTGTAAGTGTGCTTGCCGTGTTAGTGTACTTGTCGTGTTAGTGTACTTGTCGTGTTAGTGTACTTGTCGTGTTTGTGTACTTGTCGTGTTAGTGTACTTGTCGTGTAAATGTACTTGTCGTGTTAGTGTACTTGTCGTGTTAGTGTACTTGCTGTGTTAGTGTACTTGTCGTGTAAGTGTACTTGCCGTGTTTGTGTACGTGCCGTGTTAGTGTACTTGTCGTGTTAGTGTACTTGTCGTATTAGTGTACTTGTCGTGTTAGTGTACTTGTCATGTTAGTGTACTTGTCGTGTAATATGCTTGTCGTGCTAGTGCACTTGTCGTGTTAGTGTACTTGCCGAGTTAGTGTACTTGCCTAGTTTGTGTACTTGCTGTGTTTGTGTACTTGTCGTGTTAGTGTACTTGTCGTGTTAGTGTACTTGTCGTGTTAGTGTACGTGCCGTGTTAGTGTACTTGTCGTGTTAGTGTACTTGCAGTGTTAGTGTACTTGTCATGTTAGTGTACTTGTCGTGTAAGTATGCTTGTCGTGTAAGTATGCTTGTCGTGTTAGTGTACTTGTCGTGTAAGTGTACTTTTCGTGTGAGTGTACTTGTCGTGTTAGTGTACTTGTCGTGTAAATGAACTTGCCGTGTTAGTTTACTTGCCGTGTAAGTATACTTATCGTGTAAGTGTACTTGTTATGAAAGTGTACTTGTCGTGTTAGTGTACTTGTCGTGTAAGTGTACGTGTCGTGTTAGTGTACTTGTCGTGTAAGTGTACTTGTCGTGTCAGTGTCCTTGTCGTGTTTGTGTACTTGTCGTGTAAGTGTACTTGTCGTGTTAGTGTACTTGTTGTGTAAGTGTACTTGCCGTGTTAGTGTATTTGCCGTGTTAGTGTACTTGTCGTGTAAGTGTACTTGCCGTGTTTGTGTAATTGTCGTGTTAGTGTACTTGTGGTGTAAGTGTACTTGTCGTGTTAGTGTACTTGTCGTGTTAGTGTACTTGTCGTGTTAGTGTATTTGCCGTGTTAGTGTACTTGCCGTATTAGTGTACTTGTCGTGTAAGTGTACTTGCCGTGTTAGTGTAGTTGTCGTGTTAGTGTACTTGTCGTGTTAGTGTACTTGTTGTGTTAGTGTACTTGTCGTGTAAGTGTACTTTTCGTGTTAGTGTACTTGCCGTGTTAGTGTACTTGTCGTGTAAGTGTACTTGTCGTGTTAGTGTACTTGCCGTGTTAGTGTACTTGTTGTGTTAGTGTACTTGTCGTGTAAGTGTACTTGTCGTGTTAGTGTACTTGCCGTGTTAGTGTACTTGCAGTGTTAGTGTACTTGTCGTGTAAGTGTACTTGCCGTGTTAGTGTACTTGTCGTGATAGTGTACTTGTCGTGTAAGTGTACTTGTCGTGTTAGTGTACTTGTCGTGTTAGTGTACTTGCCATGTTAGTGTACTTGTCGTGTAAGTGTACTTGCCGTGTTAGTGTACTTGTCGTGTTAGTGTAGTTGTCGTGTTAGTGTACTTGTCGTGTTAGTGTACTTGTCGTGTTAGTGTACTTGTCGTGTTAGTGTACTTGCCGTGTTAGTGTACTTGTCGTGTAAGTGTACTTGCCGTGTTAGTGTACTTGTCGTGTTAGTGTACTTGCCGTGTAAGTGTACTTGCCGTGTTAGTGTACTTGCCGTGTTTGTGTACTTGCCGTGTTAGTGTACTTGTCGTGTAAGTGTACTTGTCGTGTTAGTGTACTTGTCGTGTTAGTGTACTTGTCGTGTTAGTGTACTTGTCGTGTAAGTGTGCTTGTCGTGTAAATGTACTTGCCGTGTTAGTGTACTTGTCGTGTAAGTGTGCTTGTCGTGTAAATGTACTTGCCGTGTTAGTGTACTTGCCGTGTTAGTGTACTTGCCGTGTTAGTGTAGTTGTCGTGTAAGTGTACTTGTCGTGTAAATGTACTTGTCGTGTTAGTGTACTTGTCGTGTTAGTGTACTTGCCGTGTTAGTGTAGTTGTCGTGTTAGTTTACTTGTCGTGTTAGTGTACTTGTTGTGTTAGTGTACTTGTCGTGTAAGTGTACTTGTCGTGTTAGTGTACTTGTTGTGTTAGTGTACTTGTCGTGTAAATGTACTTGTCGTGTTAGTGTACTTGTCGTGTTAGTGTACTTGCCGTGTTAGTGTACTTGCCGTATTAGTGTACTTGTCGTGTAAGTGTACTTGCCGTGTTAGTGTAGTTGCCGTGTTAGTGTACTTGTCGTGTTAGTGTACTTGTCGTGTTAGTGTACTTGTCGTGTAAGTGTACTTGTCGTGTTAGTGTACTTGCCGTGTTAGTGTACTTGTCGTGTAAGTGTACTTGTCGTGTTAGTCTACTTGCCGTGTTAGTGTGCTTGCCGTGTTAGTGTACTTGTCGTGTAAGTGTACTTGCCGTGTTAGTGTACTTGTCGTGATAGTGTACTTGATGTGTAAGTGTACTTGTCGTGTTAGTGTACTTGTCGTGTTAGTGTACTTGCCATGTTAGTGTACTTGTTGTGTAAGTGTACTTGCCGTGTTAGTGTATTTGCCGTGTTAGTGTACTTGTCGTGTAAGTGTACTTGCCGTGTTTGTGTAATTGTCGTGTTAGTGTACTTGTGGTGTAAGTGTACTTGTCGTGTTAGTGTACTTGTCGTGTTAGTGTACTTGTCGTGTTAGTGTATTTGCCGTGTTAGTGTACTTGCCGTATTAGTGTACTTGTCGTGTAAGTGTACTTGCCGTGTTAGTGTAGTTGTCGTGTTAGTGTACTTGTCGTGTTAGTGTACTTGTCGTGTTAGTGTACTTGTCGTGTAAGTGTACTTGTCGTGTTAGTGTACTTGCCGTGTTAGTGTACTTGTCGTGTAAATGTACTTGCCGTGTTAGTGTACTTGTCGTGATAGTGTACTTGTCGTGTAAGTGTACTTGTCGTGTTAGTGTACTTGTCGTGTTAGTGTACTTGCCATGTTAGTGTACTTGTCGTGTAAGTGTACTTGCCGTGTTAGTGTACTTGTCGTGTTAGTGTACTTGTCGTGTTAGTGTACTTGTCGTGTTAGTGTACTTGTCGTGTTAGTGTACTTGTCGTGTTAGTGTACTTGTCGTGTTAGTGTACTTGCCGTGTTAGTGTACTTGCCGTGTTAGTGTACTTGTCGTGTTAGTGTACTTGTCGTGTAAGTGTACTTGCCGTGTTTGTGTACTTGCCGTGTTAGTGTACTTGCCGTGTTAGTGTACTTGTCGTGTAAGTGTACTTGCCGTGTTTGTGTACTTGTCGTGTTAGTGTACTTGTGGTGTAAGTGTACTTGTCGTGTTAGTGTACTTGTCGTGTTAGTGTACCTGTCGTGTTAGTGTACTTGCCGTGTTAGTGTACTTGCCGTATTAGTGTACTTGTCGTGTAAGTGCACTTGCCGTGTTAGTGTAGTTGTCGTGTTAGTGTACTTGTCGTGTTAGTGTACTTGTTGTGTTAGTGTACTTGTCGTGTTAGTGTACTTGTCGTGTTAGTGTACTTGCCGTGTAAGTGTACTTGCCGTGTTAGTGTACTTGTCGTGTTAGTGTACTTGCCGTGTTTGTGTACTTGTCGTGTTAGTGTACTTGTCGTGTTAGTGTACTTGTCGTGTTAGTGTACTTGCCGTGTAAGTGAACTTGCCGTGTAAGTGTACTTGCCGTGTTAGTGTACTTGTCGTGTTAGTGTACTTGCTGTGTAAGTGTACTTGCCGTGTAAGTGTACTTGCCGTGTTAGTGTACTTGCCGTGTTAGTGTACTTGCCGTGTAAGTGTACTTGCCGTGTAAGTGTACTTGTCGTGTTAGTGTACTTGCCGTGTTAGTGTACTTGTCGTGTTAGTGTACTTGTCGTGTTAGTGTACTTGTCGTGTAAGTGTGCTTGTCGTGTAAATGTACTTGCCGTGTTAGTGTACTTGTCGTGTAAGTGTGCTTGTCGTGTAAATGTACTTGTCGTGTTAGTGTACTTGCCGTGTTAGTGTACTTGCCGTGTTAGTGTAGTTGTCGTGTAAGTGTACTTGTCGTGTAAATGTGCTTGTCGTGTTTGTGTACTTGCCGTGTAAGTGTTCTTGCAGTGTTTGTGTACTTGCCGTGTTAGTGTACTTGCCGTGTTAGTGTACTTGCCGTGTTAGTGTACTTGCCGTGTTAGTGTACGTGTCGTGTAAGTGTACTTGTCGTGTTAGTGTACTTGTCGTGTTAGTGTAGTTGTCGTGTTAGTGTACTTGTCGTGTGAGTGTACTTGCCGTGTTAGTGTACTTGCCGTGTTAGTGTACTTGTCGTGTTAGTGTACTTGCCATGTTAGTGTACTTGCCGTGTTAGTGTACTTGCCGTGTTAGTGTACTTGCCGTGTTAGTGTACGTGTCGTGTAAGTGTACTTGTCGTGTTTTTGTACTTGTCGTGTTAGTGTACTTGTCGTGTTAGTGTACTTGTCGTGTGAGTGTACTTGTCGTGTGAGTGTACTTGCCGTGTTAGTGTACTTGTCTTGTTAGTGTACTTGTCGTGTTAGTGTACTTGTCGTGTTAGTGTACTTGTCGTGTTAGTGTACTTGTCGTGTAAGTGTGCTTGTCGTGTAAATGTACTTGCCGTGTTAGTGTACTTGTCGTGTAAGTGTGCTTGTCGTGTAAATGTACTTGTCGTGTTAGTGTACTTGCCGTGTTAGTGTACTTGCCGTGTTAGTGTAGTTGTCGTGTAAGTGTACTTGTCGTGTAAATGTGCTTGTCGTGTTTGTGTACTTGCCGTGTAAGTGTTCTTGCAGTGTTTGTGTACTTGCCGTGTTAGTGTACTTGCCGTGTTTGTGTACTTGCCGTGTTTGTGTACTTGCCGTGTAAGTGTACTTGCCGTGTTAGTGTACTTGCCGTGTTAGTGTACTTGCCGTGTTAGTGTACGTGTCGTGTAAGTGTACTTGTCGTGTTAGTGTACTTGTCGTGTTAGTGTAGTTGTCGTGTTAGTGTACTTGTCGTGTGAGTGTACTTGCCGTGTTAGTGTACTTGCCGTGTTAGTGTACTTGTCGTGTTAGTGTACTTGCCATGTTAGTGTACTTGCCGTGTTAGTGTACTTGCCGTGTTAGTGTACTTGCCGTGTTAGTGTACGTGTCGTGTAAGTGTACTTGTCGTGTTTTTGTACTTGTCGTGTTAGTGTACTTGTCGTGTTAGTGTACTTGTCGTGTGAGTGTACTTGTCGTGTGAGTGTACTTGCCGTGTTAGTGTACTTGTCTTGTTAGTGTACTTGTCGTGTTAGTGTACTTGTCGTGTTAGTGTACTTGTCGTGTGAGTGTACTTGCCGTGTTTGTGTACTTCTCGTGTTAGTGTACTTGTCGTGTTAGTGTACTTGTCGTGTAAATGTACTTGTCGTGTTAGTGTACTTGTCGTGTAAGTGTACTTGTCGTGTTAGTGTACTTGTCGTGTTTGTGTACTTGTCGTGTTAGTGTACTTGTCGTGTAAATGTACTTGTCGTGTTAGTGTACTTGTCGTGTAAGTGTACTTGTCGTGTTAGTGTACTTGTCGTGTGAGTGTACTTGCCGTGTTAGTGTACTTGCCGTGTTTGTGTACTTGTTTTGTTAGTGTACGCGTCGTGTAAGTGTACTTGTCGTGTTAGTGTACTTTTCGTGTGAGTGTACTTGCCGTGTTAGTGTACTTGCCGTGTTAGTGTACTTGTCGTGTAAATGTACTTGTCGTGTTAGTGTACTTGCCGTGTAAGTGTACTTGCCGTGTTTGTGTACTTGTCGTGTAAGTATGCTTGTCGTGTAAGTGTACTTGTCGTGTTAGTGTACTTGCCGTGTTAGTGTACTTGTCGTGTTAGTGTACTTGCCGTGTTTGTGTACTTCTCGTGTTAGTGTACTTGTCGTGTTAGTGTACTTGTCGTGTAAATGTACTTGTCGTGTTAGTGTACTTGTCGTGTAAGTGTACTTGTCGTGTTAGTGTACTTGTCGTGTTTGTGTACTTGTCGTGTTAGTGTACTTGTCGTGTAAATGTACTTGTCGTGTTAGTGTACTTGTCGTGTAAGTGTACTTGTCGTGTTAGTGTACTTGTCGTGTGAGTGTACTTGCCGTGTTAGTGTACTTGCCGTGTTTGTGTACTTGTTTTGTTAGTGTACGCGTCGTGTAAGTGTACTTGTCGTGTTAGTGTACTTTTCGTGTGAGTGTACTTGCCGTGTTAGTGTACTTGCCGTGTTAGTGTACTTGTCGTGTAAGTGTACTTGTCGTGTAAATGTACTTGTCGTGTTAGTGTACTTGCCGTGTAAGTGTACTTGCCGTGTTTGTGTACTTGCCGTGTAAGTATGCTTGTCGTGTAAGTGTACTTGTCGTGTTAGTGTACTTGCCGTGTTAGTGTACTTGTCGTGTTAGTGTACTTGCCGTGTTAGTGTACTTGCCGTGTTAGTGTACTTGCCGTGTTTGTGTACTTGTCGTGTAAGTATGCTTGTCGTGTAAGTGTACTTGTCGTGTTAGTGTACTTGCCGTGTTAGTGTACTTGTCGTGTTAGTGTACTTGCCGTGTTAGTGTACTTGCCGTGTTAGTGTACTTGTCGTGTAAGTATGCTTGCCGTGTAAGTATGCTTGTCGTGTTAATGCACCTGTCGTATAAGTTTCCTTGTCGTATTTGTCGTGTACATGTCATGCCCGCACAACGTAGTGCACAGAACGTAGTACACTTCCGCTTATTCGTACAGCTTTCGCAACTTCTTTAATAATGTTAATTTTGATGTGGCGGAAATATAAGCTTATATCTTTAACTGAATGATAAAGCAATGTACCTTTAAAGTATCGCTATAGCCGCAGTTACGGATGATATTGGTATTAAATATTTGTATGCTGATTGACGAAAATATCGTCAATAATGATACTTCTAAAGTACAGCACCTTTATATGTACTTCAATGAGAGGATCAGGGCACTTTATCAACAGTCGTGATAAAATCTCAAAACAACCATTGAAAGCGGACATTATCTGTGAACACTAGATTAATTTTAATGAATTAAATTGAAAAGAAGATGAATACTCATCATAGAATTATTAATTCCCAAAAGTGAAGAGAACATTCATTAAAGAGAACGTCAGTCGCCGAAGATATAATCGATTACCGATAGATAATTTGAATAAAATTGAAATTAATTTATGATGATACGCAAAGCATTTTAACTTTATTAAGTCAACTTAAAAGAACTGATTTTGATAAAGAAGGATCTAAATAGTATCAGGAAGATACATTAAAAATTAAATTCTTTGATTAAAAATGTGATGTGAATTCTGTCTGTGTGTGTGTGTCAAGAAAAAAAGTTGATTTTGTCGTGAACTTGATTTTCGCATATGATTTTCGCTGGAATAACGCTGCGGCTCTTAGTAATGGACTTGAATATTGCTTGATTAAAACGTTGACGCGCTGAGTAGAAAACTTGTTGTTTTTTTCACTGGAATAACGTTGAAGCGCTGAGTATTGAACTGTTTTTTTTTTCACTGGAATAACGTTGACGCGCTACGTGGTAAGCTTTTTTTCACTGGAATAACGTTGACGCGCTACGTGGTAAACTTTTTTTCACTGGAATAACGTTGCGGCGCTAAGTAGTGAACTTGTGTTTTACTGGAATAACGTTGACGCGCCACGTTGTCTTGATTTTTACTGGAATAACGTTGCAGCGCTAAGTCGAGAACTTGATTTTCGCTGGAATTACGTTGACGCGCTAAGTATTGAACCTGTTTTCACTGGAACAGCGTTGTGGCGTTACGTGGTGAACTTGATTTCGTTGGAATAACGTTTCGGCGCTATGTGGTGAACTTTTTTTCCTACTGGAATAACGTTGACGCGCTTAGTAGTGAACTTGTTTTTCACTGGAATATCGTAGCTGATCGTTTGTGGTGAATTTGTGTTTTACTAGAATAACGTTGACGCGCTACGTGGTGAACTTGTTCTTTTTACTAGAATAACGCTGCAGTGTTACGTGGTGAACTTGTTTTTTTACTGAATATCTTGATTTTGCTGGAATATCGTTGCAGATTGTTTGCGGTGAATTTGTTTTTCGCTGATATATAACTTTGCGGCGTGAAGTCCTAAAATGGAATTGGCAATTTGTTGGTTTACAGCTATCGTACTGTCTAGTCAATTACGGGTCACTCAGGCAGCGGTAAGAATATATCATATCATTTAATTATTTATATATATAACAATTTATATTTTGTTTTTAGCATTTAAAAATGTTTATATAAGGAAGTTTCACTAATGAATTGATGATATCTTTAATTGCCAGTAGTTAGATCAATATATATAAATGCACTTTTATGCGTTATTTGAATCCTACCGAAATGCAAAGAAAGAAAAAATGGTATTTCACAGATATAATATTTTATTATTTGCTTTTAATTATGTTCGAAGCTGCATTCCAGTGTTACTATAGTTCTTATGTAAGTGCATCCAATAAATAGAATAAATCCTTTATATTTTCGGAAAAAAAAAAGATCCAATGATTTTTTGGGGAAATCTTAAGCTTTCAAAACGTTTATTTTGAGTACACTGCCCTTATGTTATTGTGTGGGGTTTTTTCCTTCAAAACTCGGTCTTCATTTTATGTTTGGATTTTTCTTAAGCACCTACAAAAAACTGTAGTGTTTGCACATATTAGTGGACCAACGATATTTAAATATCAATCCATTTTTCACCGTTTTTGCATTACATTGAAAGCTTGGTCGCTGATTATATTTTGTAGGAATGATTTGACGGACAAAGTTTTTCTAAGTAGAGGTAATAAAGGATTTGGTGCGATTCGAACGCGAACACCAAACGTTTTACAAACCATTTCAATATCGAACAAAGCCACCGTCTCTGGCTCGGCTAAGAGACTTCTTCTGCGGAATCCACTAAATCTCTCTTTCCGTTCTATTCCTTCGGCTCCTTTCTATTTCCCGCTCTACACAATGCCCCACTATTTTTAATGTTTAGAGAGAGAGAGAGACAAAGAGAGAGAGAGAGAGAGAGAGAGAGAGAGATTACTTCTGTATTACCGTCTGCTTCTGCGTATTTGTCGGAGGGCTCTTACTAATGAGTCTCGTGAAACTGTAGGCGTAGAAAAATACATCCCGAAAAAAAATCATCCTATGCAGAATATAGACACCAGAGCCCCCTGACCATTTTTAGACCATTCTCAATTTTATATATATATTTCCACTGCAAAATGAGTTCAAATAAAACTTGTATTTATGTGTTGATAAAGGGAATCACACAGAATACATCATTTTCTTATATCAAATGCCGACAATACTATTACACAGAATGAAGCATGTTGTTTACACTTGTGTTCTGAAGTCGGGATTGTGGTAAAAGCAAGTTTAAAATATTCGCTAAGAATGATGATCATATAAAAAATGTTTTTTTTGGTTGTTTTTTTACGATCGGGAAGCAAAAAACCTATCCGGAACGTAGAAACGATTTAAGGCCTTTTACTAAATCCGATTTTAGATTTTCCTTATTTAGGTCATAGTTGTGTTGAAAATTAATCACGTGACATCAAAATATTCGGAAAACACCAACGTGACCTACATTTGACTTCACAAATATAAAGTTTATTTTGCTGTAATTTTTTTTTCTAATTTGAATGATAAGAAATCTAACGGATAATTAATGTGGGATATTAATTTTTTTTTTAATTTATTACAATTAATTTCAACCTATCTACATTGTGTTTGAGCTAAATTAACAACGCATATGCTAAAATTAGAATCAATCGTCATGATTGCCGAGTCTCGTGCAGGTAGTAGAATGAAATGTTGACTTTAAGCTACTACCTTTTAAAAGAAAAATCACTTATTAATGCTAATGTGTTGATTGTGTTGTTATTCCTTTCTTTAAATGCCTCATTTTATTAAATCATCGTAGTCAGTTGACAGTGTATGATTTTGGTATGGGGGTTACTCAATAACTTTAATGAATTAATAAACATTAATAAAATAATTTTATCTCCATTAAAGTTATGGAAGCCATAACTTAACGTCTGTATTTGCTTTGTTGTTATACAGTCTAACCCCGTTGGTTCGAACTCGCTTGGCTCGAATACCTCGTTGGCTCGAGCTAAATGTAAAGAACCGATATCTTTCTTCTGAGAAGCATTCCCGCTTCCCGCTTCCCAACGGGGTTCGACTGTAACTTTATTTTAGTCCAATTTTGTTTTGATTTTTTTTCTTTCATGCCTTTATTTAGAACCTTAAGATGTTGTTTTTTGGTGAAATGTTTACAATTGATCGCATCAGACCTCTAAAGTAGATATGGTTTCTATAAAATCACATCATTTATCGTCTCCACTTTGTCCTTCAATGCGAATCGGTGACGCAGGACATTTCTTTTGAAGTGTTATGAAGTAAATAATAAATAAATGCTTTACAAATTCTAACGAACCAATGTGCATCTGTATACAAATAAATAAATACATAAATGTATTCATACTATAGCGAAATGTTTATTTGAAGTATATAAATCAACTTTTTACTTTTATTTTCAAGTGAATGGTCTTTCTAATAGATGTTAAACTACCAATTTAAACTGAACAATACACACTTTTACACCGACTTGAGCATTCCATTTTGATAATATGATCTTCTATTCATTCTGTTTTTGCAATTAAATATGTCGATTCGATTGAAACGTACTCTTGTAACAAGATAAAGCGCAATGATGCCATTGATGTCATCATTTTTTCATGACATTATCATTATATGAAAGGGGAAAAAAACATTAACTAAACTGAATTCGAAAAAATAATCACTTTTTTCAAATTTCAAAATATTTGAATGACACCATTTAATAATTATCTTCTTTTTCTTCGGTAGAAATCGTAGAATTTTTTGTCTGCATTTATTCAGTGATCAGAAAATGATGGGTTGCTTTCATGATGTGATGTATTGTGATATAGTATATACCAACGCTGATATTTTCTTGTTATGAGAAATGGACCCCTTAGTGCTTAGTTTGAAAATGGTATATCATTTTAACATACGTTGATAAGATTTAGAATACAACCTTCATGGAATTGTAGATAGGCATTCATTAAGTAGTAGGCTCAATCATTTTAATTTCAGCTTTCGCGGTCATTTTAAGGTCCGCCCACTGCCACTCATCCGCTACACACCCACTGCGCCAGATTTTGCGTTGTCAATGTATCAGCCAATGACATGTATTATAAGTCAATTAAGTGACCTGAAGTAATATCTCAATGATTTCGAAGGGTCCGTTCGCTATGCTTACTCTGTCCATTCTTAATCATTTAGAATTTACTTCATGTCATCTAACGTTATTATATTAAAGTGGTAACATTAGAAACAATGAGTTAATGAAACTTTGAAATCAAAGCACTGTAACCCACGTGACTAATGGAACCGCGTTACCAGGATTTTCACCAAAACAACACTTAAAACCAAATAAATTTCGGTTCTGAATGAGGGGCAAATATCAAAAGGATACGCCCCTAAGTTACGCCCCCTCTAACACCAAGTCCTTGAACCGCCCTTGATACCAGGAGCCGTAGCGTACAAAAAGAAATCCGTACGAACACGTACCCGTACAAGCAGCGTTTCCGACTTCTTTAATAATGCAGTGAATGAAATTTGACACTGGAGGTACACTCATTTTATATTTGCAAAGAACTTTATTAAAACACTTAAGTGGTCTCAGTCCGTCTTTATAATCACGACGTCCATTCATCGGTTACACCGTTAAACAGGTGTGATTATTTCTTCTTTACAATTTACACCATTGATTAATTCTAAACTAATTTAAACAGTTGCTTTGCAGTTAAAGATGAGAATATACTCAACCCACTTATTTACAATACCTTCTTTGGAAAGATCACAAATTGTTTTGGGTCCGCATACTTGGCCCAAACGCGTGTTATTGTTTAAACGGTATGTCAATATAATATACTCTCTATATAAATCTTTAACTGTGTTGATTTAATTATACACTTATTACATTACATGAATACATAATATTCGGGTTGACGGAGCTCTAGATTCCGCAGATACAGTAATGAAATAGAAACTTGTTAGTACAAAAGGCCTCTCAATCTCTCTCTCTCTCTCTCTCTCTCTCTCTCTCTCTCTCTCTCTCTCTCTATTTCCTCAGCAATTTGTCACTAGTATTAACAGGTTCTGAGATTCATTTTGTAGAATGTCTTACAAGAAATTTGAAAACGCTCAAAGTAACATTTGTTTTCACTATGTGAGATCATTTTCATTTCCGAAATGACATAGAAAGATAGAAAATAGTCCATTAAACCCAGCCTTTAATTTAACGGATAAACAGTTAATTGATAGCAATGTAAACACTGTGTGTGTTTCAAGTGTTTTGTCTTTTATACGTTGAACATTCCGCAATTGCCAATAAATTATATAGTGAAAAACCACATATACCATATAATAAAAATCGTTTCAGTGTACGATCGCAAAATATTTCACCTCGTGAATACCAAAAGTAAATATTTCACGCGTGAAATATAGCTTTAAATGCTCACTCGGTAAAATATATTACGATCTTACGCTGAACCATTAAGTATCATCTATATCGATACCCAAGTATGTAGAAATAGATAGAGCTGTTGTCATCCATACACTTACAACATGTACTGGAGTAGGCAATAAAAATTGACATTGACGTTAATGCAATATGAAAATAAATGCCTCAAGACAATCATTTGACAAAGAAAAGTCTCCATTCAAGAAGCAAGATTTCATGATTTAAATCTGAATGATATGAAATGTGATTGCTGCTTTTTACGAAACTGAAACGTAAGAAAGAGGATGATTAAGTAAATGTATTTAACCAGTTTAACCTGTTTACAAAACCATGCTCAAGTTGATAATGTAAAGAATATAAAAGTGAATGAACGACAAAGGCTATATACTAATCGATCGACATATATGGGAAATCATATTTCTAATCAATACAAAAACTCTTAAAATTCTTAATCAAATTTTGACAGTTATTATACTGTTCATTGTTAACTATCATTAACAGAAGAATATGTTTTTGAAACTGATATATGAATTAAGTTCTAAATTACGATTAGTCTTATCATGTTCGTTGTTTATATGTAGTTTGTTACTGGCTTCAACAATTCATGTCAGGGGACGTTAAAACTGTTTTGATGACTTTATATGGTATAGAGGATAGCTTTAAAGCTGCACTTTCACAGATATACCATTTTTACAACTTTTTTTTATTTTTTGTTTTGGAAAGAGCAATTTTTTGGGTAAACATCTTCAAACTAATAATAAAAGATTGCTGACAAAAAATCAGATCGTTGTTTTTCATTTTTCCGTTCGAAAATTAATGTTTTATGGCTTAAATCGTTATTAACGGTTTAAGAATAATGCATAAAACATCAATTTTTGAGCTTAAATATAAAAATCTGCGATCTATTTTTTGTCAGCAGTCTTATATAACTGGTTTTCATGGATTTTCGCAAAAATTGGCTCGTTCCAAGACAAAAAAAAGTCAAAATGTTCCATCTGTGTGAGTGCAGCTTTATAAAGTAACTCGCCCTGGTTTGTAAAATGCACTTTTTTAATTACAAAATAAAGTGTGGTAAATCATAAGAAGTGTTAAAACAAAAAAGCCAGAAGCTGGAACCCTTCAGCAAATATTGATATTTGCTTAAATATCGTCTTTGACGACCACAATTTTCATAAGCGTTTATAACGCGATTGAACATACATTACGGCTGTGGTGTTGCGTGATTGGTTGATTGGCATGATCACGTGATGTTATCAATGTATCGTTAACAGGTCAACATATCTCCCGTTTTTGTAAAACCCCGGTGGCCGTGTGGACTAGCAGGATGTATACTAATTTTACTTGACTTTACCGGCATGGGTTCGAACCCCACTACAACCAAAATACTTGTTCATGCAACAACTGTATTTTTTTCGGCAATTTTGATATCATAGAGTAAAATAATGATTAAATAAGTGTTTTCAGATGCATTACCGAGAAAACTAATTTTTGGTAAAATAAAAAAAAACATGAGCGAGTCACTTTAATACATTATGGCGTATATTTATTAAGGTTTAATTGCGCAAAAAAACTTCTAATTGAGCGGATGACAATGGTAAGATAACGTTAGACATCGACAGTTGATATACAGCGCTTTGTAAAATAATACTAGAATACACTTTGGAAAATGATATATTATGTAAGTTTGAATTATCGACGAACTCCTAGATTTTCAATAAACGATCTCAGCTGGTGATTGGCGCTCACAATGCACGTCAGCGAAGGTTGAAAGTTTATATGATAGCTTAATTTATTATTATGTTTTTATTAAGGAATATAAAGTTGCACAAGGAACTTTTTAAAGCGCGGATGAAAATGGTTCGGTATCATTTGTAACTCCGGTCATTGACGCCGCACTTCAGTCCGGCAACTCTTTAAAAGGAGTTTTCGTTCTGTGTATACTTGGGAGGATACGCAATAATAAACTTCAGATTTATATTCATGTTTTATATTTTATTTAAAGATTAATCTAACCTGCCACGAATACGTTAAATGTTGAATGTTCAATGTATAAATGGTTTTATTGATTCATTCGTTTAAACTTAAATAGTTTTTGCATCCTCTTGACGTATGTTAGTATGATTATGTATTCTGTGTTTGTATTGTCATATAGAAAAGTTATCAATGATATAAATAGACCGAAGAAAACAGCGGAAGTCAGAAAATATAACTAAATAGCTAAATTATGACAATATAATTATTATTCCTAAATAAAGCCTTAAAAATACGAGGTGATACTATGTTGGTTTTCTGTGTTCCACTGTGTGCATTTATACCAATGATATTTCCACGGAAAGCGTAATATAAATCTGCCATTTAAACCTCCAAATATTGTAGAATTACAAACTATCTCACAAGGTTTTAAATCTTGAACGAATTTGAACGGGAACTAGCGGTGCTGGTTTTTGAAGCCGGCTCTCAGAGACACCGCTCGTACGTGTGGTCGTGCATGGTACGAGATCTGTCTTCCCTTTTGTCTTTCCCACTGGCTCCAAAAGCCGACATCGTATATGCGTTTGTGGTCGCGCACGTTAAGAGAATTATCTTACCGACATTCCTTATTACTACTAGAACTTTTTTCCTTTGTCACCCTCTTTCTCGACCCCTCTCCTCTGTCTCTGTTCTTCCACTTTAACCGCCCCTTCTTCCCCTCATATAACCTCTCACTTTATCCTCCCCTTCTTCCCCTCTTCTACCCACTCACTCTATCCTCCGCTTCTTTTCCTCTTCTACCCTCTCACTTAATCTTGCCCTTCTTCCACCCTTCTTCCCCTCTTCTACCCACTCACTCTATCCTCCTCTTCTTCCCCTTTTCTACCCTCTCACTTTATCCTCCCCTTCTTCCAGCCTTCTTCCCTTCTTCTTCCCTCTCACTCTATCCTTCTCTTCCTACACCCTTCTACCTTCTCACTCTATCCTTCCCTTCTTTAACCCATCCTGCCTCTCACTTAATATATCCCCATCTTCAACCCTTCTACCCTCTCACTTTATCCTACCCTTCTTCCACCCTTCTTCCCTCTCACTCTATCCTCCCCTTCCTTCACCCTTCTTCCTTCTTACTTTATCCTCCCTTCTTCCACCCTTCTCCCCCTCTCACTCTAACCTCCCCTGTTTCCACCCTTCTACCCTCTTACTCGATCCTCCTCTTCTTCCACCCTACTACCCTCTCACTTTATCCTCCCCTTCTTCCACCCTTCTTCCCCTCTTTTACCCACTCACTCTATCCTCCTCTTCTTCCCATTTTCTACCCTCTCACTTTATCCTGCCCTTCTTCCACCCTTCTTCCCCTCTTCTACCCTTTCACTCTATCATCCCCTTCTTCCCTCTCACTTTATCCTCCCCTTCCTCCACCCTTCTACCCTCTCACTTTATCCTCCCCTTCTTCCACCCTTCTTCCCTCTCACTCTATCCTCCCCTTCCTCCACCCTTATACCCTCTCACTTTATCCTCCCCTTCTTCCACCCTTCTTAACTTTCACTTTATCCTCCCCTTCCTCCACCCTTCTACCCTCTCACATTATCCTCCCCTTCTTCCACCCTTCTTCCCTCTCACTCTATCCTCCCCTTCCTCCACCCTTATACCCTCTCATTTTATCCTTCCCTTCTTCCAACCTTTTCCCTTTCACTTTATCCTCCCCTTCCTCCACCATTCTCCACCTCTCACTCTTTCATCCCCTTCCTTTCCTCTTCTACCCTTTCACTTTATCCTCCCCTTCTTCCCCTCTTCTACCCTTTACTTTATCCTCCCCTTCTTCCCTCTAACTCTATCCTCCCCTTCTTCCACCCTTCTTCCCTCTCACTTTATCCTCCCCTTCCTCCACCCTTCTACCCTCTCACTTTATCCTCCCCTTCTTCCACCCTTCTTCCCTCTCACTCTATCCTCCCCTTCATCCACCCTTATACCCTCTCATTTAATCCTCCCCTTCTTCCAACCTTCTTCCCTTTCACTTTATCCTCCCCTTCCTCCACCCTTCTCCCCCTCTCACTCTTTCATCCCCTTCCTTTCCTCTTCTACCCTTTCACTTTATCCTCCCTTTCTTCCCCTCTTCTACCCTCTCACTTTATCCTCCCCTTCTTCCACCCTTCTTCCCCTCTTCTACCCACTCACTCTATTCTCTTCTGTTTCCCCTTTTCTACCCTCTCACTTTATCCTCCCCTTCTTCCCTCTAACTCTATCCTCCCCTTCTTCCACCCTTTTACCCTCTCACTCTATCCTGCTCTTCTTCCACATTTCTTCCCTCTCACTCTATCCTGCCCCTTCCTCCACCCTTCTACCCTCTCACTTGATTCTTCCCTTCCTCCACCCATCTACCCTCCCACTTTATCCTCCCCTTCCTCCACCCTTCTCCCCCTCTTACTATCCTCCCCTTCTTCCCCTTTTCTACCCTCTCACTTTATCCTCCCCTTCCTCCACCTTTCTCCTCCTCTCATTATCCTCGCCTTCTTCTACCCTTCTTCCCTCTCACTCTATCCTCCCCTTCTTCCACCCTTCTACCCTCTCACTCGATCCTCCTCTTCTTCCACCCTTCTTCCCTCTCACTTTATCCTCCCCTTCTTCCACCCTTCTTCCCCTCTTCTACCCACTCACTCTATCCTCCTCTTCTTCCCCTTTTCTACCCTCTCACTTTATCCTCCCCTTCTTCCCCTCTTCTACCCTCTCACTTTATCCTCCCCTTCTTCCACCCTTCTTCCCCTCTTCTACCCACTCACTCTATTCTCTTCTGTTTCCCCTTTTCTACCCTCTCACTTTATCCTCCCCTTCTTCCCTCTAACTCTATCCTCCCCTTCTTCCACCCTTTTACCCTCTCACTCTATCCTGCTCTTCTTCCACATTTCTTCCCTCTCACTCTATCCTGCCCCTTCCTCCACCCTTCTACCCTCTCACTTGATTCTTCCCTTCCTCCACCCATCTACCCTCCCACTTTATCCTCCCCTTCCTCCACCCTTCTCCCCCTCTTACTATCCTCCCCTTCTTCCCCTTTTCTACCCTCTCACTTTATCCTCCCCTTCCTCCACCTTTCTCCTCCTCTCATTATCCTCGCCTTCTTCTACCCTTCTTCCCTCTCACTCTATCCTCCCCTTCTTCCACCCTTCTACCCTCTCACTCGATCCTCCTCTTCTTCCACCCTTCTTCCCTCTCACTTTATCCTCCCCTTCTTCCACCCTTCTTCCCCTCTTCTACCCACTCACTCTATCCTCCTCTTCTTCCCCTTTTCTACCCTCTCACTTTATCCTCCCCTTCTTCCCCTCTTCTACCCTCTCACTTTATCCTCCCCTTCTTCCACCCTTCTTCCCCTCTTCTACCCACTCACTCTATCCTCCTCTTCTTCCCCTTTTCTACCCTCTCACTTTATCCTCCCCTTCCTCCACCCTTCTCCCCCTCTTACTATCCTCGCCTTCTTCCACCCTTCTACCCTATCACTCGATCCTCCTCTTCTTCCACCCTTCTACCCTCTCACTTTATCCTCCCCTTCTTCCACCCTTCTTCCCCTCTTCTACCCACTCGCTCGATCCTCCACTTCTTCACCCTTCTTCCCTCTCTCTTTATCCTCCCCTTCTTCCACCCTTCTACCCTATCACTCTATCCTCCCTTTCCTCCACCCTTCTACCCTCTCACTCTATCCTCCCCTACTTCCCCTTTCTACCCCTCTTTTACCCTCTCATTCTATTCTCCCCTTCTTCGCTCATTCTTGCCCTCTTCTACCCTATCATTCTATCCTTCCCTTATTCCACCCTTCTTCCCCTTTTCTACCCACTCACTTGATTCTCCCCTTCTTCCACCCTTCTACCCCTCTTCTACCCTGTCACCCTATCCTCCCCTTCTTCCCTCATTCTTCCCCTCTTCTACCTTCTCACCCTATCCTCCATTTCTTCCACCCTTCTTCCCCTCTTCTACACTCTCACTTTATCCTGCCTTTCTTCCACCCTTCTTCCCCTCTTCTACCCTCTCACTGTATCCTCCCCTTCTTCTCCTCTTCTACCCTCTCACTGTATCCTTCCCTTCTTCCACCCTTCTTCCCCTCTTCTACCCACTCACTTTATCTTCCCTTCCTTCCCCTTTTCTACCCTCTCACTCTATCCCCCTTTTTCACCCTTTTCCACCCTTCTACCCTCTCACTTTATCCTCCCCTTCTTCCAGTCATCTTCCCCTCATATACCCTCTCATTTTATCTTCCACTTCTTCCCCTCATATACCCTCTCACTTTATCCTCCCCTTCCTCCACCCTCTACCCTCTCACTTTATCATCCCCTTCCTCCACCCTCTACCCTCTCACTTTATTCTCTCCTTCCTCCACCCTTCTTCCCCTCTTCTTCATTACTTCTCCTCATCTTTCTTCCATCCTTTATCCTCTCCATCTACACTTCCATGTTCTACCATTTTGGGTCATCTTCCTGTCTTCCCTCTCTCTCCCTTTATCCCCCTTTCTACCTTTCCTCTCTCGCTCTCTCCTTCCGCACTTCTTCTTTCTCCTTTCTCTGCTCCATCTACATGACGCGGTTTGGCAGTCAAACTAGCTGGCTCCAATTTCTCGAAACATCTTCAAGTCCTTTAAAACAGGATCAAGTTCAGCACGCTATTTTAATTTGGTATAAATTGTGTAATATTCTCTTGTTTAAGAGTTTTTAGGCTTTTAAAGGAAATGCATTTGAAGATAAATAAAGCGAGATTAAAAAACAACACGTTTTCTGAGCAATTATATTTACTTATGTTTCCATTTCCTTCATTATTTTCACCATTTTATAACAAATAGTGGTATCGCGAAATTTGTCCTCAATCAGTCAATTTTAAAGATATCAGCTTAAAACTTCAGGACTTTATTTCTGAAACATAGCACATTCAGAAAATGTAAAAACCTGAAAATGTCATTTTTCCTCATTAGGACCCATTTTCGCAGACTTGGTCACATTTAAGTTCAATCTAAATTGCGTATTGAATACGGCCCCTGATCGATACCCGACTGACCAATCAGTGCCAAGATAAGGCGGGGCTTATCAGTTGCCGTTGCTATCCGCCATGATCGCCGACAATCTGCACTTATCAATTGTAGTGTAATGACGCTGTTTTCTATATATTTAACACAATATATGCTTCTCATAACTGAGAGATAGTAAAGACAATTAAAGAAATCCGAAATACTGACATTTTCCCTAAATGCTGCTCAAATTATGCATTTTTGCAATTGTTTGATAACAAAGAACCTTTTAGTAGACTATTTCAACCATGAAACTGTCTTAATGTATCCAAACTTAATATACGTATATTTTTCGTTAGTCTTAAAACAAGAAATATCATTTGAGTATTAGTTTATAATATTTATAATATTGACGATATCTTGCGATTTAGTTCTGTTTGGAAATTTGTCTCCTTTTCAGGTTGTGCAAAAATTCTTAAATCCGAAGCATATACATTTGCTTTTAAGCTTGTTTGGACATACTGGTGAAAAAGACAACTCAGTTAATTTGAGTTACATTGTTATTAAATTTGATTAATTTTCTGATATCATATAAGTAAATCTCAAAAAAAAATATACGCGTAGCTGAAACAAAATCTTCAAATCAAAGTAAAATCCTGTGCATTTTTAATGACTATGATCATGTCTAACTTCTCTGTTGCTTGTTACAACAGTCTTTCATTTCATTTAAAACCGATATTAACTTATTGAGAGAAACATTAAGGTAGTTATATCAATAATAATCATTACACTTGTATAAAACAGGTGATTCTTTATGAAGAAATGAAGAAAAACATGGAGTTTTGACAATGTTTCTAAACAAACGTCGTCTTTTGTTGACTAACGTAAAGGAAATTAATACATGTTTTTTACCCCCTAAATTTGAGTTTTGAAATAGAAACTGTTATTCTACTGTAACAGAATTCTGATGCTTTTTCGAAATGTTTTATTTTGAAGTTAAGACATTATTTCTTTTTGCTAGGCGTAGCCTTATCGCTATCGGCGTGGTGTCAATTCCACCCTTACTCCTCTTCTTCCCATTTTCTACTCACCCTGTCTCGCTCTCTCCTTTCGCATATCTCCTAACCTCCCTCTCTCCCTTTCTTCTCCCTTTCTCTCTCTCTCCCTCCCTCCCTCTCTCCCTTTATCCCTCTCCCCCTTTCTCCCTCTCTGTTACTCTCTCTCCCTCCCTCCCTTCCTCTCTCTCTGTTACTCTCCCTCCCTCCCTCCCTCCCTCTCTCTCTCTCTCTCTCTCTCTCTCTCTCTCTCTCTCTCTCTCTCTCCCTTTCTTCTCCCTTTCTCCCTCCCTCCCTTTATCCCTCTCCCCCTTTCTCCCTCTCTGTTACTCTCTCTCCCTCCCTCGCTCCCTCCCTCCCTTCCTCTCTATCTGTTATTCTCTCTCCCTCCCTCCCTTCCTCCCCTCTCTCTCTCTCTCTCTCTCTCTCTCTCTCTCTCTCTCTCTCTCTCACTCTCTCCCTCCCTCCGTCCCTCCCTCCCTCCCTCCCTCTCTCTCTCTCTCTCTCTCTCTCTCTCTCTCTCTCTCTCTCTCTCTCTCTCTCTCTCTCTCTCTCTCGCAAGAATATAAACGAATAATAACTCCCATGTTAATTCCTCCATCTATCCGCCGTCCATTCTGAAGCGTCATCCGTTCTCGCTCATAAAACACGGATTGGTTGTCCGGTTAGCGCAGTGGTTAGTGCACTCGCTTCTTACCTAGGCGACCCGGGTTCGATTCCCTGCCTGGGCGCATGTGAGTTTGGTGTTTGGTCACCAAGTCGGACAACTGGGCTTCCTCCGGGTACTCCGAGTTTACCCAACAGCACACGACCACACTCTCGCATCATCTTGCCATCGAGAGTGATTTCAATAAGTTGCAAAAGCTTGTTTCACAATCCTTGTAAAATAAATAAGTTTATACTAAAAACATGGATTTAAAGAAATGAACATCAAAACAGGGTTGAGTTGGAGGGGGGAGGGAGGGGTGGGAGGGGAAAACTAGTTTATGTGTCTCGATTATAATCTTATTTATAAAACTATTTCAATGGCTATTGGTACTTGATGACAAATTTACATTGACATAAAGGAAAACGTTTTGAACGTTCTTTCAAATTACCTCAATTGAAAAGATCTACAGACCGCTATTTCAGTATATTTAACCTGTTTATATAGACCCAGTATTAAACGTCAGTGGCTACATTGATACACAAGTTAGTATTCATCATATTCTATGCAATAGATTTGCTCCATTGTATGAGCATAAAAACTTACACTGCTCCATTATAATTGAAACTTTCACAATATCATTTCTTGCTTTAAACTCTGATTATAACATAATCATGATAAGAATAAACATTAAATAGAATTTTCAGCACGTGGAATGTATCGATGATTAACAAATTAATATGTAAATACTGGACCGGGGGCCGAATGAGAGAAGAGTATTAAGAAAATTTTAAAATGTTTTACCTTAAGTGTAGAGCTTTATTTTCGAAAAAAAATCGTTTTTTCGTTGTCAAATCGCGTTCATAAATTAATTGTAGATTAACATTAAGTATAACACGTTTTGCCAGTAGAATTAACAGTTAAAGGGACACTCATATTTCAAATCAATACATACACATGTATAACAAACATGAATTTTGAGTGATAAACCTTTAACTTTTAACTAAATAATGCGGACCGGTGGGGGGGGGGGGTACCATTGACTAGTGCATAATGCTTACGATCATTTGCAACTTATCTCCAACCAGTCATTACTAATCGAGAAACAGGTGTCGATCGGTTGTCGATGACAGGACAATATTCGTACCCGACTTGGCATTCGTTGATACAATTTATCGACATTGAACTGGCTACTGAATAACTTGTGTTGGTTTGAAAGCCGCCAATCGGGCGAAAAGTTATCGACACTTTGTGAAGAACTGAATTTGTCAAACGAAATACATCATCCCTTTTCAAATCAGCATTTCTGTAAACTCTGCCGTCGTTTATCTATTTTACTTTTTTTTTATCCGCCCAGCTGATATACCTATAATTTGTTCCCTTTGATGTAATGTTTGTATATTTCTTTCAAACTCCAAAACAAATAATGTATGTAAGTTCATAATTCTATAGCCGCGCTGTAAACTACAATGCAACAGGATAACTTGACAAACAAAGTACGACATTTATGTCAAAGTCATGGGTACTTCTGTTGCTTGTGTCCATTTAAAAAAACACATATTTAATAAGTACTTATACATACCAAACGTGTTTATTTAAAGTACCATGCCATCTAATGTTGTTCATAGGAAAAACCTTATTGCAAACGTAAGTGGGCTTTTCGTGTAAGTGTACTTGTCGTGTTAGTGTACTTGTCGTGTTAGTGTACTTGTCGTGTTAGTGTACTTGTCGTGTAAGTGTACTTGTTGTGTTAGTGTACTTGTCGTGTTAGTGTACTTGTCGTGTAAGTGTACTTGTCGTGTAAGTGTACTTGTCGTGTTAGTGTGCTTGCCGTGTTAGTGTACTTGTCGTGTTAGTGTGCTTGCCGTGTTAGTGTACTTGTCGTGTAAGTGTACTTGTCGTGTTAGTGTACTTGCCGTGTTAGTGTACTTGCCGTGTTAGTGTACTTTTCGTGTTAGTGTACTTGTCGTGTTAGTGTACTTGTCGTTTTATTGTACTTGCCTTGTTAGTGTACTTGCCGTGTTAGTGTACTTGCCGTGTTAGTGTACTTGCCGTGTTAGTGTACTTGCCGTGTTAGTGTACTTGTCGTGTTAGTGTACTTGTCGTGTTAGTGTACTTGCCGTGTAAGTGTACTTGTCGTGTAAGTGTACTTGCCTTGTTAGTGTACTTGCCGTGTTAGTGTACTTGCCGTGTTAGTGTACTTGTCGTGTTAGTGTACTTGTCGTGTAAGTGTACTTGTCGTGTAAGTGTACTTGCCTTGTTAGTGTACTTGCCGTGTACGTGTACTTGCCGTGTTAGTGTACTTGTCGTGTAAGTGTACTTGTCGTGTAAGTGTACTTGCCGTGTTTGTGTACTTGCCGTGTTTGTGTACTTGCCGTGTTTGTGTACTTGCCGTGTTAGTGTACTTGTCGTGTTAGTGTACTTGTCGTGTAAGTGTACTTGTCGTGTAAGTGTACTTGTCGTGTAAGTGTACTTGTCGTGTTAGTGTACTTGTCGTGTTAGTGTACTTGTCGTGTAAGTGTACTTGTCGTGTAAGTGTACTTGTCGTGTAAGTGTACTTGTCGTGTTAGTGTACTTGTCGTGTTAGTGTACTTGTTGTGTTTGTGTACTTGTCGTGTTAGTGTACTTGTCGTTTTATTGTACTTGCCTTGTTAGTGTACTTGCCGTGTTAGTGTACTTGCCGTGTTAGTGTACTTGTCCTGTTAGTGTACTTGTCGTGTAAGTGTACTTGTCGTGTAAGTGTACTTGTTGTGTAAGTGTACTTGTCGTGTTACTGTACTTGTCGTATTAGTGTACTTGTCGTGTTAGTGTACTTGCCATGTTAGTGTACTTGTCGTGTAAGTATTCTTGTCGTGTAAGTGTACTTGTCGTGTAAGTGTACTTGTCGTGTAAGTGTACTTGTCGTGTTAGTGTACTTGTCGTGTTAGTGTACTTGCCGTGTTAGTGTACTTGCCGTGTTTGTGTACTTGTCGTGTTAGTGTACTTGTCGTGTAAGTGTACTTGCCGTGTTAGTGTACTTGCCGTGTTTGTGTACTTGTCGTGTAAGTGTACTTGTCGTGTAAGTGTACTTGTCGTGTTAGTGTACTTGCCGTGTTTGTGTACTTGCCGTGTTTGTGTACTTGTCGTGTTAGTGTACTTGTCGTGTAAATGTACTTGTCGTGTTAGTGTACTTGTCGTGTAAGTGTACTTGTCGTGTTAGTGTACTTGTCGTGTTAGTGTACTTGTCGTGTAAGTGTACTTGCCGTGTTTGTGTACTTGTCGTGTTAGTGTACTTGTCGTGTTAGTGTACTTGCCGTGTTAGTGTACTTGCCGTGTTAGTGTACTTGTCGTGTTAGTGTACTTGTCGTGTAAGTGTACTTGCCGTGTTTGTGTACTTGTCGTGTTAGTGTACTTGCCGTGTTAGTGTACTTGTCGTGTAAGTGTACTTGTCGTGTTAGTGTACTTGTCGTGTAAATGTACTTGTCGTGTTAGTGTACTTGTCGTGTAAGTGTACTTGTCGTGTTAGTGTACTTGTCGTGTTAGTGTACTTGTCGTGTTAGTGTACTTGCCGTGTTTGTGTACTTGTCGTGTTAGTGTACTTGCCGTGTTAGTGTACTTGCCGTGTTAGTGTACTTGCCGTGTAAGTGTACTTGTCGTGTTAGTGTACTTGTCGTGTAAGTGTACTTGCCGTGTTTGTGTACTTGTCGTGTTAGTGTACTTGCCGTGTTAGTGTACTTGCCGTGTTAGTTTACTTGCCGTGTTAGTGTACTTGTCGTGTTAGTGTACTTGTCGTGTAAGTGTACTTGTCGTGTTAGTGTACTTGTCGTGTTAGTGTACTTGTCGTGTAAGTGTACTTGTCGTGTAAGTGTACTTGTCGTGTTAGTGTACTTGTCGTGTTAGTGTACTTGTCGTGTTAGTGTACTTGTCGTGTTAGTGTACTTGTCGTGTAAGTGTACTTGCCGTGTTTGTGTACTTGTCGTGTTAGTGTACTTGCCGTGTTAGTGTACTTGCCGTGTTAGTGTACTTGCCGTGTAAGTGTACTTGTCGTGTTAGTGTACTTGTCGTGTAAGTGTACTTGCCGTGTTTGTGTACTTGTCGTGTTAGTGTACTTGCCGTGTTAGTGTACTTGCCGTGTTAGTGTACTTGTCGTGTTAGTGTACTTGTCGTGTAAGTGTACTTGTCGTGTTAGTGTACTTGTCGTGTTAGTGTACTTGTCGTGTAAGTGTACTTGTCGTGTAAGTGTACTTGTCGTGTTAGTGTACTTGTCGTGTTAGTGTACTTGTCGTGTAAGTGTACTTGTCGTGTAAGTGTACTTGTCGTGTTAGTGTACTTGTCGTGTTAGTGTACTTGTCGTGTAAGTGTACTTGCCGTGTTAGTGTACTTGCCGTGTTTGTGTACTTGCCGTGTTTGTGTACTTGCCGTGTTAGTGTACTTGCCGTGTTAGTGTACTTGTTGTGTTAGTGTACTTGTCGTGTAAGTGTACTTGTCGTGTTAGTGTACTTGTCGTGTTAGTGTACTTGTCGTGTTAGTGTACTTGTTGTGTTAGTGTACTTGTCGTGCTAGTGTACTTGTCGTGTAAGTGTACTTGCCGTGTTAGTGTACTTGCCGTGTTTGTGTACTTGCCGTGTTTGTGTACTTGCCGTGTTAGTGTACTTGCCGTGTTAGTGTACTTGTTGTGTAAGTGTACTTGTCGTGTTAGTGTACTTGTCGTGTAAGTGTACTTGTCGTGTAAGTGTACTTGCCGTGTTAGTGTACTTGCCGTGTTAGTGTACTTGTCGTGTTAGTGTACTTGCCGTGTAAGTATGCTTGTCGTGTTAGTGCACCTGTCGTATAAGTTTCCTTGTCGTATTTGTCGTGTACAAGTCATGCCCACACAACGTAGTGCACTGAACGTAGTACACTTCCGCTTATTCGTACAGCTTTCGCAACTTCTATAATAATGTCAATTTTGATGTGGCGGAAATATAAGCTTATATCTTTAACTGAATGATAAAGCAATGTACCTTTAAAGTATCGCTATAGGCGCAGTTTCGGATGATATTGGTATTAAATATTTGTATGCTGATTGACGAAAATATCGTCAATAATGATACTTCTAAAGTACAGCACCTTTATATGTACTTCAATGAGAGGATCAGGGCACTTTATAAACAGTCGTGATAAAATCTCAAAACAACCATTGAAAGCGGACATTATCTGTGAACACTAGATTAATTTTAATGAATTAAATTGAAAAGAAGATGAATACTCATCATAGAATTATTAATTCCCAAAAGTGAAGAGAACATTCATTTAAGAGAACGTCAGTCGCCGAAGATATAATCGATAACCGATAGATAATTTGAATAAAATTGAAATTAATCTATGATGATACGCAAAGCATTTTAACTTTATTAAGTCAACTTAAAAGAACTGATTTTGATAAAGAAGCATCTAAATAGTATCAGGAAGATACATTAAAAATTAAATTCTTTGATTAAAAATGTGATGTGAATTCTGTCTGTGTGTGTGTGTCAAGAAAAAAAGTTGATTTTGTCGTGAACTTGATTTTCGCATATGATTTTCGCTGGAATAACGCTGCGGCTCTTAGTAATGGACTTGAATATTGCTTGATTAAAACGTTGACGCGCTGAGTAGAAAACTTGTTGTTTTTTTCACTGGAATAACGTTGACGCGCTGAGTAGTGAACTTGTTTTTTTTTTCACTGGAATAACGTTGACGCGCTACGTGGTAAGCTTTTTTTCACTGGAATAACATTGACGCGCTACGTGGTAAACTTTTTTTCACTGGAATAACGTTGCGGCGCTAAGTAGTGAACTTGTGTTTTACTGGAATAACGTTGACGCGCCACGTTGTCTTGATTTTTACTGGAATAACGTTGCAGCGCTAAGTCGAGAACTTGATTTTCGCTGGAATTACGTTGACGCGCTAAGTATTGAACCTGTTTTCACTGGAACAGCGTTGTGGCGTTACGTGGTGAACTTGATTTCGTTGGAATAACGTTGCGGCGCTATGTGGTGAACTTTTTTCCTACTGGAATAACGTTGACGCGCTTAGTAGTGAACTTGTTTTTCACTGGAATATCGTAGCTGATCGTTTGTGGTGAATTTGTGTTTTACTAGAATAACGTTGACGCGCTACGTGGTGAACTTGTTCTTTTTACTAGAATAACGCTGCAGTGTTACGTGGTGAACTTGTTTTTTTACTGAATATCTTGACTTTGCTGGAATATCGTTGCAGATTGTTTGTGGTGAATTTGTTTTTCGCTGATATATAACTTTGCGGCGTGAAGTCCTAAAATGGAATTGGCAATTTGTTGGTTTACAGCTATCATACTGTCTAGTCAATTACGGGTCACTCAGGCAGCGGTAAGAATATATCATATCATTTAATTATTTATATATAACAATTTATATTTTGTTTTTAGCATTTAAAAAATGTTTATATAAGGAAGTTTCACTAATGAATTGATGATATCTTTAATTGCCAGTAGTTAGATCAATATATATAAAAGCACTTTTATGCGTTATTTGAATCCTACCGAAATGCAAAGAAAGAAAAAATGGTATTTCACAGATATAATATTTTATTATTTGCTTTTAATTATGTTTGAAGCTGCATTCCAGTGTTACTATAGTTCTTATGTAAGTGCATCCAATAAATAGAATAAATCCTTTATATTTTCGGAAAGTAAAACGATCCAATGATTTTTTGGGGAAATCTTAAGCTTTCAAAACGTTTATTTTGAGTACACTGCCCTTATGTTATTGTGTGGGTTTTTTCCTTCAAAACTCGGTCTTCATTTTATGTTTGGATTTTTCTTAAGCACCTACAAAAAACTGTAGTGTTTGCACATATTAGTGGACCAACGATATTTAAATATCAATCCATTTTTCACCGTTTTTGCATTACATTGAAAGCTTGGTCGCTGATTATATTTTGTAGGAATGATTTGACGGACAAAGTTTTTCTAAGTAGAGGTAATAAAGGATTTGGTGCGATTCGAACGCGAACACCAAACGTTTTACAAACCATTTCAATATCGAACAAAGCCACCGTCTCTGGCTCGGCTAAGCGACTTCTTCTGCGGAATCCACTAAATCTCTCTTTCCATTCTATTCCTTCGCTCCTTTCTATTTCCCGCCCTACACAATGCCCCACTATTTTTAATGTTGAGAGAGAGAGAGAGAGAGAGAGAGAGAGAGAGAGAGAGAGAGAGAGAGAGAGAGAGAGATTACTTCTGTATTACCGTCTGCTTCTGCGTATTTGTCGGAGGGCTCTTACTA
Source organism: Mya arenaria (assembly GCF_026914265.1). Lineage (NCBI taxonomy): Eukaryota > Metazoa > Mollusca > Bivalvia > Myida > Myidae > Mya > Mya arenaria. The sequence goes on from NC_069131.1 coordinate 58,310,151, forward strand.
ATGAGTCTCGTGAAACTGTAGGCGTAGAAAAATACACCCCGAAAAAAAATCATCCTATGCAGAATATAGACACCAGAGCCCCCTGACCATTTTTAGACCATTCTCAATTTTATATATATATTTCCACTGCAAAATGAGTTCAAATAAAACTTGTATTTATGTGTTGATAAAGGGAATCACACAGAATGCATCATTTTCTTATATCAAATGCCGACAATACTATTACACAGAATGAAGCATGTTGTTTACACTTGTGTTCTGAAGTCGGGATTGTGGTAAAAGCAAGTTTAAAATTTTCGCTAAGAATGATGATCATATAAAAAATGTTTTTTTGGTTGTTTTTTTTTTACGATCGGGAAGCAAAAAATCTATCCGGAACGTAGAAACGATTTAAGGCCTTTTACTTAATCAGATTTTAGATTTTCCTTATTTAGGTCATAGTTGTGTTGAAAATTAATCACGTGACATCAAAATATTCGGAAAACACCAACGTGACCTACATTTGACCTCACAAATATAAAGTTTATTTTGCTGTATTTTTTTTTCTAATTTGAATGATAAGAAATCTAACGGATAATTAATGTGGGATATTAATTGTTTTTTTTTTAATTTATTACAATTAATTTCAACCTATCTACATTGTGTTTGAGCTAAATTAACAACGCAGTTCCTATGCTAAAATTAGAATCAATCGTCATGATTGCCGAGTCTCGTGCAGGTAGTAGAATGAAATGTTGACTTTAAGCTACTACCTTTTAAAAGAAAAATCACTTATTAATGCTAATGTGTTGATTGTGTTGTTATTCCTTTCTTTAAATGCCTCATTTTATTAAATCATCGTAGTCAGTTGACAGTGTATGATTTTGGTATGGGGGTTACGCAATAACTTTAATGAATTAATAAACATTAATAAAATAATTTTATCTCCATTAAAGTTATGGAAGCCATAACTTAACGTCTGTATTTGCTTTGTTGTTATACAGTCTAACCCCGTTGGTTCGAACTCGCTTGGCTCGAATACCTCGTTGGCTCGAGCTAAATGTAAAGAACCGATATCTTTCTTCTGAGAAGAATTCCCGCTTCCCGCTTCCCAACGGGGTTCGACTGTAACTTTATTTTAGTTCAATTTTGTTTTGATTTTTTTCTTTCATGCCTTTATTTAGAACCTTAAGATGTTGTTTTGTGGTGAAATGTTTACATTTGATCGCATCAGACCTCTAAAGTAGATATGGTTTCTATAAAATCACATCATTTATCGTCTCCAGCTAGTCCCTCAATGCGAATCGGTGACGCAGGACATTTCTTTTGAAGTGTTATGAAGTAAATAATAAATAAATACTTTACAAATTCTAACGAACCAATGTGCATCTGTATACAAATAAATAAATACATAAATGTATTCATACTATAGCGAAATGTTTATTTGAAGTATATAAATAAACTTTTTACTTTTATTTTCAAGTGAATGGTCTTTCTATTAGATGTTAAACTACCAATTTTACACACTTTTACACCGACTTGAGCATTCCATTTTGATAATATGATCTTCTATTCATTCTGTTTTTGCAATTAAATATGTCGATTCGATTAAAACGTACTCTTGTAACAAGATAAAGCGCAATAATGCCATTGACGTCAACATTTTCCATGACATTATCATTATATGAAAGGGGAAAAAACATTAACTAAACTGAATTCGAAAAAATAATCACTTTTTTCAAATTTCAAAATATTTGAATGACACCATTTAATAATTATCTTCTTTTTCTTCAGTAGAAATCGTTGAATTTTTTATCTGCATTTATTCAGTGATCAGAAAATGATGGGTTGCGTTCATGATGTGATGTATTATGAAATAGTATATACCAACGCTGATATTTTCTTTGTTATGAGAAATGGACCCCTTAGTGCTTAGTTTGAAAATGGTATATCATTTTAACATACGTTGATAAGATATAGAATACAACCTTCATGGAATTGCAGATAGGCATTCATTATGTAGTAGGCTCAATCATTTTAATTTCAGCTTTCGCGGTCATTTAAAGGTCCGCCCACTGCCACTCATCCGCTACACACCCACTGCGCCAGATTTTGCGTTGTCAATGTATCAGCCAATGACATGTATTATAAGTCAGTTAAATGACCTGAAGTAATATCTCAATGATTTAGAAGGGTTCGTTTGCTATGCTCACTCTGTCCATTCTTAATCACTTAGAATTTACTTCATGTCATCTAACTATTATATATACGTTATTATATTATAGTAAAGTAGTAACATTAGAAACAATGAGTTATTGAAACTTTGAAATCAAAGCACTGTAACCCACGTGACTAATGGAACCGCGTTACCAGGATTTTCACCAAAACAACACTTAAAACCAAATAAATTTCGGTTCTGAATGAGGGGCAAATGTCAAAAGGATACGCCCCTAGGTTACGCCCCCTCTAACACCAAGTCCTTGAACCGCCCTTGATACCAGGAGCCGTAGCGTACAAAAAGAAATCCGTACGAACACGTACCCATACAAGCAGCGTTTCCGACTTCTTTAATAATGCAGTGAATGAAATTTGACACTGGAGGTACACTCAGTTTATATTTGCAAAGAACTTTATTAAAACACTTAAGTGGTCTCAGTCCGTCTTTATAATCACGACGTCCATTCATCGGTTACACCGGTAAACAGGTGTGATTATTTCTTCTTTACAATTTACACCATTGATTAATTCTAAACTAATTTAAACAGTTGCTTTGCAGTTAAAGATGAGAATATACTCAACCCACTTATTTACAATACCTTCTTTGGAAAGATCATAAATTGTTTTGGGTCCGCATACTTGGCCCAAACGCATGTTATTATTTAAACGGTATGTCAATATAATATACTCTCTATATAAATCTTTAACTGTGTTGATTTAATTATACACTTATTACATTACATGAATACATAATATTCGGGTTAACGGAGCTCTAGATTCCGCAGATACAGTAATGAAATGGGAACTTGTTAGTACAGAAGGCCTCTCTCTCTCTCTCTCTCTCTCTCTCTCTCTCTCTCTTTCTCTCTCTCTCTCTCTCTCTCTCTCTCTCTCTCTCTCTCTCTCTCTCATTTTGTAGAATGACTTACAAGCAATTTGAAAACGCTCAAAGTAACATTTGTTTTCACTATGTGAGATCATTTTCATTTCCGAAATGACATAGAAAGATAGAAAATAGTCCATTAAACCGAGCCTTTAATTTAACGGATAAACAGTTAATTGATAGCAATGTAAACACTGTGTGTTTTTCAAGTGTTTTGTCTTTTATACGTTTAACCACTGCCATTAAACATTCCGCAATTGCCAATAAATTATATGGTGAAAAACCACATATACCATATAATAAAAATCGTTTCAGTGTACGATCGCAAAATATTTCACCTCGTGAATACCAAAAGTAAATATTTCACTCGTGTCGACTCTACTCGTGAAATATAACTTTAAGTGCTCACTCGGTGAAATATATTACGATCTTACACTGAACCATTAAGTATCATCTATATCGATACCCAAGTATGTAGAAATAGATAGAGCTGTTGTCATCCATACACTTACAACATGTACTGGAGTAGGCAATAAAAATTGACATTGACGTTAATGCAATATGTAAATAAATGCCTCAAGTCAATCATTTGACAAAGAAGTCTCCATTCAAGAAGCAAGATTTCAAGATTTAAATCTGAATGATATGAAATGTGATTGCTGCTTTTTACGAAACTGAAACGTAAGAAAGAGGATGATTAAGTAAATGTATTTAACCAGTTTAACCTGTTTACAAAACCATGCTCAAGTTGATAATGTAAAGAATATAAAAGTAAATGAACGACAAAGGCTATATACTAATCGATCGACATATATTGGAAATCATATTTCTAATCAATACAAAAGCTCTTAAAATTCTTAATCAAATTTTGACAGTTATTATACTGTTCATTGTTAACTATCATTAACAGAAAAATATGTTTTTGAAACTGATATATGAATTAAGTTCTAAATAACGATTAGTCTTATCATGTTCGTTGTTTATATTTAGTTTGTTACTGGCTTCAACAATTCATGTCAGGGGACGTTAAAACTGTTTTGATGACTTTATATGGTATAGAGGATAGCTTTAAAGCTGCACTCTCACAAATTTACCATTTTTACAGCTGTTTTATTTTTTGTTTTGGAAAGAGCAATTTTTGGGGTAAACATCTTCAAACTAATAATAAAAGATTGCTGACAAACAATCAGATCGTTGTTTTTCATTTTTCCGTTCGAAAATTAATGATTGATGGCTTAAATCGTTACTAACGGTTTAAGAATAATGCATAAAACATCAATTTTTGAGCTTAGATATAAAAATCTGCAATCTATTTTTGTCAGCAGTCTTATATAACTGGTTTTCATGGATTTTCGCAAAAATCGGCTCGTTCCAAGACAAAAAAAAATAAAACAAGTTGTCAAAACGTTCAATCTGTGAGAGTGCAGCTTTATTAAGTAACTCGCTCATGGTTTGTAAAATGCACTTTTTGAATTACGAAATTAAGTGTGGCAAATCATAAGGAGTGTTAAAACAAAAATGCCAAACGCTGGAATCCTTCAGCAAATATTGATATTTGCTCAAATATCGTCTGTGACGACCACAATTTTCATTAGCGTTTATAATGCGATTGAACATACATTACGGCTGTGGTGTTGCAAGATTGGTTGATTGGCATGATCACGCGATGTTATCAATGTATCCTTAACAGATCAACATATCTCCCGTTTTTAGTTAAAACCCCGTTGGCCGTGTGGACTAGCAGGATGTATACTAATTATACTTGACTTTACCGGCATGGGTTCGAACCCCACTACAACCAAAATACTTGTTCATGCTACAACTGTATTTTTTTCTGCAATTTTGATATCATGGAATAAAATAATGATTAAAAAAGTGTTTACAGATACACAACCGGGAAAACTAATTTTTGGTAAAAAAAAATCATGAGCGAGTTACTTTAATACATTATGGCGTATATTTATTAAGGTTTAATTGCGCAAAAAAACTTCTAATTGAGCGGATGACAATGGTTAGGTAACATTAGACATTGACAGTTGATATACAGCACTTTGTTAAATAAAAATAGAATACACTTTGGACAATGATATATTATGTAAGTTTGAAATAACGACGAACTCCTAGATTTTCAATAAACGATCACAGCTGGTGATTGGCGCTCACAATACACTCCAGCGAAGGTTAAAATTAAAGTCCATATGATAGCTTAATATATTATGATGTCTTTTTATTAAGGAATATAAATTCGCATAACGAACTTCTTACAGAGCGGATGGTCGGGTATCATGTGGCTGTCAGTAAGTTACTCGGATCATTGGCGACGCACTTTAATCCGACAACTCTTTTAAATGAGTTTTCGTTCTGTGTATTCTTGGGAGGACAAAAGGAATGAAATTCGCCCAAAATGCACCATTTCGGACAAGCAATCGTTAAAATTATCAAGGGGGAGTACCCCCAAAATATACTGCTAACACTTAAAACCATGTAAATTTTGGTTCTGAAGGAGGGGCGCAGATCAAAAGCTTACGCCACTAAGTAACGCCTCCTCCAATCTCAAAACCTTGACCCGCCACTGTAAACGTGAACTACATCAAATGTGTGTATAAGGTTATTGCGAACCTTACTCTTACCATTTTACGGTACTTAGTCTGCCTTACCTTCTCTATACATTCGGAACTCCTCGGCCATTTTTATCGAAAACAACCTCGAATGTATGCCGGTACATCAGTTGAAGTAGTTCATAAACTTTTGAATTATATCATTAATTGAATGTAGTGTTTTAGAGTTGTATTTATTGATCTAAGTTTAAATTGATTGCGTGTAAAGTGAATTATTGCAAACATAATTAAGATTCTCAAGAGTTAAGTCATTAAGTTTAACTGCTAAATAAAATTACTACGCGATCTACTTGCAGCGGACTTAAACGTACCAATTTTTGAGTATGTAAACCGTCCAAATACATCCGAGGTTGTTTTCGATAATAATGGCCGAGGAGTTCCGAATGCCTATCTACATTGAGTTTGAGCTATATAAACAACGCAGTTCCTATGCTAAAATTAGAATCCATCGTCACGTTATTGCCGAGTCTCGTGCAGGAAGTCGAATGAAATGTTGACAAATTGGTAATGTACTCAATATAAAAGTCTGATTAAATTTATGCTATTATATTTTCAAAGAAATATCACTTATTAATGTTAATATGTTGATTAGGTTGTAATTGCTTCCTTTATATGCCTCAAATTTTTTAGATCATCATAGTCAGCTGAAACTGGTTGATTTTGGTATGGGGGTTTCGCAATAACTTTAATGTGTAAACTTATAAACATCTACAATAAAGTTGTGGAAGCCAGGGCTTATTTTCTCGGTTTTCTTTGCTGTAATACAGAAGAAAAATCAAAACAAAATTGGAATAAAATAAAGTTACAGTCGAACCCCGTTGGTTCGAACTCGCTTGGCTCGAAAACCTCGTTGGCTCGAACTAAATGTAAAGAACAGATATCTTCCTTCTGGATGTAAGCATTCTCGCTTGGCTCGAATTAATCGAAGCTCGAGGCATTTCGCCTGTCTCTCGGAGTTCGAGCGAACGGGGTTCGTCTGTAACTTTATTTAAGTTCAATTTCGTATTGATTTTTCTCTTCCATGCCTTTATTTAGAACCTTAAGATGTTGTTTTGTGGTGAAATGTTTACATTTGATCGCATCAGACCTCTAAAGTAGATATGGTTTCTATAAAATCACATCATTTATCGTCTCCAGCTAGTCCCTCAATGCGAATCGGTGACGCAGGACATTTCTTTTGAAGTGTTATGAAGTAAATAGTAAATAAATACTTTACAAATTCTAACGAACCAATGTGCATCTGTATACAAATAAATAAATACATAAATGTATTCATACTATAGCGAAATGTTTATTTGAAGAATATAAATCAACTTTTTACTTTTATTTTCAAGTGAATGGTCTTTCTAATAGATGTTAAACTACCAATTTAAACTGAACAATACACACTTTTACACCGACTTGAGCATTCCATTTTGATAATATGATCTTCTATTCATTCTGTTTTTGCAATTAAATATGTCGATTCGATTAAAACGTACTCTTGTAACAAGATAAAGTGCAATAGTGCCATTGGCGTCAACATTTTTCATGACATTATCATTATATGAAAGGGGAAAAAACATTAACTAAACTGAATTCGAAAAAATAATCACTTTTTTCAAATTTCAAAATATTTGAATGACACCATTTAATAATTATCTTCTTTTTCTTCAGTAGAAATCGTTGAATTTTTTATCTGCATTTATTCAGTGATCAGAAAATGATGGGTTGCTTTCATAATGTGATGTATTATGAAATAGTATATACCAACGCTGATATTTTCTTTGTTATGAGAAATGGACCCCTCAGTGCTTAGTTTGAAAATGGTATATCATTTCAACATACGTTGATAAGATTTAGAATACAACCTTCATGGAATTGCAGATAGGCATTCATTAAGTAGTAGGCTCAATCATTTTAATTTCAGCTTTCGCGGTCATTTAAAGGTCCGTCCACTGCCACTCATCCGCTACACACCCACTGCGCCAGATTTTGCGTTGTCAATGTATCAGCCAATGACATGTATTATAAGTCAGTTAAGTGACCTGAAGTAATATCTCAATGATTTCGAAGGGTTCGTTCGCTATGCTCACTCTGTCCATTCTTAATCATTTAGAATTTACTTCATGTCATCTAACGTTATTATATTAAAGTGGTAACATTAGAAACAATGAGTTATTGAAACTTTGAAATCAAAGCACTGTAACCCACGTGACTAATGGAACCGCGTTACCAGGATTTTCACCAAACGACACTTAAAACCAAATAAATTTCGGTTCTGAATGAGGGGCAAATGTCAAAAGGATACGCCCCTAAGTTACGCCCCCTCTAACACCAAGTCCTTGAACCGCCCTTGATACCAGGAGCCGTAGCGTACAAAAAGAAATCCGTACGAACACGTACCCATACAAGCAGCGTTTCCGACTTCTTTAATAATGCAGTGAATGAAATTTTACACTGGAGGTACACTCATTTTATATTTGCAAAGAACTTTATTAAAACACTTAAGTGGTCTCAGTCCGTCTTTATAATCACGACGTCCATTCATCGGTTACACCGTTAAACAGGTGTGATTATTTCTTCTTTACAATTTACACCATTGATTAATTCTAAACTAATTTAAACAGTTGCTTTGCAGTTAAAGATGAGAATATACTCAACCCACTTATTTACAATACCTTCTTTGGAAAGATCACAAATTGTTTTGGGTCCGCATACTTGGCCCAAACGCATGTTATTATTTAAACGGTATGTCAATATAATATACTCTCTATATAAATCTTTAACTGTGTTGATTTAATTATACACTTATTACATTACATGAATACATAATATTCGGGTTAACGGAGCTCTAGATTCCGCAGATACGGTAATGAAATGGGAACTTGTTAGTACAAACGGCCTCTCTCTCTCTCTCTCTCTCTCTCTCTCTCTCTCTCTTCATTTTGTAGAATGACTTACAAGAAATTTGAAAACGCTCAAAGTAACATTTGTTTTCACTATGTGAGATCATTTTCATTTCCGAAATGACATAAAAAGATAGAAAATAGTCCATTAAACCCAGCCTTTAATTTAACGGATAAACAGTTAATTGATAGCAATGTAAACACTGTGTGTGTTTCAAGTGTTTTGTCTTTTATACGTTTAACCACTGCCATTAAACATTCCGCAATTGCCAATAAATTATATAGTGAAAAACCTCATGTACCATATAATAAAAATCGTTTCAGTGTACGATCGCAAAATATTTCACCTCGTGAATACCAAAAGTAAATATTTCACTCGTGTCGACTCTACTCGTGAAATATAGCTTTAAGTGCTCACTCGGTAAAATATATTACGATCTTACACTGAACCATTAAGTATCATCTATATCGATACCCAAGTATGTAGAAATAGATAGAGCTGTTGTCATCCATACACTTACAACATGTACTGGAGTAGGCAATAGAAATTGACATTGACGTTAATGCAATATGAAAATAAATGCCCCAAGTCAATCATTTGACAAAGAAAAGTCTCCATTCAAGAAGCGAGATTTCAAGATTTAAATCTGAATGATATGAAATGTGATTGCTGCTTTTTACGAAACTGAAACGTAAGAAAGAGGATGATTAAGTAAATGTATTTAACCAGTTTAACCTGTTTACAAAACCATGCTCAAGTTGATAATGTAAAGAATATAAAAGTAAATGAACGACAAAGGCTATATACTAATCGATCGACATATATTGGAAATCATATTTCTAATCAATACAAAAACTCTTAAAATTCTTAATCAAATTTTGACAGTTATTATACTGTTCATTGTTAACTATCATTAACAGAAGAATATGTTTTTAAAAATGATATATGAATTAAGTTCTAAATTACGATTAGTCTTATCATGTTCGTTGTTTAAATGTAGTTTGTTACTGGCTTCAACAATTCATGTCAGGGGACGTTAAAACTGTTTTGATGACTTAATATGGTATAGAGGATAGCTTTAAAGCTGCACTCTCACAGATTTACCATTTGTACAGCTGTTTTATTTTTTTGTTTTGGAAAGAGCAATTTTTTGGGTAAACATCTTCAAACTAATAATAAAAGATTGCTGACAAAAAATCAAATCGTTGTTTTTCATTTTTCCGTTCGAAAATTAATGTTTTATGGCTTAAATCGTTACTAACGGTTTAAGAATAATGCATAAAACATCAATTTTTGAGCTTAAATATAAAAATCTGCGATCTATTTTTGTCAGCAGTCTTATATAACTGGTTTTCATGGATTTTCGCAAAAATTGGCTCGTTCCAAGACAAAAAAAAAAGTCAAAATGTTCCATCTGTGTGAGTGCAGCTTTATAAAGTAACTCGCCCATGGTTTGTAAAATGCACTTTTTTAATTACAAAATAAAGTGTGGTAAATCATAAGGAGTGTTAAAACAAAAATGCCAGAAGCTGGAACCCTTCAGCAAATATTGATATTTGCTTAAATATCGTCTTTGACGACCACAATTTTCATTAGCGTTTATAACGCGATTGAACATACATTACGGCTGTGGTGTTGCGTGATTGGTTGATTGGCATGATCACGTGATGTTATCAATGTATCGTTAACAGGTCAACATATCTCCCGTTTTTGTAAAACCCCGGTGGCCGTGTGGACTAGCAGGATGTATACTAATTTTACTTGACTTTACCGGCATGGGTTCGAACCCCACTACAACCAAAATACTTGTTCATGCTACAACTGTATTTTTTTCGGCAATTTTGATATCATAGAGTAAAATAATGATTAAATAAGTGTTTTCAGGTGCATTACCGAGAAAACTAATTTTTGGTAAAATAAAAAAAAAACATGAGCGAGTCACTTTAATACATTATGGCGTATATTTATTAAGGTTTAATTGCGCAAAAAAACTTCTAATTGAGCGGATGACAATGGTAAGATAACGTTAGACATCGACAGTTGATATACAGCGCTTTGTAAAATAATACTAGAATACACTTTGGAAAATGATATATTATGTAAGTTTAAATTATCGACGAACTCCTAGATTTTCAATAAACTATTACAGCTGGTGATTGGCGCTCACAATGCACGTCAGCGAAGGTTGAAAGTTTATATGATAGCTTAATTTATTATTATGTTTTTATTAAGGAATATAAAGTTGCACAAGGAACTTTTTAAAGCGCGGATGAAAATGGTTCGGTATCATTTGTAACTCCGGTCATTGACGCCGCACTTCAGTCCGGCAACTCTTTAAAAGGAGTTTTCGTTCTGTGTATACTTGGGAGGATACGCAATAATAAACTTCAGATTTATATTCATGTTTTATATTTTATTTAAAGATTAATCTAACCTGCCACGAATACGTTAAATGTTGAATGTTCAATGTATAAATGGTTTTATTGATTCATTCGTTTAAACTTAAATAGTTTTTGCATCCTCTTGACGTATGTTAGTATGATTATGTATTCTGTGTTTGTATTGTCATATAGAAAAGTTATCAATGATATAAATAGACCGAAGAAAACAGCGGAAGTCAGAAAATATAACTAAATAGCTAAATTATGACAATATACTCAATTTTGAAGAATTATTATTCCTAAATAAAGCCTTAAAAATACGAGGTGATACTATGTTGGTTTTCTGTGTTCCACTGTGTGCATTTATACCAAGGATATTTCCACGGAAAGCGTAATATAAATCTGCCATTTAAACCTCCAAATATTGTAGAATTACAAACTATCTCACAAGGTTTCAAATCTTGAACGAATTTGAACGGGAACTAGCGGTGCTGGTTTTCGAAGCCGGCTCTCAGAGACACCGCTCGTACGTGTGGTCGTGCATGGTACGAGATCTGTCTTCCCTTTTGTCTTTCCCACTAGCTCCAATAGCCGACATCGTATATGCGTTTGTGGTCGCGCACGTTAAGAGAATTATCTTACCGACTTTCCTTATTACTACTAGAACTTTTTCCTTTGTCACCCTCTTTCTCGACCCCTCTCCTCTGCCTCTGTTCTTCCACTTTAACCGCCCCTTCTTCCCCTCATATAACCTCTCACTTTATCCCCCTTCTTCCCCTCTTCTATCCTCTCACTCTATCCTCCGCTTCTTCACCTCTTCTACCCTCTCACTTTATCCTCCCCTTCTTCCACCCTTCTTCCCCTCTTCTACCCACTCACTCTATCCTCCTCTTCTTCCCCTTTTCTACCCTCTCACTTTATCCTCCCCTTCTTCCACCCTTCTTTCCTTCTTCTTCCCTCTCACTCTATCCTTCTCTTCCTACACCCTTCTACCTTCTCACTCTATCCTTCCCTTCTTTAACCCATCCTGCCTCTCACTTAATATATCCCCATCTTCAACCCTTCTACCCTCTCACTTTATCCTACCCTTCCTCCACCCTTCTTCCCTCTCACTCTATCCTACCCTTCCTTCACCCTTCTTCCTTCTTACTTTATCCTCCCTTCTTCCACCCTTCTCCCCCTCTCACTCTAACCTCCCCTGTTTCCACCCTTCTACCCTCTCACTCGATCCTCCTCTTCTTACACCCTACTACCCTCTCACTTTATCCTCACCTTCTTCCACCCTTCTTCCCCTCTTTTACCCACTCACTCTATCCTCCTCTTCTTCCCATTTTCTACCCTCTCACTTTATCCTGCCTTTCTTCCACCCTTCTTCCCCTCTTCTACCCTTTCACTCTATCATCCCCTTCTTCCCTCTCACTTTATCCTCCCCTTCCTCCACCCTTCTACCCTCTCACTTTCTCATCCCCTTCTTCCACCCTTCTTCCCTCTCACTCTATCCTCCCCTTCCTCCACCCTTATACCCTCTCACTTTATCCTCCCCTTCTTCCACCCTTCTTAACTTTCACTTTATCCTCCCCTTCCTCCACCCTTCTACCCTCTCACTTTATCCTCCTCTTCTTCCACCCTTCTTCCCTCTCACTCTATCCTCCCCTTCCTCCACCCTTATACCCTCTCATTTTATCCTTCCCTTCTTCCAACCTTCTTCCCTTTCACTTTATCCTCCCCTTCCTCCACCCTTCTCCACCTCTCACTCTTTCATCCCCTTCCTTTCCTCTTCTACCCTTTCACTTTATCCTCCCCTTCTTCCCCTCTTCTACCCTTTTACTTTATCCTCCCCTTCTTCCCTCTAACTCTATCCTCCCCTTCTTTCACCCTTTACCCTCTCACTCTATCCTGCTCTTCTTCCACATTTCTTCCCTCTCACTCTATCCTCCCCTTCGTCCACCCTTCTACCCTCTCACTCTATCCTTCCCCTTCTTCCACCCTTCTACCCTCTCACTTGATTCTCCCCTTCCTCCACCCTTCTACCCTCCCACTTTTCCTCCCCTTCCTCCACCCTTCTACCCCTCTTACTATCCTCCCCTTCTTCCCCTTTTCTACCCTCTCACTTTATCCTCCCCTTCCTCCACCTTTCTCCTCCTCTCATTATCCTCGCCTTCTTCTACCCTTTTACCCTATCACTCGATCCTCCACTTCTTCCACCCTTCTACCCTCTCACCCGATCCTCCTCTTCTTCCACCCTTCTTCCCTCTCACTTTATCCTCCCCTTCTTCCACCCTTCTTACCCTCTTCTACCCACTCACTCTATCCTCCTCTTCTTCCCCTTTTCTACCCTCTCACTTTATCCTCCCCTTCTTCCCCTCTTCTACCCTCTCACTTTATCCTCCCCTTCTTCCACCCTTCTTCCCCTCTTCTACACACTCACTCTATCCTCCTCTTCTTCCCCTTTTCTACCCTCTCACTTTATCCTCCCCTTCTTCCACCCTTCTCCCCCTCTTACTATCCTCGCCTTCTTCCACCCTTCTACCCTATCACTCGATCCTCCTCTTCTTCCACCCTTCTACCCTCTCACTTTATCCTCCCCTTCTTCCACCCTTCTTCCCCTCTTCTACCCACTCGCTCGATCCTCCACTTCTTCACCCTTCTTCCCTCTCTCTTTATCCTCCCCTTCTTCCACCCTTCTACCCTATCACTCTATCCTCCCTTTCTTCCACCCTTCTACCCTCTCACTCTATCCTCCCCTGCTTCCCCTTTCTACCCCTCTTTTACCCTCTCATTCTATTCTCCCCTTCTTCGCTCATTCTTGCCCTCTTCTACCCTATCATTCTATCCTTCCCTTATTCCACCCTTCTTCCCCTTTTCTACCCACTCACTTGATTCTCCCCTTCTTCCACCCTTCTACCCCTCTTCTACCCTGTCACCCTATCCTCCCCTTCTTCCCTCATTCTTCCCCTCTTCTACCTTCTCACCCTATCCTCCATTTCTTCCACCCTTCTTCCCCTCTTCTACCCTCTCACTTTATCCTGCCTTTCTTCCACCCTTCTTCCCCTCTTCTACCCTCTCACTGTATCCTCCCCTTCTTCTCCTCTTCTACCCTCTCACTGTATCCTCCCCTTCTTCCACCCTTCTTCCCCTCTTCTACCCACTCACTTTATCTTCCCTTCCTTCCCCTTTTCTACCCTCTCACTCTATCCCCCTTTTCACCCTTTTCCACCCTTCTACCCTCTCACTTTATCCTCCCCTTCTTCCAGTCATCTTCCCCTCATATACCCTCTCATTTTATCTTCCACTTCTTCCCCTCATATACCCTCTCACTTTATCCTCCCCTTCCTCCACCCTCTACCCTCTCACTTTATCATCCCCTTCCTCCACCCTCTACCCTCTCACTTTATTCTCTCCTTCCTCCACCCTTCTTCTCCTCTTCTTCATTACTTCTCCTCATCTTTCTTCCATCCTTTATCCTCTCCATCTACACTTCCATGTTCTACCATTTTGGGTTATCTTCCTGTCTTCCCTCTCTCTCCCTTTATCCCCCTTTCTACCTTTCCTCTCTCGCTCTCTCCTTCCGCACTTCTTCTTTCTCCTTTCTCTGCTCCATCTACATGACGCGGTTTGTCAGTCAAACTAGGCTGGCTCCAATTTCTCGAAACATCTTCAAGTCCTTTAAAACAGGATCAAGTTCAGCACGCTATTTTAATTTGGTATAAATTGTGTAATATTCTCTTGTTTAAGAGTTTTTATGCTTTTAAAGGAAATGCATTTGAAGATAAATAAAGCGAGATTAAAAAACAACACGTTTTCTGAGCAATTATATTTACTTATGTTTCCATTTCCTTCATTGTTTTCACCATTTTATAACAAATAGTGGTATCGCGAAATTTGTCAATTTTAAAGATATCAGCTTAAAACTTCAGGACTTTATTTCTGAAACATAGCACATTCAGAAAATGTAAAAACCTGAAAATGTCATTTTTCCTCATTAGGACCCATTTTCGCAGACTTGGTCACATTTAAGTTCAATCTAAATTGCGTATTGAATACGGCCCCTGATCGATACCCGACTGACCAATCAGTGCCAAGATAAGGCGGGGCTTATCAGTTGCCGTTGCTATCCGCCATGATCGCCGACAATCTGCACTTATCAACAGTAGTGTAATGACGCTGTTTTCTATATATTTAACACAATATATGCTTCTCATAACTGAGAGATAGTAAAGACAATTAAAGAAATCCGAAATACTGACATTTTCCCTAAATGCTGCTCAAATTATGCATTTTTGCAATTGTTTGATAACAAAGAACCTTTTAGTAGACTATTTCAACCATGAAACTGTCTTAATGTATCCATACTAAATATACGTATATTTTTCGTTAGTCTTAAAACAAGAAATATCATTTGAGTATTAGTTTATAATATTTATAATATTGACGATATCTTGCGATTTAGTTCTGTTTGGAAATTTGTCTCCTTTTCAGGTTGTGCAAAAAGTCTTAAATCCGAAGCATATACATTTGCTTTTAAGCTTGTTTGGACATACTGGTGAAAAAGACAACTCAGTTAATTTGAGTTACATTTTTATTAAATTTGATTAAATTTCCGATATCATATAAGTAAATCTCAAAAAAATATATACGCGTAGCTAAAACAAAATCTTCTTTGACGTAAATCAAAGTAAAATCCTGTGCATTTATAATGACTATGATCATGTCTAACTTCTCTGTTGCTTGTTACAACAGTCTTTTATTTCATTTAAAACCGATATTAACTTATTGAGAGAAACATTAAGGTACTTGTATCAATAATAATCATTCACCTGTTCTTTATGAAGAAATGAAGAAAAACATGGAGTTTTGACAATGTTTCTAAACAAACGTCGTCTTTTGTTGACTAACGTAAAGGAAATTAATACATGTTTTTTACCCCCTAAATTTGAGTTTTGAAATAGAAACTGTTATTCTACTGTAACAGAATTCTGATGCTATTTCGAAATGTTTTATTTTGAAGTTAAGACATTATTTCTTTTTGCTAGGCGTAGCCTTATCGCTATCGGCGTGGTGTCAATTCCACCCTTACTCCTCTTCTTCCCATTTTCTACTCACCCTGTCGCGCTCTCTCCTTTCGCATGTCTCCTAACCTCCCTCTCTCCCTTTCTTCTCCCTTTCTCTCTCTCTCCCTCCCTCCCTCACTCTCTCCCGTTATCCCTCTCCCCCTTTCTCCCTCTCTGTTACTCTCTCTCCCTCCCTCCCTTCCTCTCTCTCTGTTACTCTCCCTCCCTCCCTCCCTCCCTCCCTCCCTCCCTCCCTCCCTCCCTCTCTCTCTCTCTCTCTCTCTCTCTCTCTCTCTCTCTCTCTCTCTCTCTCTCCCTTTCTTCTCCCTTTCTCCCTCCCTCCCTTTATCCCTCTCCCCCTTTCTCCCTCTCTGTTACTCTCTCTCCCTACCCCCCCTCTCTCCCTCCCTTCCTCCCTTCCTCTCTATCTGTTATTCTCTCTCCCTCCCTCCCTTCCTCCCCTCTCTCTCTCTCTCTCTCTCTCTCTCTCTCTCTCTCCCTCCCTCCCTCCCTCCCTCCCCCCTCCTCTCTCTCTCTCTCTCTCTCTCTCTCTCTCTCTCTCTCTCTCTCTCTCTCTCTCTCTCTCTCTCTCGCAAGAATATAAACGAATAATAACTCCCATGTTAATTCCTCCATCTATCCGCCGTCCATTCTGAAGCGCCATCCGTTCTCGCTCATAAAACACGGATTGGTTGTCCGGTTAGCGCAGTGGTTAGTGCACTCGCTTCTTACCTAGGCGACCCGGGTTCGATTCCCGGCCTGGGCGCATGTGAGTTTGGTGTTTGGTCACCAAGTCGGACAACTGGGCTTCCTCCGGGTACTCCGAGTTTACCCAACAGCACACGACCACACTCTCGCATCATCTTGCCATCGAGAGTGATTTCAATAAGTTGCAAAAGCTTGTTTCACAATCCTTGTAAAATAAATAAGTTTATACTAAAAACATGGATTTAAAGAAATGAACATCATAACAGGGTTGAGTTGGAGGGGGAGGGAGTTGATGGGAGGGGTAAACTAGTTTATGGGTCACAATCAATCTCTTAATTCTAATATTCATTGAATGGTTATTGGTACTTGGTGACAAATTTACATTATCATAAAGGAAAACGTTTTGAACGTTCTTTCAAATTACTTCAATTGAAAAGATATACAGACCGGTATTTCAGTATATTTAACCTGTTTATATAGACCCAGTATTAAACTTCAGTGGATACATTGATACACAAGTTGGTATTCATCATATTCTACGCAGTAGATTCTCTCCATTGTATGAGCATCAACCCCTACACTGTTCCATTATAATGGAAACTTTCACAATATCATTACTTGCTTTAAACTTTGATTATAACATAATCATGATAATAATAAACATTAAATAGAACTTTCAGCACGTGGAATGTATCGATGATTAGTAAATTAATATGTAATTACTGGACCGGGGGCCGAATGACAGAGGAGTATTAAGAAAATTTTAAAATGTTTTAACTTAAGTGTAGAATTTTGATTTGTTTTATTTTTCGGAAAAAAATGGGTTTTTCGTTTTTAAACTCTTTCCATTAATTAATTGCAGGATAAACATTACGTAAACGCGTTATGTCAATAGAATTAAACAGTTAAGGAAATTGTTGAATTTACGGAAATGACATTAAGGACCAAGGCCCCATTTGCTGGATAAATCTTTACTACCATAGCACGGGATAAAGCTAAGCACGTTTTCAATAATATGTGTATTATTCTCATTTCATAAAGTTCTAAAAGTTATAAAGAAAATCGTCTGGCCACTTACCATAAAAACCGAAACACCTCGGCCATTATCCAACAGATATGACCTGCATTCCCCGCTATTTTCTGCGCGAAAACAAAACCACTGCATTCACTCGGCATTGCGGGGTCACCTAAAAACACGGTCCATTTCCCCCGCTATCTCTGTTATGCCCCCCGGACCGGGGGCGTGGTTTCAATTGACTGGTGCATTATGCTTACGATCATTTGCAACGAATCTCCAACTAGTTGTTACCAATCAAGAAACAGGTGTCGAACGGTTGTCGATGAGAGGACAATATTCGTCCCAGACTTGGCATTCGTTCATACAATTTATAGGCAACTAGCTAATGAATAACTTGTAACGGCTAGTGTTAGTTTGTGAGCTGATCGGACGAAAAGCCGAAATTGTCGACGCTTTGTGAAGAACTGAATTTGTCAAACAAAATACATCATTCCTTCTCCAATCAACATTTCTGAAAACTCTGCAGCCATTTATTTATTTTACTTTGTCCTGCATCCGCCCAGCTGATATACCTATAATTTGTTCCCTTTGATGTAATGTTTGTATACTTCTTTCAAACTCCAAAACAAATAATTTATGTAACTTCGCAATTCTATAGTCGCGCTGAAAAATACAATGCGGCACGATAACTTGACAAACATAGTACGACATTTAAGTCAAAGTCATGGGTACTTTTGTTGCTTGTGACCATTTTAACATAAAAAAAACAACATATTTTAAAAGTACTTATACATACCAAACGTATTTATTTAAAGTACCATACCATCAAATGGTCTTCATAGGAAAAACCTTATTTGAAACGTAATTGTGCGTTTCGTGTAGGTGTAGTTGTCATGTAAGTGTAGTTGCCATGTAAGTGTACTTATCGTGTAAGTGTACTTGTCGTGTAAATGTATTTGTCATGTACGTGTACTTGTCGAGTGAGTGTATTTGTCGTGTAAGTGTACTTGTCGTGTACGTGTACTTGTCGAGTGAGTGTATTTGTCGTGTAAGTGTATTTGTCATGTACGTGTACTTGTCGAGTGAGTGTATTTGTCGTGTAAGTGTACTTGTCATGTACGTGTACTTGTCGTGTAAGTGTACTTGTCGTGTTAGTGTACTTGTCGTGTAAGTGTACTTGTCGTGTAAGTGTACTTGTCGTGTAAGTGTACTTGTCGTGTAAGTGTACTTGTCGTGTAAGTGTACTTGTCCAGTAAGTGAAATTGTCGTGTAATTGTATTTGTCATGTACGTGTACTTGTCGTGTTAGAGTACTTGTCGTGTAAGTGTACTTGTCGTGTAAGTTTACTTGTCGTGTAAGTGTATATGTCGTGTAAATGAACTTGTCGTGTAAGTGTAAGTGTACTTGTCGTGTAATTGTACTTGTCGTGTAATTGTACTTGTCGTGTAAGGGTACTTGTCGTGTGAGTGTATTTGTCATGTACGTGTACTTGTCGTATAATTGTACTTGTCGTGTAATTGTACTTGTCGTGTAAGGGTACTTGTCGTGTGAGTGTATTTGTCATGTACGTGTACTTGTCGTGTTAGAGTACTTGTCGTGTAAGTGTACTTGTCGTGTAAGTGTACTTGTCGTGTAAGTGAACTTGGCATATACGTGTACTTGTCGTGTAAGTGTACTTGTCGTGTGAATGTACTTGTCGTGTAAGTGTACTTGTCGTGTGAGTGTACTTGTCATGTACGTGTACTTGTCGTGTAAGTGTACTTGTCGTGTGAGTGTACTTGTCGTGTGAGTGTACTTGTCGTGTAATTGTACTTGTCGCGTGAGTGTACTTGTCGTGTAAGTGTACTTGTCGCGTGAGTGTACTTGTCGTGTGAGTGTACTTGTCGTGTAAGTGTACTTGTCATGTACTTGTACTTGTCGTGTAAGTGTACTTGTCGTGTGAGTGTACTTGTCGTGTAATTGTACTTGTCGTGTAAGTGTACTTGTCGTATAAGTGTACTTGTCGTGTAATTGTACTTGTCGTGTAAGTGTACTTGTCATGTACCTGTACTTGTCGTGTAAGTGTACTTGTCGTGTAAGTGTACTTGTCGTGTAAGTGTACTTGTCGTGTACCTGTACTTGTCGTGTACCTGTACTTGTCGTGTAAGTGTACTTGTCGTGTACCTGTACTTGTCGTGTAAGTGTACTTGTCGTGTAAGTGTACTTGTCGTGTAAGTGTACTTGTCATGTACCTGTACTTGTCGTGTAAGTGTACTTGTCGTGTAAGTGTACTTGTCGTGTTCGTGTACTTGTCGTGTACCTGTACTTGTCGTGTAAGTGTACTTGTCGTGTGAGTGTACTTGTCATGTGAGTGTATTTGTCGCGTGAGTGTACTTGTCGTGTGAGTGTACTTGTCGTGTAAGTGTACTTGTCATGTACCTGTACTTGTCGTGTAAGTGTACTTGTCGTGTAAGTGTACTTGTCGTGTAAGTGTACTTGTCGTGTACCTGTACTTGTCGTGTAAGTGTACTTGTCGTGTAAGTGTACTTGTCGTGTAAGTGTACTTGTCGTGTACCTGTACTTGTCGTGTACCTGTACTTGTCGTGTACCTGTACTTGTCGTGTAAGTGTACTTCTCGTGTAAGTGTACTTGTCGTGTAAGTGTACTTGTCGTGTACCTGTACTTGTCGTGTAAGTGTACTTGTCGTGTAATTGTACTTGTCGTGTAATTGTACTTGTCGTGTACCTGTACTTGTCGTGTAAGTGTAGTTGTCGTGTAAGTGTACTTGTCGTGTAATTGTACTTGTCGTGTAAGTGTACTTGTCGTATAAGTGTACTTGTCGTGTAATTGTACTTGTCGTGTAAGTGTACTTGTCATGTACCTGTACTTGTCGTGTAAGTGTACTTGTCGTGTAAGTGTACTTGTCGTGTAAGTGTACTTGTCGTGTAAGTGTACTTGTCGTGTACCTGTACTTGTCGTGTAAGTGTACTTGTCGTGTAAGTGTACTTGTCGTGTAAGTGTACTTGTCGTGTAAGTGTACTTGTCATGTAAGTGTACTTGTCGTGTAAGTGTACTTGTCGTGTACCTGTACTTGTCGTGTGAGTGTACTTGTCGTGTAAGTGTACTTGTCGTGTAAGTGTACTTGTCGCGTGAGTGTACTTGTCGTGTGAGTGTACTTGTCATGTAAGTGTACTTGTCGCGTGAGTGTACTTGTCATGTACCTGTACTTGTCGTGTAAGTGTACTTGTCGTAAAAGTGTACTTGTCGTGTAAGTGTACTTGTCGTGTACCTGTACTTGTCGTGTAAGTGTACTTGTCGTGTAAGTGTACTTGTCGTGTACCTGTACTTGTCGTGTAAGTGTACTTGTCGCGTGAGTGTACTTGTCGTGTAAGTGTACTTGTCGTGTAAGTGTACTTGTCGTGTAAGTGTACTTGTCGTGTAAGTGTACTTGTCGTGTAAGTGTACTTGTCGTGTACCTGTACTTGTCGTGTAAGTGTACTTGTCGTGTAAGTGTACTTGTCGTGTAAGTGTACTTGTCGTGTACCTGTACTTGTCGTGTGAGTGTACTTGTCGTGTAAGTGTACTTGTCGTGTAAGTGTACTTGTCGCGTGAGTGTACTTGTCGTGTGAGTGTACTTGTCATGTAAGTGTACTTGTCGCGTGAGTGTACTTGTCATGTACCTGTACTTGTCGCGTGAGTGTACTTGTCGTGTGAGTGTACTTGTCATGTAAGTGTACTTGTCGCGTGAGTGTACTTGTCGTGTACCTGTACTTGTCGTGTAAGTGTACTTGTCGTGTGAGTGTACTTGTCGTGTAAGTGTACTTGTCGTGTAAGTGTACTTGTCGTGTAAGTGTACTTGTCGCGTGAGTGTACTTGTCGTGTGAGTGTACTTGTCATGTACCTGTACTTGTCGTGTAAGTGTACTTGTCGTGTACCTGTACTTGTCGTGTGAGTGTACTTGTCGTGTACCTGTACTTGTCGTGTGAGTGTACTTGTCGTGTAAGTGTACTTGTCGTGTAAGTGTACTTGTCGTGTACCTGTACTTGTCGTGTGAGTGTACTTGTCGTGTAAGTGTACTTGTCGTGTACCTGTACTTGTCGTGTGAGTGTACTTGTCGTGTAAGTGTACTTGTCGTGTGAGTGTACTTGTCGTGTACCTGTACTTGTCGTGTGAGTGTACTTGTCGTGTAAGTGTACTTGTCGTGTTAGTGTACTTGTCGTGTACCTGTACTTGTCGTGTGAGTGTACTTGTCGTGAAAGTGTACTTGTCGTGTACCTGTACTTGTCGTGTAAGTGTACTTGTCGTGTACCTGTACTTGTCGTGTGAGTGTACTTGTCGTGTGAGTGTACTTGCCGTGTTAGTGTACTTGTCGTGTTCGTGTACTTGTCGTGTAAGTGTACTTGTCGTGTAATTGTACTTGTCATGTACCTGTACTTGTCGTGTAAGTGTACTTGTCGTGTGAGTGTACTTGCCGTGTTAGTGTACTTGTCGTGTTCGTGTACTTGTCGTGTAAGTGTACTTGTCGTGTAATTGTACTTGTCATGTACCTGTACTGGTCGTGTAATTGTACTTGTCATGTACCTGTACTTGTCATGTACCTGTACTTGTCGTGTGAGTGTACTTGTCGTGTACCTGTACTTGTCGTGTAAGTGTACTTGTCGTGTGAGTGTACTTGTCGTGTGAGTGTACTTGTCGTGTACCTGTACTTGTCGTGTGAGTGTACTTGTCGTGTAAGTGTACTTGTCGCGTGAGTGTACTTGTCATGTAAGTGTACTTGTCGTGTGAGTGTACTTGTCATGTACCTGTACTTGTCGTGTAAGTGTACTTGTCGCGTGAGTGTACTTGTCGCGTGAGTGTACTTGTCATGTACGTGTACTTGTCGTGTAAGTGTACTTGTCGTGTACCTGTACTTGTCGTGTAAGTGTACTTGTCGTGTGAGTGTACTTGTCGTGTAATTGTACTTGTCATGTACCTGTACTTGTCGTGTAAGTGTACTTGTCATGTACCTGTACTTGTCGTGTGAGTGTACTTGTCGTGTACCTGTACTTGTCGTGTAAGTGTACTTGTCGTGTGAGTGTACTTGTCGTGTGAGTGTACTTGTCGTGTACCTGTACTTGTCGTGTGAGTGTACTTGTCGTGTAAGTGTACTTGTCGTGTACCTGTACTTGTCGTGTGAGTGTACTTGTCGTGTAAGTGTACTTGTCGTGTAAGTGTACTTGTCGTGTGAGTGTACTTGTCGTGTAAGTGTACTTGTCATGTACCTGTACTTGTCGTGTGAGTGTACTTGTCGTGTACCTGTACTTGTCGTGTAAGTGTACTTGTCGTGTGAGTGTACTTGTCGTGTGAGTGTACTTGTCGTGTACCTGTACTTGTCGTGTGAGTGTATTTGTCGTGTGAGTGTACTTGTCCTGTACCTGTACTTGTCGTGTGAGTGTACTTGTCGTGTAAGTGTACTTGTCGTGTGAGTGTACTTGTCGTGTGAGTGTACTTGTCGTGTGAGTGTACTTGTCGTGTACCTGTACTTGTCGTGTGAATGTACTTGTCGTGTAAGTGTACTTGTCGTGTAAGTGTACTTGTCGTGTACCTGTACTTGTCGTGTACCTGTACTTGTCGTGTGAATGTACTTGTCGTGTAAGTGTACTTGTCGTGTACCTGTACTTGTCGTGTAAGTGTACTTGTCGTGTACCTGTACTTGTCGTGTAAGTGTACTTGTCGTGTAAGTGTACTTGTCATGTACGTGTACTTGTCGTGTAAGTGTACTTGTCATGTACCTGTACTTGTCGTGTGAGTGTACTTGTCGTGTAAGTGTACTTGTCATGTACCTGTACTTGTCGTGTAAGTGTACTTGTCATGTACCTGTACTTGTCGTGTGAGTGTACTTGTCGTGTACCTGTACTTGTCGTGTGAATGTACTTGTCGTGTGAGTGTACTTGTCGTGTAAGTGTACTTGTCATGTACCTGTACTTGTCGTGTAAGTGTACTTGTCGTGTACGTGTACTTGTCGTGTAAGTGTACTTGTCGCGTGAGTGTACTTGTCGTGTGAGTGTACTTGTCGCGTGAGTGTACTTGTCGTGTACCTGTACTTGTCGTGTAAGTGTACTTGTCGTGTGAGTGTACTTGTCATGTACGTGTACTTGTCGTGTAAGTGTACTTGTCGTGTGAGTGTACTTGTCGTGTGAGTGTACTTGTCGTGTAATTGTACTTGTCGCGTGAGTGTACTTGTCGTGTAAGTGTACTTGTCGCGTGAGTGTACTTGTCGTGTGAGTGTACTTGTCGTGTAAGTGTACTTGTCATGTACTTGTACTTGTCGTGTAAGTGTACTTGTCGTGTGAGTGTACTTGTCATGTACGTGTACTTGTCGTGTAAGTGTACTTGTCGTGTGAGTGTACTTGTCGTGTGAGTGTACTTGTCGTGTAAGTGTACTTGTCGCGTGAGTGTACTTGTCGTGTAAGTGTACTTGTCGCGTGAGTGTACTTGTCGTGTGAGTGTACTTGTCGTGTAAGTGTACTTGTCATGTACTTGTACTTGTCGTGTAAGTGTACTTGTCGTGTGAGTGTACTTGTCGTGTAATTGTACTTGTCGTGTAAGTGTACTTGTCGTATAAGTGTACTTGTCGTGTAATTGTACTTGTCGTGTAAGTGTACTTGTCATGTACCTGTACTTGTCGTGTAAGTGTACTTGTCGTGTAAGTGTACTTGTCGTGTAAGTGTACTTGTCGTGTAAGTGTACTTGTCGTGTAAGTGTACTTGTCATGTACCTGTACTTGTCGTGTAAGTGTACTTGTCGTGTTCGTGTACTTGTCGTGTGAGTGTACTTGTCGTGTAAATGTACTTGTCGCGTGAGTGTACTTGTCGTGTGAGTGTACTTGTCGTGTAAGTGTACTTGTCATGTACTTGTACTTGTCATGTTCGTGTACTTGTCGTGTAAGTGTACTTGTCGGGTGAGTGTATTTGTCGTGTAAGTGTACTTGTCGTGTGAGTGTACTTGTCGTGTAAGTGTACTTGTCATGTACTTGTACTTGTACTTGTCGTGTACTTGTCGTGTAAGTGTACTTGTCGTGTGAGTGTATTTGTCGCGTGAGTGTACTTGTCGTGTGAGTGTACTTGTCGTGTAAGTGTACTTGTCATGTACTTGTACTTGTCATGTTCGTGTACTTGTCGTGTGAGTGTACTTGTCGTGTGAGTGTACTTGTCGTGTAAGTGTACTTGTCGTGTGAGTGTACTTGTCGTGTAAATGTACTTGTCGCGTGAGTGTACTTGTCGTGTGAGTGTACTTATCGTGTAAGTGTACTTGTCATGTACTTGTACTTGTCATGTTCGTGTACTTGTCGTGTAAGTGTACTTGTCGTATGAGTGTACTTGTCGTCGAGTGCACTTGTCGTGTAAGTGTACTTGTCATGTACTTGTACTTGTCATGTACGTGTACTTGTCGTGTAAGTGTACTTGTCGTATGAGTGTACTTGTCGTGTGAACGTACATGTCGTGTAAGTGTACTTGTCATGTACGTGTTCTTGTCATGTACGTGTGCTTGTCATATACGTGTATTTGTCGTATAAGTGAACTTGCAATGTACATGTATTTGCCATGCACGTGTACTTGTCGTGTAAGTGTACTTGTCGTATGAGTGTACTTGTCGTATGAGTGTATTTGTCGTGTATGTGAACTTGTCGTGTAAGTATACGTGTCGTGGTAGTGTACTTGTCATGTTAGTGTAGTTGTCATGTAATTGTACATGTCGTGTAAGTTTACTTGTTGTGTAAGTTTACCTGTCATGTACGTGTACTTATCATGTAAGTGTATTTGTCGTGTAAGTGTACTTGTCGTGTGAGTGTACTTGTCGTGTAAGTGTACTTGTCGTGTAAGTGTACTTGTCGTGTATTTGTCGTGTACAAGTCATGCATGCACAACGTAGTACACAGAACGTAGTACACACGTACACATACCCGGATGACGTAGTACACAAAACGTAATACACACTTCCGCCTATGCCTACAGGCAACGCCTTAATAATATCAATTTTGAGGTGGCGGAAATAAAAGCTTATATCTTTAACTGAATGATAAAGCAATGTACCTTTAATGTCGCTATAGCCGCTGTTACGGATGATATTGGCATTAAATATTTGAATGCTGGTTGACGAAAACGCTGTCAATGTGATACTTCTAAAGTACAGCACCTTTATATGTACTTCAATGAGAGGATCAGGGCACTTTATAAACAGTCGTGATAAAAATCTCAAAACAACCATTGAACACGGACATTAAGTGTAAACACTAGATTGATTTTAATGAATTAAATTGAAAAGAAGATGAATACTCATCATAGAATTAAAATTTCCCAAAAGTGAAGAGAACACTCATTACAGAGAACGTCAGTCGCCGAAGATATAATCGATAACCGATAGATAATTTAAATAAAATTGAAATTAATTTATGATGATAGGAAAAGCATTTCAACTTTATTAAGTCAACTTAAATTAACTTTAACTGTTTTGGTAAAGATTCATCTAAATATTTCCCGGAAGATACGTTAAAAATTAAATTATTTGATTTAAAAATGTGATGTTAATTCTGTCTGTGTGTGTGTGTGAAGATAAATTGTTGAGTTTGTTGTGAACTTGATTTCTTCTGATAAAACGTTACGGCGCTACGTGGTGAACTTGATTTCACTGGAATAACGTTGACGCGCTACGTGGTGAACTTGCTTTCACTGGAATAACGTTGACGCGCTACGTGGTGAAATTGATTTCACTGGAATAACGTTGACTCGCTACGTGGTGAAAAAACGTGGTGAACTTGATTTCACTGGAATAACGTTGACTCGCTACGTGGTGAACTTGATTTCACTGGAATAACGTTGACGCGCTACGTGGTGAACTTGATTTCACTGGAATAACGTTGACTCGCTACGTGGTGAACTTGATTTCACTGGAATAACGTTGACGCGCTACGTGGTGAACTTATTTTTCTACTGGATTAACTTATTATTGAACTCTTTTTCACTGGAATATCGTAGCAGATCGTTTGTGGTGAAATTGTGTTTTACTGGTATAACGTTGACGCGCTACGTGCTGAACTTGCGTTTTTACTAGTATAACGATTCAGTGTTACGTGGTGAACTGTTCGCTGATATTTAACTTTGCGGCGTGATGTCCTAAGATGGAATTGACATTTTGTTGGTTTTCAGCTATCATACTGTCTAGTCAACTACGTTTTACTCAGGCTGCGGTAAGACTTTATTGTATCATTTAACATTTAAATATACATATATAAATATACATTCTGTTTGTAGCATTTAAAAATGTTTATAAAAGGAAGTTTCACTAATGAATTGATGATATCTCTAATTGCCAGTAGTTCGATCAATATATATATATATATATATGTACTTTTATTATGCGTTATTTGAATCTTACCGAAATGCAAAGAAAAAAAAACATGGTATGGACTGAGAATAATTTATGATTTGCTTTTAATTAGTTCATTTCGAGTACGCCGCTCTTATGTTTTTGTGTGGGGTTTTTCTTCAAAACTTGGTCTTCATTTCATGTTCAATTTTGAAATGGATTTTTCTAAAGCACCTATAAAACTGAAGTGTAGGCACATATTTGTGGACCAACGAGATTTGAATATAATTTTTTCACCGATTTTCATCACATTGAAAGCTTGATCGCTGATTATATTTTGTAGAAATGATTTGACGGACATTGTTTCGTTTTTCTAAGAAGATGTAATTGAGGATTTGGTCAGATTTGAACCTCAGATGAAAGTTCCTTGTGATCAGTATTGCACCAGTCAATTGTAACCACTGCCCCTCCAGGTCCGGGGAATAGCGGGGACTTTGACTTTCGGTCTATCCAAGCCCGGGTAAAACCCAGCCCTGCAGGGACGAACTGATGGTCAAATCCCTGCCAAATGCCCCCGCAACCAAGGGACCCTAGGTAAGGCCCATTCGCCGCTATATTTGGCGTGAATACAAAACTACCGCAATCACCCGGCACTGCGGGGCCCCCGGGATGGTAAAAACACGGCCCATTTCCCCGGCTATCCCCGGCATACCCCCGGACTTTGGGGGCCGTGGTTACAATTTACTGGTGCATAATCCGGAGCGATTCTGACTTAGCTATCGATGATTAAACATTTACATGCATTTATCGCGAACACCAAACGTTTTTTACAAACAAATTTCAATATCGAACAAACCCACCGTCTCTTCCTCGGCTAAGCGACTACTTCAAAATTTCTGTACCCATTCTATTGCTTCGCTCCTTTGTATTCCCCACTGTACACAATGCCTCACTGCCAGAGAGAGAGAGAGAGAGAGAGAGAGAGAGAGAGAGATATCATGCGATTTATAAAAGAAATAAAGTTTGTCTCCTATTGTGCGTTAAATTTTAAAACCGAAGCATATACATATGCTTTTAAGTTTGTTTGGACAAACGTTTAGGGAAAAGACAACTCAGCTGATTTGAGTTACATATTTTTAATAAGATAAAAGATATTAATATATCAGCATATATCATATAACTAACGGTCACATAAAGTTTAAAATGCGATTAGATAAAACAAATCATTTTTGTAAATGACGCAAATCGAAGAAATAAAATTTGTGATAAGCATAACTAATTCCAAGTTAAGTTTCAAAACAATATACATGTATGGTCGTTTCTAACTTTTTGATGCTTGTTAGAACAGTTTAGATTCAATATGGATAATTGTGAAATTTGATGTTAATTTTGGCAAAAAGCATGTATTTGCTGATATTGTCATTAAACTGAAACTGAAACTGAAACTGATATTAATACCTTCAGATAAACATTAAGGTAGTGATATCAATACTAATAATTCATTTAACTTGTATAAAACATTCTTAATGGAGAATGGAATAAAAAAGCAAAATACATTTGAGTTTTGACATTTGAAATAAACAAAAGTCGTATTTTGTTGCGTTCGTAAAGGAAAATGATACACGTTTTGTTTCCCTAAATTTGAATTTATTGCTGTAACAAAATTCCGTGGTCATTTAGAAGTTTTGACATTGACTCATTTCTACCTGAATAATAAATTGCATTCAAATAATATTGATGAATTAATTTAATGTTAAAATTGTTTTTATTCCTATGTTTTACCAAATTCAATGTTGTTGTTTTTCTGATTGTCAAGTACATTCTCATTCATCAGAGGTTTGATAATGATAAATATAACTGTTTGTACGCATAGCATCATCACTCTTGCGTTCGAGAATGGCCAAATAGTGCTTCTGTATTATCGTCTGCTTTTGCGCATTTGTCGGAGGGCCCTTACTAAAGAGTCACGTGACACTGTAAGCGTAGTCTTATCGCTATACAAAGGCCATACACAATTGTCTTTATGTTAAGCGTCAACCCTTAGTGCGAACTTTAATTTAGATATCCTGAAAAATGAACCCCCAAAAAAAATCGATTACTAAGTGAGAGACATCCTATGTAGAATATAGACACCAGAGCCCCCTAAAGACCATTCTCAATTGATATATAGATTTTCGCTTCAAAATGAATGCAAGTAAAACTTTTATTTATGTGTCAATCATGGGAATCACGCATAATGCATCATTTTTTGACATCAAATACCGACAATACAAGTACACAGAATGAAGCATGTTGTTTACTCTTGTGTTCTGAAGTCGTGATTATGGTAAAAGCAAATTGCAAAAATATATTCGCTAAGAATGATGATCATATAAAAAATGGTATTGTATTTTTTTTACGATCGCGTAGCCAAAAACCCACCGGAACATAGAAACGATTTGCTATGGCCTTATGCAAAATCCGATTCTTGATCTTTCTCATTTAGGTTATAGCTGTGTTGAAAACAAATCACGTGACATCAAAATATTGGAAAAACACCAATATATTTGACGTCAAAAATATAAAGTTTGTTTTGCTGTATTTTTTTCTAATTTGAATGATTAGAAATCTAGCAGATATTAAAAGTGGAGTACATTAATTGTTTGTTGTTGTTTTTTTCATTTATTACAATTAATTTCAACCTATCTACACATTCGGAGCTCCATTTTTATCGAAAAAAAAAACCTCGAATGTATGCCGGTATATCAGTTGAAGTAGTTCGTATTTTTTTTTATTATATCATTAATTAAATGTAGTGTTTTAGAGTTGCATTAATTGATCTTAGTTTAAATTGATCGCCAGTGAAGTGAATTATTGCAAACATCATTAAGATTCCAAAGAGTTAAGTCATACAGTTCAACTGCTAAATAAAATTACTACGCGATCTACTTGCAGCGGACTAAAACGTACCACTTTTTGAGTATGTAAACCGTCCAAATACATCCGAGGTTGTTTTCGATAAAAATGGCCGAGGAGTTCCGAATGCCTATCTACATTGGGTTTGAGCTATATAAACAACGCAGTTCCTATGCTAAAATTAGAATCCATCGTCATGTTATTGCCGAGTCTCGTGCAGGAAGTCGAATGAAATGTTGACAAATTGGTAATGTACTCAATATAAAAGTCTGATTAAATTTATGCTATTATATTTTCAAAGAAATATCACTTATTAATGTTAATATGTTGATTAGGCTGTAATTGCTTCCTTTATATGCCTCAATTTTTTTAGATAATCGTAGTCAGCTGAAACTGGTTGATTTTGGTATGGGGGTTTCGCAATAACTTTAATGTGTAAACTTATAAACATCTACAATAAAGTTGTGGAAGCCAGGGCTTATTTTCTCGGTTTTCTTTGTTGTAATACAGAAGAAAAATCAAAACAAAATTGGAATAAAATAAAGTTACAGTCGAACCCCGTTGGTTCGAACTCGCTTGGCTCGAAAACCTCGTTGGCTCGAACTAAATGTAAAGAACAGATATCTTCCTTCTGAATGTAAGCATTCTCGCTTGGCTCGAATAATTCGAAGCTCGAGGCATTTCGCCTGTCCCTCGGAGTTCGAGCGAACGGGGTTCGTCTGTAACTTTATTTAAGTCCAATTTCGTATTGATTTTTCTCTTCCATGCCTTTATTTAGAACCTTAAGATGTTGTTTTGTGGTGAAATGTTTACATTTGATCGCATCAGACCTCTAAAGTAGATATGGTTTCTATAAAATCACATCATTTATCGTCTCCAGCTAGTCCCTCAATGCGAATCGGTGACGCAGGACATTTCTTTTGAAGTGTTATGAAGTAAATAGTAAATAAATACTTTACAAATTCTAACGAACCAATGTGCATCTGTATACAAATAAATAAATACATAAATGTATTCATACTATAGCGAAATGTTTATTTGAAGTATATAAATCAATTTTTAATTTTATTTTCAAGTGAATGGTCTTTCTAATAGATGTTAAACTACCAATTTAAACTGAACAATACACACTTTTACACCGACTTGAGCATTCCATTTTGATAATATGATCTTCTATTCATTCTGTTTTTGCAATTAAATATGTCGATTCGATTAAAACGTACTCTTGTAACAAGATAAAGTGCAATAGTGCCATTGGCGTCAACATTTTTCATGACATTATCATTATATGAAAGGGGAAAAAAAACATTAACTAAACTGAATTCGAAAAAATAATCACTTTTTTCAAATTTCAAAATATTTGAATGACACCATTTAATAATTATCTTCTTTTTCTTCAGTAGAAATCGTTGAATTTTTTATCTGCATTTATTCAGTGATCAGAAAATGATGGGTTGCTTTCATGATGTGACGTATTATGAAATAGTATATACCAACGCTGATATTTTCTTTGTTATGAGAAATGGACCCCTTAGTGCTTAGTTTGAAAATGGTATATCATTTTAACATACGTTGATAAGATTTAGAATACAACCTTCATGGAATTGCAGATAGGCATTCATTAAGTAGTAGGCTCAATCATTTTAATTTCAGCTTTCGCGGTCATTTAAAGGTCCGCCCACTGCCACTCATCCGCTACACACCCACTGCGCCAGATTTTGCGTTGTCAATGTATCAGCCAATGACATGTATTATAAGTCAGTTAAATGACCTGAAGTAATATCTCAATGATTTAGAAGGGTTCGTTCGCTATGCTCACTCTGTCCATTCTTAATCATTTAGAATTTACTTCATGTCATCTAACTATTATATATAGGTTATTATATTAGAGTAAAGTAGTAACATTAGAAACAATGAGTTATTGAATCTTTGAAATCAAAGCACTGTAACCCACGTGACTAATGGAACCGCGTTACCAGGATTTTCACCAAAACAACACTTAAAACCAAATAAATTTCGGTTCTGAATGAGGGGCAAATGTCAAAAGGATACGCCCCTAAGTTACGCCCCCTCTAACACCAAGTCCTTGATCCGCCCTTGATACCAGGAGCCGTAGCGTACAAAAAGAAATCCGTACGAACACGTACCCGTACAAGCAGCGTTTCCGACTTCTTTAATAATGCAGTGAATGAAATTTGACACTGCAGGTACACTCAGTTTATATTTGCAAAGAACTTTATTAAAACACTTAAGTGGTCTCAGTCCGTCTTTATAATCACGATGTCCATTCATCGGTTACACCGGTAAACAGGTGTGATTATTTCTTCTTTACAATTTACACCATTGATTAATTCTAAAGTAATTTAAACAGTTGCTTTGCAGTTAAAGATGAGAATATACTCAACCCACTTATTTACAATACCTTCTTTGGAAAGATCACAAATTGTTTTGGGTCCGCATACTTGGCCCAAACGCATGTTATTATTTAAACGGTATGTCAATATAATATACTCTCTATATAAATCCAAAACTGTGTTGATTTAATTATACACTTATTACATTTACATGAATACATAATATTCGGGTTAACGGAGCTCTAGATTCCGCAGATACAGTAATGAAATAGGAACTTGTTAGTACAGAAGGCCTCTCTCTCTCTCTCTCTCTCTCTCTCTCTCTCTCTCTCTCTCTCTCTCTCTCTCTCTCTCTCTCTCTCTCTCTCAGCAATTTGTCACTAGTATTAACAGGTTCTGAGATTCATTTTGTAGAATGACTTTCAAGAAATTTGTAAACGCTCAAAGTAA
The DNA here is from genome assembly GCF_026914265.1 of Mya arenaria. Taxonomy (NCBI): domain Eukaryota; kingdom Metazoa; phylum Mollusca; class Bivalvia; order Myida; family Myidae; genus Mya; species Mya arenaria. Next base: position 58,342,918 of record NC_069131.1, read on the forward strand.
CATTTGTTTTCACTATGTGAGATCATTTTCATTTCCGAAATGACATAGAAAGATAGAAAATAGTCCATTAAACCGAGCCTTTAATTTAACGGATAAACAGTTAATTGATAGCAATGTAAACACTGTGTGTTTTTCAAGTGTTTTGTCTTTTATACGTTTAACCACTGCCATTAAACATTCCGCAATTGCCAATAAATTATATGGTGAAAAACCACATATACCATATAATAAAAATCGTTTCAGTGTACGATCGCAAAATATTTCACCTCGTGAATACCAAAAGTAAATATTTCACTCGTGTCGACTCTACTCGTGAAATATAACTTCAAGTGCTCACTCGGTGAAATATATTACGATCTTACACTGAACCATTAAGTATCATCTATATCGATACCCAAGTATGTAGAAATAGATAGAGCTGTTGTCATCCATACACTTACAACATGTACTGGAGTAGGCAATAAAAATTGACATTGACGTTAATTCAATATGTAAATAAATGCCTCAAGTCAATCATTTGACAAAGAAAAGTCTCCATTCAAGAAGCAAGATTTCAAGATTTAAATCTGAATGATATGAAATGTGATTGCTGCTTTTTACGAAACTGAAACGTAAGAAAGAGGATGATTAAGTAAATGTATTTAACCAGTTTAACCTGTTTACAAAACCGTGCTCAAGTTGATAATGTAAAGAATATAAAAGTAAATGAACGACAAAGGCTATATACTAATCGATCGACATATATGGGAAATCATATTTCTAATCAATACAAAGACTCTTAAAATTCTTAATCAAATTTTGACAGTTATTATACTGTTCATTGTTAACTATCATTAACAGAAGAATATGTTTTTAAAAATGATATATGAATTAAGTTCTAAATTACAATTAGTCTTATCGTGTTCGTTGTTTGAATGTAGTTTGTTACCGGCTTCAACAATTCATGTCAGGGAACGTTAAAACTGTTTTGATGACTTTATATGGTATAGAGGATAGCGTTAAAGCTGCACTCTCACAGATTTACCATTTTTACAACTTTTTTATTTTTTTGTTTTGGAAAGAGCAATTTTTTGGGCAACATCTTCAAACTAATAATATAAGATTGCTGACAAACAATCAGATCGTTGTTTTTCATTTTTCCGTTCGAAAATTAATGATTTATGGCTTAAATCGTTACTAACGGTTTAAGAATAATGCATAAAACATCAATTTTTGAGCTTAAATATTAAAATCTGCGATCTATTTTTGTCAGCAGTCTTATATAACTGGTTTTCATGGATTTTCGCAAAAATTGGCTCGTTCCAAGACAAAAAATAAAACAAGTTGTCAAAACGTTCAATCTGTGAGAGTGCAGCTTTATTAAGTCACTCGCTCATGGTTTGTAAAATGCACTTTTTGAATTACGAAATAAAGTGTGGCAAATCATAAGGAGTGTTAAAACAAAAATGCCAAACGCTGGAACCCTTCAGCAAATATTGATATTTGCTCAAATATCGTCTTTGACGCCCACAATTTTCATTAGCGTTTATAACGCGATTGAACATACATTACGGCTGTGGTGTTGCGTGATTGGTTGATTGGCATGATCACGCGATGTTATCAATGTATCCTTAACAGATCAACATATCTCCCGTTTTTAGTTAAAACCCTGGTGGCCGTGTGGACAAGCAGGATGTATACTTATTATACTTGACTTTACCGGCATGGGTTCGAACCCCACTACAACCAAAATACTTTTTCATGCTACAACTGTATGTTTTTTCTGCAATTTTGATATCATGGAATAAAATAATGATTAAAAAAGTGTTTACAGATACACAACCGGGAAAACTAATTTTTGGTAAAAAAAAATCATGAGCGAGTTACTTTAATACATTATGGCGTATATTTATTAAGGTTTAATTGCGCAAAAAAGCTTGAGCGGATGACAATGGTTAGGTAACATTAGACATTGACAGTTGATATACAGCACATTGTTAAATAAAAATAGAATACACTTTGGACAATGATATATTATGTAAGTTTGAAATAACGACGAACTCCTAGATTTTCAATAAACGATCACAGCTGGTGATTGGCGCTCACAATACACTCCAGCGAAGGTTAAAATTAAAGTCCATATGATAGCTTAATATATTATGATGTCTTTTTATTAAGGAATATAAATTCGCATAACGAACTTCTTACAGAGCGGATGGTCGGGTATCATGTGGCTGTCAGTAAGTTACTCGGATCATTGGCGCCGCACTTTAATCCGACAACTCTTTTAAATGAGTTTTCGTTCTGTGTATTCTTGGGAGGACAAAAGGAATGGAATTCGCCCAAAATGCACCAATTCGGACAAGCAATCGTTAAAATTATCAAGGGGGAGTACCCCCAAAATATACTGCTAACACTTAAAACCATGTAAATTTTGGTTCTGAAGGAGGGGCGCAGATCAAAAGCTTACGCCACTAACTAACGCCCCCCTTAATCTCAAAACCTTGACCCGCCACTGTAAACGTAAACTTCATCAAATGCGTGTATGCGGTTATTGCTTACCCTTACTCTTACCATTTTACGGTACTTAGTCTGCCTTACCTTCTCTATACATTCGGAACTCCTCGGCCATTTTTATCGAAAACAACCTCAAATGTATGCCGGTACACCAGTTGAAGTAGTTCATTACATGTATATCATTAATCGAATGTAGTGTTTTAGAGTTGTATTTATTGTAGTTTAAATTGATTGCCAGTGAAGTTTTATTGCAAACATAATTAAGATTCCCCAGAGTTAAGTCATAGAGTTTATCTACTAAATAAAATTACTACGCGATCTACTTGCAGCGGACTTAAACGTACCACTTTTTGAGTATGTAAACCGTCCAAATACACCCGAGGTTTTTTTCGATAAAAATGGCCGAGGAGTTCCGAATGCTTCTCTATACTGGCGCTCTACCGGGACGGGAACGCTTTTTCTACACCTATGCCGTTTTCTTTTTCCTCTAAGTCCTATAAGGTGATTAGCCTACCTACGCTCCGGTATACTGACGTAACATTAGAACATCGCGGGCATGAACGTTGTTTGCACTATATACAGTCAGTTTTACACAATTTATATAGAGCTTGTAGTTTGTCTTGTTTCTCTGAGCCCCGACAACAAGCGTTCTACTTAGTTCTCTCGTAGATCTAGAAAATGTTAATGACGGTGTTTTCTTTCATTTACACTCGAATTAATACTTTGGTCGTCCGTTCAACAGGCGCATCCTCGGCACCCCAGCGTATCATAACCTATATGATACCCCTGGGCAAATCAGGGGTACCGAGGATGAAACGGCGCTGCCGGTGAGCAGCCTACGGCCCCCTCCTGTATAACTGCGAACCATCGACAATATTTGTACAGTTATACCTCTACGTTTTCTGTCTTCTTTCGATCTCAAATAATGAGTATCCTTCCTAGGGCTTTGTTTAATTGCAAACTTGAAAAAAAACTTAAATACCGCTGTTGCTAGCTTTCTCATCTCAGCCACCAACTCAGACACCAACGTTAGCGGCCTCCCAACCACTCTGTGTGTCGATGAACAAGAGAACGCCACGGGGCTCTACACTTAAAAACTGACATCGTTTTCCTGTTTTCTCAGCCACCAACGATTAGTGGCCTACCAAGGGCTCTGTATGTCGGCGAAGTAGAGAACCCCGCGCCGCTCTGCACTTAGAAACCGTAATTTTCTTTATTTTCTCAGCTACCAACGATAAGTGGCCTCCTAACCACTATGTATGTCGTCGAACAAGAGAACTCCGCGGCGCTCTGCACTTAAATACCATCATTGCTTTCTGTATTTTCTCAGCCGACAACAATATGTGGCCTACAAACCACTCTGTTCAGCGCTCAGCACTTAAATACCGTCTTTGTTTACTTTATTTTCTCAGCCACCAACGATCAGTGGCCTACCAACCACTCTATAGAACGCTCCGGCGCTCTGCACTTAAATACCTTCTTTGTTTACTTTATTTTCTCAGCCACCAACGATAAGTGGCCTACCAACCACGCTGTTCATCGCTCTGCACTTAAATAACGTTTTTTTTTTCCTTTATTTTCCCAGCCACCAACAATTACTGGCCTACCAACCACTCTGTATGTCGGTGAACTAGAGAACATCGCGGGGCAGGAACGTTTCCTGTACACGTATACCATCAGTGACCAAGATAAGGACGCGTTTACTTGCGTCAACACCATTACCGGAAGTCCTAATACTGCAGCTGGCGATGAGTTTAACATCAGAAAGGATTCTTCTACCGGTGGTAAGTCACTGCTTTTCCAAGTTATCGGTTTTATGTAATATGTTTATTATGCACCCCCCCCCCCCTTCGAAGAAGAAGGGGTATATTGCTTTGCGCATGTCGGTCGGTCGGACGGTCGGTCCGTCGGTAGACCAAAGCTTGTCCGAGTGATAACTCGACAATTTCTGGACCTATGGCCATCCAACTTGACATTGAGACTGTAGATTGTAGATGACTCGTGTTGATTTTAGGGTTCATCGGGTCAAAGGTCAAAGTCACAGTGACCTTTAATTGGAAAAAAAATGATAAAGCTTGTCTGAGTGATTACTCAACAATGCTTGGACCTATGGCCATCAAACTTGACATTGAAGCTGGGCCTGACCAGTAGATAACCCATATTTATGTCAGGGGTCATCAAGTCAAAGGTCAAGGTCACAGTGACCTTAAACAAAACTCAACAATTCCTGCACAAATGGTCATCAAACTGGACTTGGATGTTGGGCCTGATTAGTAGATGACCCCTTTTGATTTAAGGGGTCATTGGGTCAGAGGTCAAGGTCACAGTGACATTGAACGCAAAAATCTTTTCTGTGTGATAGCTCGACAATGCCTGCCCCCATGGCCCTCAAACTTGACATTTAAATTGGGCGTGACCAGTATATGACCGTTATAGATTTTGAGGTCATAGAGTCAAAGGTCAAGGTCACAACTCATATTGGCCATTAAAGGTGCCTCAAGGGCATCCAACATCAATGACAATTCAGCTGTAATTTTGGTCCATGCATATTTCATTCAATTGCCTAATTATTCTTGATAACATGGCGCTCATGTGGGGCATAATGCTTGACAAACATCTTCTCATTCTAAAGGTGAATTTATGGTAGCTTCATGTTGATGTCATGTATTTCTCTTTAACTCGTGACATTATTTTCTTCTGTTTTCGTCGACCATCGTTCATTCAGGCATATACATGTTTTCGTCGACCATCGTTCCTTCAGGTATATATATACATGTTTTCGTCGACCATCGTTCTTTCAGGCATATATATACATGTTTTCGTCGACCATCGTTCTTTCAGGCATATACATGTTTTCGTCGACCATCGTTCTTTCAGGCATATACATGTTTTCGTCGACCATCGTTCTTTCAGGCATATACATGTTTTCGTCGACCATCGTTCTTTCAGGCATATACATGTTTTCGTCGACCATCGTTCTTTCAGGCATATAAATGTTTTCGTCGACCATCGTTCTTTCAGGCATATAAATGTTTTCGTCGACCATCGTTCTTTCAGGCATATACATGTTTTCGTCGACCATCGTTCTTTCAGGCATATAAATGTTTTCGTCGACCATCGTTCTTTCAGGCATATACATGTTTTCGTCGACCATCGTTCTTTCAGGCATATACATGTTTTCGTCGTCATTACATGTAACTACGTTGCAAGTAGATCGCGTAGTGATTTCAATTTAGTTAAGCCTATTAACTTTATTCTTAGGAATCACAATATTCTATTCACTAGACTTCATCCCTTGGAATCAAATTGAACTTAGAAATAAAATCTATATGTTAAAACACTACAATTAATTAATATTGTTATTACGAATTTAACTTACTTTACTAATGCCTGGTGTACAGCCGAGGCCCGTCGTAAGGCAGTGCTGGCCGAGGTGTTCCGGTTGATATTTGATAAGACCCGAACTTTTTTTTTGCAGAATGGAAGCTCTACCTCACAGCAGCAGGAGCAGCCAGCCGCGATACAACTTCCGTTGGGACACTAATTACGTCATACGCAAACGTCATCCAGTGCACGGACGCCGGGGGGGAGCGGTCACTCAATCTTATACCGTTACCGTGAGCGTTGTTCCTGGGGAACTGCTTACGTTACCGAACGTAGAGGGGACCGGAAGTAAGGAAATATGATATAGTGTTACTTGACCATTAGGGGCATATACCTATATATCATACCTCACATAATGCGTTTCTTCTTTGTATATATGAAATCGCTCGGTCCGTATATCACTGAATTTGATAAAAAAAAATCCAGTTTGATGACGTCACCGGTCCATATCATATTGTTGGCCTCGCCAAAAATGTAATATGGACTCCTGACATCATACAACTGGTAAGTGCGGCATGTTATTTTCTCAACGGCGAAGGTTTGTCGCAAGTCAAGATATTATTAGCTTTGTTCAGTGAAACACATCTTGAGAGCTTTAAAAATATTGAATGTTATAAAAGTGTTCGGTATAATATAAGAAATATTTACACACCACATCCGGCCATATGACATTATAAGGACCGGCCGTCTAGCCCCCGAGAAGGTGAATGGACCTCGGCTAACGCCCTGGTCCATATACACTTTCGGTGGCTGACTGGCCGGTCCTTATAACTATTTCTTAAATAATTCCTTACATAAATGTGTCCCTTATATGTACATATAAAGTCTATTGGTCCGTATATCAGTCTAATTAAAAGGTCATCACCAAACGCATGTTTTATTTATAATATTCGTTTTTAGACTCAATCACTCTTGACGCGCTGGCAACAACAAAGACGACAAAGGTCATCACCAAACGCATGTTTTATTTATAATATTCGTTTTTAGACTCAATCACTCTTGACGCGCTGGCAACGACAAAGACGACAAAGGTCATCACCAAACGCATGTTTTATTTGTAATATTCGTTTTTAGACTCAATTACGCTTGACGCGCTGGCAACGACAAAGACGACGTTATTGAAGACGTTAACGGCGAGCAGTCAGGGCGGTAACCTCGTTAATTACACGTTGGTCAGTAACCCATCCTTCTCGCCGGAGTTCTTTAAGATTGACTCAAGTAAGTAAAATACAAGTGTATATTTTAGACTATATATTGTTTGCCTATATATCTTCTTTTTTTTATTTCTGCTGCATGTTGGACTCTTAATTTAGTAAATTTTCTTTTGGATAATCCGACTATAAACGCTTAAAATAACGCTTCCATGACATTTGAACCTAGTACTAATTCAACTGTTCGAACACTGAAACTTCACTTGACCCTTCAGTGCCGTATCTACACTGAGGCACAGCTTCTTTTTTTTGTGGGTGGGGGCATATTACAATTTTTATAGCTCTAAAAATAACTCTTTTCGACTTACTACTGTTGCCTCAATGAACACAAACCATAGACCAAAGATACTCCAGAATGCAGGAAATCGCTTCTTGCCAAAACAAATATTCCGGGGGAGGGGGGGGGGCATGCAAAGATGTCTTTTGGATTATTGTTTTTCATATACATTGACCCTTATTCAAAAACCAATTTAGATCGAACTCAAGTTTAAAAGTAGACTCGGAGTGGTTTGATTGGACAGTAAAAATAATTTAAATATATATATGCAACTAGCTTTTCGTGCCTACAGTTTTCGACGCTTTCAGCGCTTTCATTCTAAACGCCAATAATAATGGACATGTAAATTACAAGCAAAGAGGAATAACTCTTGTTACTAATTGCAGGCACGGGGCGGATAACCGCAAACAGGGACTTGAAGTACCTAGACTCTAGCACTCTCACTGTGTATCTGACAGTAAAAGCCTTTCGACGCTTTCAGCGCTTTCATTCTAAACGCCAATAATAATGGACATGTAAATTACAAGCAAAGAGGAATAACTCTTGTTACTTATTGCAGGCACAGGGCAGATAACCGCAAACAGGGACTTGAAGTACCTAGACTCGAGCACTCCCACTGTGTATCTGACAGTAAAGGCACATGACACGGTGGACCTTATAGATGTCTACAAGACCCAGATAGTCAACCTGAACAGTGCGTATAGAACAGGGGGTTGTCCAACAAAATGTCTATACGATTTGATTTAAAGTATTCATTTGTGGGAATTTGACTTTAGCTAGAATTGAAAAAAAAATCAATGTAAATCATATACAAAAAATCAACTTGGTGATAATTGTGACATGTCCACAGAGATTATTAAAGTTAAAGTAATTGGCATCCGCGGCACTCCAGCGTATCATAACCTATATGATACCCTGGGCAAATGGCTAGGGAAAGTTCGTAAATCTTGAATATTCATAAGCATTTTCCGACCAATGTATCAGCCGATAACAAAAAGAAAATAATCTGCTTTGTGAAGAGCTATCGGCATATTTAACAATATCCTGCCTAAACGTGTAAGCCGTGATCTCATTGAATTATTTCGAACCGATATTACATCCGGCCATTTCCGCACCGCATGAGGTGTGTCTCATGCGACCAATCAAGCGGCTTCATTTCATCTTATTAATTATGCCTGAGAACGAGATTTTTTACAGCAGGTTTGCCCAGGGTATCATATAGATTATGATATGCAGGGGTGCCGAGGATGGTAATTGGCGTTCATTAATAATGTATTCTTTCTCGATTACAGACCAAAACACGGTACCGCGTATAGTGAACTTGGACCCGACGGTGAGCGATGCTCAACTGGAGTCCCTGGCCGTCGGCACCGTGCTCTTCACCTTGACGATCGAGGACCCCGACACCACAAATACTCACTCCTACCGCGTGTCCTGTACCCCACCCGACGGCGACAACTCGTTCACTATTGATGCAAGTAAGTACGAGATAGTATTTCCGACCACTGGTGAGTTCACATATGCTAATCCCAACAGCACGGCGCGCGCACACACACTCACACACGCACGCGCACGCGCACATACGTACTAAAACACGCACACACGCACGCACACATGCACACACGCACACACGCACGCACACATGCACGCACACATGCACACACGATATGATTTTGAATAAGAGTGTCACTTTAATGTAAAAATCTACTTATCACGATGCATAATTAATAATCTGGTTTATACATTCATTAATAAAGTATATCGAGTCTTAAATGCTTCCGATATATATTTACCTTACATAAATACTTATACAGATTTATTTTGTGTATTGAACAAGCTAAACAAGTTTAAACAAACTAGGTCCAACAAAATAAACAAACTTGTTCAATCGGTCGATTTATAACTATTACTATCAGGAAGTTGAACATATGAATGAGCATTTCTTGACAGATGTTAACGTTTAAAACAAAGACGTCCTCGAATTAACAAAATAATATGTTCTTTAATTCCATTCGACCATGCTATGATATATGAAATTATTATTATATGATTACAAATGATCATACAATATAAATATGAGCATATAACACATTATTATAGTGAGAAGAATAAAACCCTAGGTGTGTGTGGTTCCACTCAAAATATGATAACATTTGTTATCACAATTATTGTTCTTTTTAACAACAACAACAACAACAACAACAACAACCACTACTACAACAACAACAACAACATTAAATGCATTGGCATTCATCGCAACAGCATAAAGCACGCAAATAAGTAAACATATGAGGATATTGTATATAATTATCGGTTTATATGTTAAACTTTTATAAAATTGAAAACCTAGGCGGGGACAATGTTATTACATTTACATGGCATTATACAGATTCAAATTAAAAAAAAAGTCAATAAAAAGGAAATGTCATGAAGAGAAAGAAAACATAAAATAATTAATGGTTTAAATTTAAGTCTTATTATTATAGAAAACCCCCAAATTGCAAACCAATATTTACATTACATCAGCTGTATTTGATATATTTACACCTGACTTCCTTGTTTGTCGGATTTTTCATCGAAACAAATACTGGTTATTGAATAGCGAAAACCTTCGGGCATGAATAATTCTGCATTAAAGATTTTATTTCATGTCATGAAGTCAATCATTTTTATCGAACTATTATGAAACTTTGTCGGAATACTTGTTTATATGTTGTCTTGAACATTTGTGAATATGGGTCACCTCAGGCCTCAAACAAGGTCACTAGGTCAAATCTAAGGAAATATTTTCCCCATGTCATAAATTCATTTTTTTTCATAAAGTCCAACGTTTTTTTTTTTATCAAAATGGTATGAAACACTGTCAGAACTTTTGTAAATAGGTAGTTTCATAATTTTTTTAGAGTTTCGTCTATGCACATACATACAATACATATATGTATACATACATGAATAAGTTTATACATGTACATGACAATTCTTGAAAAATTATAAGAGACTAAGATAATTATCGCAAAACAAATCTATGCTTATTTCTAAAATATACACATAATAATTTAATGAATGTTCGTCAATCGTAACACGATCATGTAATGACTGTGCTTAAATTAGAAAATGAAACGTATATCAATACAACCGTAATTTAGCAACACATGTTGCACTAGAAGTCCTCAACTAAAACATGGTCTAAAATCAAGTATCAGCACCAATGAGATCGGTAGTGAACAAATACATATTATCATTATTTAAAATCTTGAATATAAACATAAAAAATAAATATTAAAAAATATGGACTATTACGTTATGACGATACTGGTGACCCGTATCACGTTTCGCTCGGTGAGGAAAACACGTACACGTATAGTTATCGACAGCGGTCATGATATATACGTGCTTACACACCGAACTCGACGTGATACAGGTTACCAGGAAAAAACGTCATATTATAATGTCCCCTATTTATCTATATACAAATAATCTCTCATTTAGGGAGTATAAGATAAAAAACAACAATAACACTTAATAACGCCGTATGCTAACGTCAATCTATCGATTACACGTTTCAGACGGTAACGTCACTCTATCGTGTTTCTTTTGTTTTCGTTCTTTTTTTACGTCACTCATTCGTGTGTGTTTTTTTTTTTTCATTTCAGACGGTAACGTCATTCTATCCCAGGCGCTGGACTACGAATCGATAACGTTTTACACGTGTGATTTCTACGTCGATGACTCAATCTCAGAAGGCGGTCCGTTTACGTACGAACTGACTGTACAAGACGCAAACGAGTCGCCGACTTTCGCAGATAACATGTACTATGCGTCAACGTCCGAGGCTTCGGTATGTTTATTTACATGATCAGACGTTGTTCTGTCAGGTTACCATGTTTTCAGCGTTGCATCGTTCGACAAAATTCCGTCAAAGTAAATTATTGGCATAATAACGCCAAAAACAATTCAGTTTGTAGACTGATATCTATATTCTTTGCCCAAGATTTGATTGGTTAACACACGGAATATGGTACACGCGGTGTGCACTAGTGGATTCAGGGCAGGGGGGACACACCCGCCCCCGCCCCCTTTAATCATCCAAGTTTTCTTTTTATTTTAAAATAGGAGAAGAAAAGTAATAACATACGCCCAAAATGCACTATTTCGGACTATAAAGTGTTAAAAAAATTTGGGGGAGAAACCCCCTGCCAACACTTTAAACCAAATAAATTTCGTTTCTGAAGGAGGGGCGCAAGTAAAAGGGTATGCCCCTCTAACGTCGAATCCTGGACCCGACCCTGGTGTGTGTTTAACCTTCAACATTTTTATCGCCATATTCTAGTATCTTTTGATCCGGCACAAATATAAGTCATCAATATGATATTATTTTTCTGCGATAACCTCTAACACCAGAAAAAGATCCAAGCCCGTTCCAGGCAGACACGGCGACATTTGACCTGGTTTCTCATGGTAAAATCATGGCACAGATAATGCGGCGTTTAACTCACCAACAAAACAAATCACATTCATTATTTATCTTTGCCAAAAAATATGTACGATTATTAAACTATTTATTATCAAATAACTCGACCTTTCCGATGCAAATCCAAACCGGAGTTTCATACAGAACGCCTTGTTTCAACGCGGCGCATATAAGTGTGAAATTTACTGTTACAGTACAATATGTATCTTAACAGGCGGGATCTGTGTCGTTCGACCCAGGTTTTTCTTGCACGGATCAGGACGCTGGGGACTCCGCCACGTTAACGTACGGTTTTCATCCAGCCAACAACAGTCAGAGATTTGCCATTAACTCCGCAGGCGTCATGACTTTCAAGGTAAGAGTATCGCCGTTGACAGCAAATCCAAACCTAATCTACTGTATAGTATGTCGAGCATTTGCTGTTGTTGTTTGTTGTTATTGCTTTTGTTCTTTTTGCTTTTTTGTTTGTTTGTTGTTTTTTATATAAAAACAACGTGATAGTGCTCTGTGTCAAGAAAGGATAAAGAAACTTCAAGCATCTGTTACAATTTGCAATAAGTTATTTATTTGTGTTTCATTCATTTTTTTAAACAATAATACTGTCCCAAGATAAGATTTATAAATATATAGAAAAATAACCAAGCAAATATGATCCTAAAATAGTTCAACTTCACGACTACGATCTTGATTGATCAGCGTCAATCGGAACTCCTCGGCCATTTTCGATTGAAAACAACGTCGGATGACCTAATCAGAAGATGAAGTTCGTAAAAAAGTGAATTCTAGTAGTTATCAATTGCAGTGTTTTAAAGTGTATGTATACATTTGTTTTACTAAGTTCAAATTGATTGCCAGTGAAGAGTATAATTGCATAAATAGTTATGGTTTAACATATATATTGAAATCACTACGCGATCTACTTGCAGCGTAGTTAAATGTAAAGATTTCTGACATTGTAAACCGTCCACATACATCCGAGGTTATTTTGATGGAAAATTGCCGATGTGTTCCGATTGGATCAGCCTACAAAGAGGTGAAAAAAATAGCAATTAAAATGAAATAACTCTCTTATCAACTAGAGTATTACGAAAGACGACCTTAATGGTATGTTGTTGTTTGTATTTCATATGGTGCTACTTAGGAGGATTATGACGTCGACAACAGTAACATGCCGTCGCCAGTGATTCTGACGGTCTACTGTATAGATGATGGCGGGACGACGGGCGTTATGAAAACGGGGTCAAGTCAAGTGACCGTCACAATCTCGGTAAGCGGATAAGAGGGTGAGGGGGGGGGGGGGGGGGGGGGGGGTAGCTAATCCGGCACTCGCCGCTCATAAAGCTGTACTCCCACATATTGACCGTTTTGGCATTTTTGTTTTGGAATTAGTATTTTTTGCGGAACTCAGTGATAAAAGATCGCTGACAAAAGTTCAGATCGCTGTTATCATGTTTACGTTTAAAAAACGATGTTTTATGCCCAAAACCTCATTTGTCTTAAAGCTTTAGTAACACCTTTAGCAATAAAAATTATTGACTTTCAAACGTAAAAATGAAAAATGAAAATTTCGATCTGATTTTTGTCAAAATCACTGGTTTCCAGACATTACGCCAAAAAAATGGCTCCTTCCAAGACAATATTTATAAAAAAGTTATCAAAACGTTCAATCTGTGAGAGTGCAGCTCAAAAAGTCTCAAAGATCAATTTTACGTCAATATCGGAGAAACAATTCAATTCATTCCATCAAAATGGACCATTTCAGACAAAAGTTGCTATTTTTTATCTCGGGAGAGGACAACCATATATAATCCTTTTTTTTTAAATATACTACATTTCTTTCGTTCCGGCTAGTTTGGAGGTGGGAACACTTCAAATTTTCAGAAATCTGTATCGGAGCATATCGTCACTACTCCTTCAAGAAGAGGATTTAAAAAAAAAAAAATTAAATATAAAAAAAAATCTAGACATTTGAAATAGTTTTAAAGACTAACGTAATGCATTCCGTTTAAACATAGTTAACCCCCCTATCTTATCCTGTAAAGTTGTTGTCTTTCCAACCCATTGTTGCTATATCGTTGTGCTATGTTCTTTATTAAGGACACAAACGACAACACGCCGACGTTTGCCTCCACCGCTTACACGATAGGTGTGTCTTCTTCCCAAACAGCAGGATCACAAATAGGTGGGTATGGAGGTATGGAAGCGTATATCGTGGATACTGATGATCACAAATAAGTGGGTATGGAAGCGTATATCGTAGATACTGATGATCACAAATATGTGCGTATGGAAGCGTATGTTTAAGATACTGGTGATCACAAATAGGTGCGTATGGAAAATGTATATCGTGGAAACTGGTAATCGGAAATGGGAATGTATGAAAGCGTTTATCGTAGATTCGGGTGATGTGTTCATGTATTATTGTCGCCGACATGTTTTATGTCTAATTGATGGGTAATATTCCGACGTGTGGTCAAATTTATTTGTGTCGACGAAATTAAATTAACTCGCTTGTCGACTGAACACAAACGAGGTTAGCATAACGTTGTGTATATGATGTGTCGACAAAAAAGTCAGCATAGTCAGTAAATAAGTGTACAGGTCGACATGTCAACACATGACATAATTATGCATCGTGTACTAATAACCTTTCAGGAGCGGTGACGGCCACGGACGCGGACAGCGGGACAAACGCGGACTTGTCATGTTCGGGAACCTCAAGCTCCGCCTACTCGGCCTACTACACTGTGGGCGCCGACTGCAAAATCTACCTGTCCAAGACGCCTGATTTCGCTTCCGGTACAACCGTTACGTGAGTAAAACACCACACTTAAAAAATAATGTCTGTTCGTTCTGTTCCCCATATTCGTTCTCAGTGTGTGTACACCACGTGATAAAGTGATACTCTTATTCAAAATCAATATATAACACCTATATAACAAATACAAATTCTTAGTAAACAACTTACTAAATTATGCACTTATAGAAATATTTATTACTGATTACAAGATTGTAACCATGTATTTAATAGCTAAAAACGCAAAAATAGTAAATGATTGGTGAGTGCTAAAAGATTTACTGTGATCTACTATCGTCTCATAATGTCGAAATACCGTGTTTTCTGCACTTTTTTTCAAATTAAACTCGATAACCTTCAAAAGAACCATTGTTTTCGATATTTATTCATCATTTTTAGTATATGCGAACACTTGTTTAAATTGTGGTAAATCTTATTTCGGAGTAAGAGTGCATCTTAACTTACGTCATAAATGCTACGTCGGAAGACTACAAAATCATCGATAGCTCACAAGCAGATACCCCAAAATATCTTGGGTGAAAGATGGACAGCTATAATCATCACACTGTCATACTTGTATTTGCAGATACGTAACAAGAGCGGTTGACAAGGGTAATCCTGCCAAGACAGGCACGACCACTGTAGATATCATCTACCAGGATGACACGACGACAACCACTACTACTGCAGCAACAACCACAGCATACAACTTCTTTGACCACGGTGAAAATATCGCCATGTTCGTTCTAACTTTACTGATGGGGTTGGCATTGTTAGGTAAATTATGGGCCGATTCCTTTGTTTATCACATTGTTGTAAACTTTTAAAGCTGCACTCTCACAGATATACCGTTTTTACAACTCTTTTTTTGTCTTGGAACGAGTCGATTTTTGCGAAAATCCATGGAAACAAGTGATATAAGACTGCTGACAAAAAATTAGATCGCAGAATTTCTTATTTAAGTTCAAAAATTCATGTTTTATGCATTTTTATTAAACCATTAGTAACGGTTTAAACCATAAAACATTAATTTTCGAACGGGTTTATGCAAATTTTCGCTCTGGGGCCGTATTCAATAAGCATCTTAGTAATAATTTTCAACTAAGTGAAAAATTGCCATTTTTCTAATTTGAATTTTAAGAAAACGAACGATGTTTGTACACCAAAAATATGAAAATAAGCAAGATAATGGTCTAAACAATATATGCATATAAATAAATCTGATAAAAAGTAGCGGGTATCTAAAATAATCGTTGTCAAAAATTACTAAATTCTCACTAAGTTTAAAATATTCACTAAGATGCTTATTGAATACGGTCCCTGATCTTTTGTCAGCAATCTTTAATCATTAGTTTGCAGATATTTACGCAAAAATTTCCTCTTTCCAAGACAAAATAAAAAAGTTGTAAAACGGTAAATCTGTGAGAGTGCAGCTTTAAACATCAAACAGTTGATGGGATGTTCATATATTTTAAATAAAGCAAGTACATCTGAAACGGTTGTCTCAAACTAAAAACAATAAATACATTTATTCAAATTTCAGAGAGGTATGGATTTGATTAAAGATTTTTGAAAGTTAACAATGATGACCTTTTTTTAACAACGTTTTGAACAATCGGCTCAATATCAAAATAGTGCAATTTTTTTTGGAGCTTTTGTCATGAAGGTTTTTACAAAAATGATGGCTAACTAAGTGTTTTTGTGCAAATATTCTATGAAAGAAATCAACGAATAAAATATGTATGCCCTAACGAAAGTGTGCTATGTTAAGCTCCAAAAAGAGCGTTCTGTTATAAATAACTTTCAGAAAAAATACTTACCGCAGAGTGACCTCACTGTTATGCACCAGTCAATTGTAACGACGCCCCCAGGTCCGCGGAATAGCGGGGACTTTGACTTTCGGTCCAGCCAACCCCGGCTAAAATCCCCGCCCTGCGGGGACGAACATATGGTAATTCCCGACAAATGCCCCCGCACCCTAGGGTCCCTAGGTAAGGCCCATGCCCCGCTATATTTAAAGCGAAAGCAAAACCACCGCATTCACCCGGCACTGCGGGAACACCTAAAAGGTAAAAACACGGCCCATTTCCCCGGCTATCCCCGGTATACCCCCGGACCTGGGGGGGGGGGCGTGGTTACAATTGACTTGTGCATTAACACATCATAATCAATTGTTTTCGAACGCTTTTTCTTAATAAATATGTATTTATATTAGTACTAAACTTCGTTGCACAATCCGATTAATAACTTTAAGCACCTCTTATTTATATTGATACTTAGATCTAAGTTGCACAATCCGATTCATAACTTTAAGCACCTCTTATTAATATTAATACTTAAATCTAAGTTGCACAATCCGATTTATAAATTTAAGCACCTCTTATTAATGTTGATACTTAGATCTAAGTTGCACAATCCGATTTATAAATTTAAGCACCTCTTATTAATGTTGATACTTAGATCTAAGTTTCACAATCCGATTTATAACTTTAAGCACCTCTTATTAATATTAATACTTAAATCTAAGTTGCACAATCCGATTCATAACTTTAAGCACCTCTTATTAATATTAATACTTAAATCTAAGTTGCACAATCCGACTTATAAATTTAAGCACCTCTTATTAATGTTGATACTTAGATCTAAGTTGCACAATCCGATTTATAAATTTAAGCACCTCTTATTAATGTTGATACTTAGATCTAAGTTGCACAATCCGATTTATAACTTTGAGCACCTCTTATTTACATCGATACTTAGTTCTGAGTTGCACAATTCGATTAATAACTTTGAGCACCTCTTATTTATATTGATACTGAGATCTAAGTTGCACAATCCGATTAATAACTTTGAGCACCTCTTATTTATATTGATACTGAGATCTAAGTTGCGCAATCCGATTAATAACTTTAAGCACCTCTTATTTATATTGATACTTAGACCTAAGCTGCACAATCCGATTAATAACTTTAAGCACCTCTTATTTAAATTGATACTTAGAACTAAGCTGCACAATCCGATTAATATCTTTAAGCACCTCTTATTTACATTGATACTTAGACCTAAGCTGCACAATCCGATTAATAACTTTAAGCACCTCTTACTTATATTGATACTTAGATCTAAGTTGCACAATCCGATTAATAACTTTAAGCACCTCTTATTTACATTGATACTTAGACCTAAGCTGCACAATCCGATTAATAACTTTAAGCACCTCTTATTTATATTGATACTTAGACCTAAGCTGCACAATCCGATTAATAACTTTAAGCACCTCTTATTTATATTGATACTTAGACCTAAGCTGCACAATCCGATTGATAACTTTAAGCACCTCTTATTTACATTGATACTTAGACCTAAGCTGCGCAATCCGATTAATAACTTTAAGCACCTCTTATTTATATTGACACTTAGAACTAAGCTGCACAATCCGATTAATAACTTTAAGCACCTCTTATTTATATTAATACTTAAATCTAAGTTGCACAATCCGATTGATAACTTTAAGCACCTCTTATTTACATTGATACTTAGAACTAAGCTGCACAATCCGATTAATAACTTTAAGCACCTCTTATTAATATTAATACTTAAATCTAAGTTGCACAATCCGATTAATAACTTTAAGCACCTCTTATTTATATTGACACTTAGAACTAAGCTGCGCAATCCGATTAATAACTTTAAGCACCTCTTATTTATATTGACACTTAGAACTAAGCTGCACAATCCGATTAATAACTTTAAGCACCTCTTATTTATATTGATACTTAGACCTAAGCTGCACAATCCGATTGATAACTTTAAGCACCTCTTATTTACATTGATACTTAGACCTAAGCTGCGCAATCCGATTAATAACTTTAAGCACCTCTTACTTATATTGATACTTAGACCTAAGCTGCACAATCCGATTAATAACTTAAACCACCTCTTATTTATATTGATACTTAGATTAAAGTTTTCTCAATCCAATTTATAACTTTCAGCACGTCTTTTTTATATTGATACTTAGAACTAAGTTGCACAATCCGATTAATAACTTTAAGCACCTCTGATTTATATTGATACTAAAATATGGTTGCACCGTCCATTTGATAGTATTTAGCACCTTTAAATATTAACCTCCACCAAGTGAGGAAGACACGCGTTAAGTTAACAATTTAATTCAAAAATTTAAGAACTACTTCAACTGATGTACCGGCATACATCCAAGGTTGTTTTCGATAAAAATGGCCGAGGAATTCCAAATGAAATTAACTTGTGCATCTTACTTCTGCACGAATGTTGGGATTCTTTCTCTCCACGTTCACTGTCCTCATCTTGTGAATTCGTTATAATTACTGTATTGCATATTATTATTTGTATCCGTTGTAGGGGCGTTGCTATACTGTTGTTTGCGGATGTGCTGTGGTGGAGGGGGTATGGGAGGAATGTGCAGTAACATGTGCGACTGCAGACAACAGAACCGAGCTAGGAGGGGCAGGTAACCAATATTTAAACGTATACATGTTGTGGTTATGCTTATAATTTATATTCATGAAGCATTGTGGCAATAATGTTTTTGTAAGGAGGTGAGTTGGGGGAGGGTGTAACTCCGATGTATACATATAATTTATGTGATTATGTTTATAATTTCATGTAGAGTGAAAACATTTGGTTTGGTTATGAGGGGGGTTTTAACCAAAGGGTAAGGTTTTTGTCTACTGTGATTAACCAATGAGCTAGCTTCTCTTCTGTGATATACCAATGAGCTAGCTTCTCTACTGTGATTAACCAATGAGATAGCTTCTCTACTGTGATTAACCAATGAGCTAGCTTATCTACTGTGATTAACCAATGAGATAGCTTCTCTACTGTAGTTAACCAATAAGATAGCTTCTCTACTGTGGTTAACCAATGAGCTAGCTTCGCTACTGTGATTAACTAATGAGCTAGCTTCTCTACTGTTGATTTACTAATGAGCTAGCTTCTCTACTGTGGTTAACCAATGAGTTACTTGTCTACTGTGATTAACCAATAAGGTAGCTTCTCTACTGCGATTAACCAATGAGATAGCTTCTCTACTGTGATTAACCAATGATATAGCTTCTCTACTGTGGTTAACTAATGATCTAGCTACTCTACTGTGGTTAACCAATGAGCCATTCTACTGTGGTTAACCAATGAGCTAGCTTCTCTACTGTGGTAAACCAATGAGCTAGCTTCTCTTCTGTTACAAACCAATGAGCTAGCTTCTCTACTGTGATAAACCAATGAGATAGCTTCTCTACTGTTATAAACCAATGAGCTAGTTTCTCTTATGAGATATACCAATGATCTACCTTCTCTTCTATGATATACCAATAAGCTAGCTTCTCTACTGTAGTTAACCAATGAGATAGCTTCTCTAATGTAACTAACCAATGAGCTAGCTTATCTACTGTGATTAACCAATGAGATAGCTTCTCTTCTGTGATATACCAATGAGTTAGCTTCTCTACTGTGATTAACCAATGATCTAGCTTCTCTACTGTGATTAACCAATGAGATAGCTTCTCTACTGTGATTAACCAATGAGATAGCTTGTCTACTGTAGTTAACCAATAAGCTAGCTTCTCTAATGCGGTTGACCAATGAGATAGCTTCTCTACTGTGATTAACCAATGAGATAGCTTTTCTACTGCGATTAACCAATGGGATAGCTTCTCTACTGCGATTAACCAATAAGCTAGCTTCTCTTCTGTGATATACCAATATGCTAACTTGTCTACTGTGATAAACCAATGATATAGCTTCTCTACTGTGATTAACAAATGAGATAGCTTCTCTAATCTGATTAAACAAGGAGCTAGCTTCTCTACCGTAACCAATGAGCTAGCTTCTTGTCTACGGTGGTTTAACAATCAGCTAGCTTCTCTACTGCAGTTAACCGAGGAGCTAGATTCTTTTCTACTGGTATATACTAATATGCTAGCTTCTCTTCTGTGATATACGAATGAGCTAGCTTTTTGTCTACTATGCTTGACCATTGAGCTAGCTTCTTGTTTGCTGTGATTTATCAATTGGCTAGATTTCTTTTCTTTGATTTGCCACTTAGCTAGCTTCTTGTCTACAGTAATAAACCAGTGAGCTAGCTTCTTGTCAACAGTGATAAACTATTGAGCTAGCTTCTTGTACACTTTAATTAACCGTTGAGCTACCTTCTTATCTACTGTCATTAATCAATGAAGTAATTGTATTTCCTTCTGTGATAAACCAATGAGCTAGCTTCTTGTCTACTGTGATTAACCAATGAGCTAGCTTCTTTTATACTGTGTATGACCATTGAGCTAGCTTCTTGTCTACAGTGATAAACCAATGAGCTAGCTTCTTGTCTACAGTGATAAACCAATGAGCTATCTTCTTGTCTACTGATTTAACCAATGAGCTAGCTTCTTGTATACTGTGTTTGACCATTGAGCTAGCTTCTTGTCTACAGTGATAAACCAATGAGCTAGCTTCTTGTCTACGTTGATTGACCATTGAGCTAGCTTATTTTGGTTTTCAGATATCCCCCAAGACAAGTCACGCCAGATTCGTGAGCAATTCTATTTTATCTCTATTGTTTAAACAGAAGTGTATCACTAACATTTTAATTTTTCAAAATAACAGGCTTTACTGTTAACTTTTAAGAAGTATTCGTTAAAAAACAAGCTGTGCTTTATATATTTAATTTGCTTGCTGTATTAATTTGTCGTTTTTGTTTCTGTTTGATTTTTTATTAGTTTTTTTTTTTTAAATTGAATTTATGTATTTGATTTTTTCTATTTCAGACCCCCTCCAAGTAAGTACTAAATTTTAATGTATTTTATCAAGAAAACAATAATCTGCGTCTGACAGACAGACATTTAGACAGACACAAATTTAGACAGACAGACAGACAGACAGAGACAGACAGACAGGGGGTTCGATCCCCACCAGGGTGAGAGTGGTCTAGTGGTATAGGTGCCCGCCTCTCACCCAAGAGGTCGTGGTTTTGATCCCCGTCAGGCCTTTCAAAAAAGGACACCAGGACCCATATTCAATATAAGTATTATCCTTATCCTTTAACATGCAGTATCGATTACATTAAGTCTATTGGTCTATTTTTACGGTCAAATCGAAGAACATTTACTTGGATTATAATCTTCAAGATCATTTAATTTTAAGGATGCACACGAATGGTAAAATTGGTATTCGAATATTCGGTAATTCTTTCGATCGAATATTCGATTACCAATACAAACTATTATTATTCGCTATATAAATAGCAATAGTCAGGGCCTCTTTACCCATCTTCGTAAACGGTTCCCGGCTACATTGTTCTTCCCCAGGCCACAGACCCTGTTTTTTTCCAAAAAATATTCTCTGAAATTCCCCATTTTCAGAAAAAAAAAAATCAAAAAAGCAATGCATTTTTATAAAAACAAAACTCCAAAATAAAATAATTTCACATAATTCTAAGATTGGTATTGGATATTGCCACAGTACTAGTCTCTACCAAGAAAATGGGCTCGACAGTGATTATTTAAAGTGACACTCTTATTCAAGACTAATACATATTTATAACAAACATCAATTTTGATTGATAAACCTTTAAATACTTTCTAAATAATGCATTTATGGAAAATGTTAATTACATATAACATTATTGTAACTGTATATTTGATAGCAGAAAGCGCAATTTGTTGGCTTAAAACACATGTTATTAGCCCTCATTTAAACTCTTAATACTATTTACCACCGTCCTGGATAGTCTATCTACGTTTTAGCAGTATATTTTGTTTTTGTAAAAGCCCAATAAATACATGTAGAACACTATTTGATAACAATCAAGTATATAAACCTACTAACGCAAAATACTTGATGTCCAGGAAAGTACCGGCCACCGTCCCCGGTCCGACAGCCCACTCCTCCGCCGAAGATTATAGAGCGACAACCCCAGCTTATACGGACTATTGGACGGCCAATGCAATATGGAGGCTTGTACGTATAGATTGTTGCGATTGTTGTTGCCTATGTTTTTTTTGGTTTAACCAGGTTTTCAACGAAAGCTTGGTTATAAGAATAAGGATGTCGTTCAGCTTCCATGTGGGTGTCTTGGCTGGAGGTGGTTTCCGATCAATAACTTGAGTTTATTGACGTTTAGTAATTAAACTTGGTATGCAGGAAATCATTTGAAAACGTATCTTGGTTTTGCTGGCGTCAGACTGGTGGTATCCGCTTCATATATTCAGTAAAATAAAGTAATGAAACTTGGTATGTAGAGGTCATTTGGAAACGTATACTGGGATTGCTTTGTTGGATGTGGGTCACGGTCAAGGTCACGGTAACTAAAAGTAGAAAAATAGTTTCCGCTCAAAAACTTTAGTCAAGAGTCACATAATTATGGTGGTGCAACTTTTTATAAAGCATGTTTATGTGGAGATGTATCTTGGGATTGCATTTTGAGTATGTGGGGTCAATGGCACTATAACTACAAATAGAAACAGCTTTCAGATCAATAGTTTGTGATAGAAGTGACGTATAGAGATAAAGCTTAGTATGTAGCAAGCCCACGTAGAGACTTCGTTGAGGTGCATTTCGGGTATGTGGGGTCAAGGTCAAGGTCACTATTACTAAAACTAGGTTTTCCGACTAGAGCTTGTGTTATGAGTGACACATAGTGCCGAAACTTGGTATGTAGCAAGAACGCGTGCAGCCGTACCTTGAAATTGCATTTTGGGTTTGAAGGGTCAAGAGCACTTTTGTTAAAAATAGAAAGAAATGGTTTCCGCTTATTAACTTTACTAAGGATTGACATATAGTGAAGACCCTTGATGTGTAGCCGGCTTCACTGGAGATGCCTTGGACTTGGGATCATAAAAAATAAAATCTGCTTTCGTCGCATTGCGGCGTTTCTGGTTTATGTCGTGTTTTGTTATCTCGTTGCCGTTAAAGGTTTATCGTAGTTATATTTTCTCCTTTCTCTGTTCATCAAAATTACTGCACTTATCAAATTAATTTTCCTATAGTATCTGCTTTTCATTTGTATCTGCTTTAATGCTTTTCAGTTGTAATTGCTTCAACAAGTTGCATTATATCTGTGCAAGTGTGGCTATTTGTATGCTTATGTCCGTTTTATTTGTACTTATTTAAACGCGGGTAATTTGCATATATTTTAACGTGGCATTTGCATATACCGTATCGTGTTTCATTTGCATATATTTTAACGCGTGGCATTTGCATTTACCTTATCGTGTTTCATTTGCATATATTTTAATGCGTGGCATCTGCATATACCGTATCGTGTTTCATTTGCATATATTTTAACGCATGGCATCTGCATATACCGTATCGTGTTTCATTTGCATATATTTTAACGCGTGTCATTTGCATTAACCGTATCGTGTCATTTGCATATATTTTAACACGTTTTATTTGCATATACCTTATCGTGTTTCATTTGCATTTATTTTACTGCGTGGCATCTGCATAACCGTATCGTGTTTCATTTGCATATATTTTAACGCGTGGCATCTGCATATACCGTATCGTGTTTCATTTGCATATATTTTAACGCGTGTCATTTGCATATACCGTATCGTGTTTCATTTGCATATATTTTAACGCGTGGCATCTGCATATACCGTATCGTGTTTCATTTGCATATATTTTAACGCGTGGCATCTGCATATACCGTATCGTGTTTCATTTGCATATATTTTAACGCGTGTCATTTGCATATTCCGTATCGTGTTTCATTTGCAAATATTTTAACGCGTTTTATTTGCATATACCGTATCGTGTTTCATTTGCATATATTTTAACGCGTGTCATTTGCATATACCGTATCGTGTTTCATTTGCATATATTTTAACGCGTTTTATTTGCATATACCTTATCGTGTTTCATTTGCATATATTTTAACGCGTGGCATTTGCATATACCTTATCGTGTTTCATTTGCATATATTTTAACGCGTGGCATTTGCATATACCTTATCGTGTTTCATTTGCATATATTTTAACGCGTGGCATTTGCATATACCTTATCGTGTTTCATTTGCATATATTTTAACGCGTGGCATTTGCATTTACCGTATCGTGTTTCATTTGCATATATTTTAACGCGTGTCATTTGCATATACCTTATCGTGTTTCATTTGCATATATTTTAACGCGTGTCATTTGCATATACCGTATCGTGTTTCATTTGCATATATTTTAACGCGTGGCATCTGCATATACCGTATCGTGTTTCATTTGCATATCGCGTGACATTTGCATTTACCTTTACGCGTTTCGTTTGCATAAACCATTACGCGTTTCATTTGTATTTACCTTCACAAGCGTGTCATTTGCATATACCTTATCGCGTTTCAAGTGCATCTTCCTTAACACGCTTTATTTATATTTGCTTTTACGCTTTTCAAATATAATCACACAAAAAGACCAGATACTATATTTTAAGATAGTATATCACACGTGCTCATAGATATCTTCTATAACCAGACACGTGAAAAATACGATCACACACTGAACTTGATAAATATTCGCGTTACATATAAAAATTCGTATATATACAAATCTCTCAATATCGCCTTTCTACGTTACCTAGCTGATTATAGAGGAACAATTAAGCTTTATACCCCACAAAATTAACCTATTTTTTTTTTAATTGAGCAATAACTTGGATAGCATGAATAGCTACTTCAAAAATATATGCATTCCATACAGACTATAATGATAGTGTTTGCTTTCATATAAAATAATAGCCAGCGTTTCGGACCATACGGGTAACGTATCTTACTTCATTTCAGTATATAATGGCTTGATAGGGCATGTGTAGTCATTTGACATCATGAAATTTGACTGTTGATTTAATTCATAAAGTTTTACTGCTAATTTCATGTACGAACGCTGTTTGTACTAATGAATAATTATAGACACCTCACACAATAAATTAGATTAACATCATCACAAGCAGCCGCTCACACTTAACAAAACTTATAACTAGACATGGGGTGGTATTCAATATAAGTTTCTTGCATACCCGACGTGGGTTTCCGGTCATGTTACCAGTGCTGGGAAAACTCGTCTTACAAACCCCATGTAAGATGAGTCACGCGCAACAACGCACAACTTCTTATTTCTTTAATTGCATGGTTTATGAAAACTACATTTTGATCAAGTTTTTTTTTTCTTGTCCGAATCATTGCCTGTGGGCAAGAAAGGGTTTTCCAGCATAGACTCCAAATATGTCGATCTCTTTATCCTATGTAGTGGGAGAATATTGGATCTAAGATCGATGTAGCTAATCGGATTGTGTGTTTGTGGATAACGAACATGAATGAAGTCAATCGTGTTAGATCATAACATTGACTTTGCATATTGAATACCACCCCTTCATGGCTATAGAATGACGTTATTGCTAAAGACTGAATTAGGGAGTAACTATAGATTAGGGTGTTTTGACTTCTGATGTACTGTTGGCCACTAGATAATTGCTCTTGCTTAGTTTTG
Source organism: Mya arenaria (assembly GCF_026914265.1). NCBI lineage: Eukaryota > Metazoa > Mollusca > Bivalvia > Myida > Myidae > Mya > Mya arenaria. Next base: position 58,369,064 of record NC_069131.1, read on the forward strand.
CTTTATTAACGCTCTAAATCGACATTTGAGGAGCCCGGCTGCAGATTCAATTGCTCACTAAGTATATTAGTGCTAGTCGTATCAACAAAAAAGTGACTACGTGTGTACAAATAATAATGATGCTAAATAAGTGTATCTCGTGTAGCGTTTCACTAGCGGATCCGGGGGGCGCACCCGGCGCGTTCCTTCACTTTAATCGTCCAAGTTGACTTTTTGTTTAGATATAGGAGAAAGGAAGTAATAAAATGTGTACAAAATGCACCATTTCGGGCTATAAATTGTAAAACATTTCTTGGGGGAGTACCCAAAACCTTACTGCCATCCAAATAAATTCCGGTCCATCGGGAGGGGCACGAACCAAAAGGTTACGCCCCCAAGTTACGCCACTCTAACGTCAACTCCTGGTTCCGCCCCTGCATTCAATGCTCACCCTCTAATCACCCTGTCCTATATGTGTTTTACAGGCAACCTTCCACCGTGCGACTGATTCGCTCACCCGCCGTCCTTCCGCCGGGATATTTCCCTTGACACTCTTTATATGTATATTAAATGTGCGTTCAGTTATATAGTAGTAATATATCAGTAGATCTATGGTGCGTAGTACTATCGTTGTATTGCTTTATATAAATTTACTAAAACTAATAATTCCATCTAATTACCTTGAAAGTTCACTGTTATTGCAAGGATGGACTATTTAACATAGAATATACACCTTTTAAAGTTGTAATGCACACTTGAATTGACTACTGTATTGTTTTAGTTCTGTATCTTTTCTATTTATTGCCTTTGTTGAAAAGGCAAATATGTTGTTGTCTCAGGTTAAAGAAACAGCAGCTCATAAAACAGCTTCTAGTTCTATCTGGTTATGTAATCAATATATATTGCTGTTTGGCTCAAGCGCCATAATAATTATTATGTCATTGGTTGCCATCAAAATGAAACCACGCAGAGTTTACTTTAGCGTAATAAACTAAATGCTTCTGTTTCAAAGGGACTCGCTCATGTTTTGGACTAAAAATTAATTTTCCATGTAATGCATCTGAAAAACCCTATTTTATCATTATTTTACTTTAAGATATCGAAAAAGTAAAAAAAATATAATTATGGTATATAAAGAGTATTTTGGTTTAAGTGGGTCGCGAACCCACGCCGGTACACTAGTCAAGAAACAAAAAAAAAGGAAAAATAACCAGAATACGTGTGAAGATAAAACATATTCATATGGCACTGCATTCCCGATTTCTCAAATAGGCCCTCAAAATCGTGGTATTGGGTAAAGTAACGTGTTATACTTGCTTCAATAATGTCCGCTCTTTTGCTCTAGTTCAGAAGTGCCATTGTCTCTTTTTTGCACAGCTCCTAAAAGAGGTTGTGCCAGTGTTTCGCATTCGTGGTTTTAAAACTCCTGATGATTTGCCACACTTTATTTCGTAAAAAGGTGCATTTTGCAAGAACATGAGGGAGTCCCTTTAAGGAATATGTTAGGACTGACGTTGGATTTTAGAAATATCATTTAATTGTTCCTGCCACTCATGGGTTGACAAAACAGCAACAATGCATACAATGCTATTGGGTTAATGAAACAATATGCTATACTCTTGGAAAACGCTTTGTGAAACGCAGCTTCTATTTTAGTCTGGTTATGTAAACAACATGCATTTCTGTTCTCTTGGTGATGCACCAGTCATTGTAACCACGCCCCTAAGGTCCGGGGAATACGGGGACTTAGACTTTGGGTCCAGCCAACCCCAGCTAAAATCCCCGCCTTGCGGGGACAAACTGCTGGTAAAATCCCCGCCAAATGCCCCCCGCACCCCAGGGACCCTAAGTAAGGCCCATTCCCGGCCATTTTTTTGCGCAAAGACAAAACCACCGCATTCACCCGGCACTGCGAGGCCACCTGAAAGGTAAAACACGGCCCATTTCCCCGGCTATCCCCGGTATACCCTCGGACCTGGGGCCCGTGGTTACAATTAACTGGTGCATAATAAAATGATAATATGACGCCGATGGAGAGTAACCCTACTAAGTTGACAACAATAAAAGCTCATTTTAAAAGTTCCTTTAATAGACAAAAATCTTGAGTTATACCCAGCTATATATTATATAGTCTAAAAAATAACAAAGCAGTGCAGAGTCACGATCTATATATGTTCTAGATAGCAACGTACTTAAATGTATAGAGTTCTGATACTTTACCATATTCGTTTGTTTGTACGATATTGATGGCAATGTTTTTATGTATTGTCGATAATTTAAACATGACATTAATTGTCAAAAATGTATTTATGTAAAAAAAATGTATCATAAACGAACATTCAGTTATTACATTTATATATTTCAGTCGACCAGCTGGAGGATACATGCGTCCGCCACCATCTCTTCCTGGATATTACCCTTGACCTTGACCTCCCCGTGACCTTTAAACGTTTGACCTTCACATTGTATACCACAAATGATGGTCACAAAGCTTGAACACTATAAATAACATTATGCCCTTCAGTCCTTTGATATTGTTTGCGAAGTAATAATTTGACATTTCAATAAATTCTAGGAGCAAAAAAAAATAATGTCATTATATATATGTAAAATAAATACATTTTTCAAGTCAAACTCTTAGAATTTTATTGATATGTCAAATCATTACTTTTTTACTCTTTGAGTAGTTGTTGTTACGAGTAAAGGATTAATGATGAATGTTAACGTGGTTATTTTTATTATTATACATTGTGTATTATAATTTTCTTTCATGCTTTACGATGAAATATGGGGGTTTAACAGTGAAATAACAACAGTGAAAATATCAATTTGATATTTTCACTGCAAAATAAAGAGTAAAAATATCAATTTTCAGAACTACTTTTAAAATCCTTTGTTGTTACATGTACTTGCCTTGGTCAAAACAGAACACTGGACTTCAGTAAATTATGTAAAAGAATGTTAAAAAAAAATAAAGAAATATTTTATAAATTTAAATAAATATATAATTGGAAATTAACAACTTACCGTTTATTACCGGTTATCCCGTTTATCAAACATTTTACTGATCTTTGAAGCTGAATGTTCGAACATTTGCTTTCATTCCAAACAAATTACAGACAAAAACAACTGTTCGAACAAAAATAAAATTCTATAGCATCGTTCAAATGTATTTTGAACTGTTAACCGTTGTAGTACGTAAAATGAGCTTCCTGGAGAATTCCAACAACAATTTACAGATAGATCCGATATTTTTTACCCCACCCACATCTCAAAATGTGTCAACAAACTAGCGTGGCATTTACTCTTCTGGAAAACAAACATTTTAAAGCGAAACAGACTGGTCTCTGACAGTAAGATGACTGAATATTAACTTACTATAAAAACACGCGTATATGCAGTCTTAAACTAAGAAGAATGGTTAAAATCCAATGAGTATCCACATTTGTTTTGCTAACACATTTGACCTTCCAAATTTTCATTCTATAAATAGCGGCGTAGTAATTTGGTTAAAATAAAAAGTGTTTTCATTATTTTTTTGGAACATTTATGCACTAATAATACTTCATTTTTTACTGTTCATAAAGCTTTGCAATAAAAAAACGAGCTAATATTAAGCTACAAGAATAAATAGCAGAGAACTATTTCTCAGCAAACCGAAAGTAGAAAAGTTGACAGCTATAATTATGCATGAGGGGCGCCCCACGGGTAGCGGCGTAAAGCCCACCCTTTTCAAAAAAGGGGGTAATTCAGAAATAAATAAAAAACAAATAAAACTCCGAAAATAAGCATAAAAGAAACAGAAAATTTGTTTATTTCAGTGTAAGATCGTATTTAATTTCACTCGTGTTCATAAAAAAACTACATTTTCACTCGTGGCTTCGCCACTCGTGAAAATATGTTTTTCTATGACACTCGTGAAATAAAATACGATCTTACACTGAAATAAACAAATATCCTCTATATTTTTGTAAATTTACAAGAGTCTGTTAATTCTGTTTTGATCCTTAACATGTGTATTTATAATATTTTATTATATAGTTGAATAAGAATGAAACGTATTTGCTCATGTTTATGAAGTTCTACTGTGTAATAGCAAGCTTTTTTTTAAATAATTCATTCAGTTTCACACATGCACTGTGCACCGCCATCTATATGAGCCGCTTAGTTATGGAACGCCAAATCTACATATAAAACTTAAATATTTGAAGGGCTATTCAAACAATAATAGACTTTTTAAAATCAGTTATTAAAGAGATCTCCAATCGGATTAATGATATCACCGATTAAATGAGAGGTATATTAAAATCATTTAGAATTTATTAATCATTAAGAGATTTTTATTGAAGAAAAAAATGGAGGCAGCGATTTTTTTGCGTTTTTAACCTACTTTCATATATAAATACCTAACAGCAACTGGCAGTTATTTTTTCGAACATAATTTTGTAAATCCAATGCTAAAATGAGAGTTACTAATGCTTTGGAACAATAAAAGCATCTTTTGCTTCATTTAAGATAATTATAAACAAAAGAGCTCTAATAGGAAATTTTGATAATATTTTGTTTCATTTTAACAAGCAAAATTGTTTTCTCAATGTTTATCCTAAAAAACGTGAACAAATCCCTATGCTTAATTTTGCCAATTATTTATTTTTCCCCATTATTAAAATGTTAACGTCATTGTTTTAAATAAACCTGTTTAAAAAATGTCTCTCTTAAGTTGTATTTTTAAGGTAAAAGAAACCAACTACAGTACACTGGATACAAGTTGTTTCCTTTACACTGTAAATTTTTACTCCGCAACAATAGCAATTTTCATCATTTTAAGTGCCATGATCCAGTCATGCATGGGCGGATTTGGCTGTTTTAAGAAAGGAACTGAGCTCTCAAGGGTAACTACTTACTGTAAAAGGTTGATTAGGATACAAGCAAAACATAAAACTCTCATGTTCACAAGCAATTGTTTATGGACGCTCAGGCCGTGTGTACACCATGTTATGACCCAAAGCTTAAATAAGATCTTTGCAGAGTAAACGGTAGACATTTTTTTAAACCTAAACAAGTCAATAAATATAAAAGCCAGAGTTATTGGTCTTGCTTAACTTGTGTGTATTATCACTGGCAGTATGTATAGCAAGTTCCATGTGAATAGCTTGAATGTGACCATCTTGAACGGTTCTTCAGCAATGACCAAGGCTAATGTTTCTTTCATACTCGTAGATAATGACACCAAAGTTAGGACAACAACACCAAGTCCATCACAACAACTCCATACTTTTTTCTTAAATAAACAGACTAGATTTTTTTTTCCGATTTAATTTTATCTCTCAACACCATAATACAACTTCAACTCTAACTTTTGAAACCTATCATTACAAAAATAAAACACATCATTTTAACAACATACAGTAAAATATTATGTCATATCGTTCTGTCATGCACTGTAAGTTTGTTATTGACATGTATCTTTCATTTATACCAGTTCTGCTTCATTATAGTTCCATTAATCATATCCATTTTACAGGCATAATATACACAGCAATGCCAATAATACAGTGTTCATATAATTGAACATTCTCATTTTGAAAACACATAAAAACATGGCACACACTACCAATCAAACGAACTAGAAATGAAATATCACAAATGCACTGTTAATTTACAGACCAATTACAACACCGTCTTAAAATCCCCTAGCTTATTAAGGGAACACAGTCATTTCCCTGAACATAATGAGCCCAATATGAGTTGACATAACTTGTTGAACTTTAGTCTTTAGATGATAACAACATAATTCTACCCCTTCAGCAATTCACTATGCTTCTCATCCTATTAAAGTAAAATTCATGATTTCAGGTTTTAAAAAACATGTGCATCAATTGAAAGCATTTTTTTTACATAATTTCTGCACATACTATGCTTTTGACCCTGTTAGATTTTAACTCTGGTGTCATGGTTTAAGTTATCGGGCAAAAAATTGGAACATGTTTTTTGGGCCAAAAAATGCCAGAAGGGAAGCAGACATTTCACTGCGTTTTTAACACTCAACCTTTTGTATTACCAATTTCATGATAAAAAGAGATACAGAAAATATTTTATTTTTTTTAAAATCTAAATAAACCCAACCCTCTCAACCATACGAATATTATTACAATAAAATAAATGGAATGAAAATATACCATGACTGTGCGTTTAAAATTGTTGATAAATTTAAGATCATGTACAATTATGCAAGAATAGACAGTCCTTAACATAAGATAAGCATTCAAGTTAATGCATGAATTACTAAATCAATTATTTATGAGTTTGCGTATGGAATAGTCGTTAATATAACATTCTATCACTTACACGTAGCACTATGAAGTACATTCTTCGATGATTTTATGATCATGAGTTGGAAATATTCGTTGACAATAATTCTCTATCTTAACTAGCACTGAAAAGTTCATTCGACAATGACCAATGAGATTGCAGCATAGATGTAAGTATTGTCCAATCACAATGTGGCTAGTATGAGAATGAAAAGCTAAGTGATGATATCCAATGAAAATTGCAATCTATAAATATCAGCCAATCACAACTCGTCTTTCGATGGTTCATCAAGATCATCTAACTCAACATCACTCAGATCAATGTCTTCTTCTTGGGGCAGCTGAAATGAAAATTTCATGTTTTAAACCAAGTATAAATTTTTATCATGTACTTTATATCAAATTATTCAGATGAATTGAGAAGTGGATATAATCACTAGTACATTTCCTGGGAAGAAACCAGTACTTGTGTCCTTTCTGATGGGCCATGAAAAGGTAACCCAAGTTGAGCTCTAACACATCAGCTTTTCGGTGATTGCCATACACCTAGACCTGTATATATATATATATATATTGCATCACAATGAAACAGTAGATGACATAGAGCTTCCATGACCTATTGGATAGTATTATGATCAAATAGGCAATGGTTTTGAATGTTCTTCAAGGCGGCTTATTCCATGACTATTTCCAAGTTTATAAACATATCCAAGTTGACTTTTTCCCTGACACTTTCAAAGTTTTAAACAAGTGCAATAACTGCATATAGAAATAGAAGCAAATATTGAGTTCTTGCACTAAGGTTATTTTGTTAACTATCATGCAGATATTGAGTTCTTGCACTAAGGTTATTTTGTTAACTATCATGCAGATATTGAGTTCTTGCACTAAGGTTATTTTGTTAACTATCATGCAGATATTGAGTTCTTGTACTAAGGTTATTCTGTTAACTATCATGCAGATATTGAGTTCTTGCACTATTGTTAACTATCATGCAGATATTGAGTTCTTGCACTAAGGTTATTTTGTTAACTATCATGCAGATATTGAGTTCTTGTACTAAGGTTATTTTGTTAACTATCATGCAGATATTGAGTTCTTGCACTAAGGTTATTTTGTTAACTATCATGCAGATAGTTCTTGCACTAAGGTTATTTTGTTAACTATCATGCAGATATTGAGTTCTTGCACTATTGTTAACTATCATGCAGATATTGAGTTCTTGCACTAAGGTTATTTTGTTAACTATCATGCAGATATTGAGTTCTTGCACTATTGTTAACTATCATGCAGATATTGAGTTCTTGCACTAAGGTTATTTTGTTAACTATCATGCAGATATTGAGTTCTTGCACTAAGGTTATTTTGATAACTATCATATAAACTATACAATATTAAGAAGTAGTGTTTTTCATACCTCTCCATCTTTTCCGTCCCAAGGGTCACGGGCCTCAATTGAGGGCAGTTTATCGCCCGTGATTGGGTTGGTTGAGCCTCGTCCGTACGACAAGTCCCGCAGGAAGTCTTTAATGCCCTGTTCTGCAAACGATCCCCTCAGAAGGGCATATTTCATCTTTCTGGAGTTGATAGCTGCCATGGCCTAGGGTAAAATAAAACAGTGTTTTATTTCATCTATTGAATGTATCACTGGATCTAACAAAGTATAAGATTGACTTTATTATAGCTACTCGAGAACCTGATACACATTCTTATAATCTTTTCGAATATATCACTGATTTTGCCCCAGGTCATTATTATTTCAACTGTTAAATGTTATACATGCTCAAATTCACCAATACATTTGCAATGTTACATTTAAGACTTGTGAAAAAATATTAACAATAGTATTACCTGTACCACTTGCTGTCATAAATAGTACGAATTCAAGTGTTTCATATTCCACGATAATTATTGAATTTGCTGATGTAATTTTAAGTTGAATTTCTTATTTTCAACATCCCTTCCCAAGATTTTTCAACATAACCTTTCAGAACAATATTTGATACCCTTATATGTTTATTTAAGTGTGTGCCTTGTCTTTCTGATGCCATGTAATATCACCAATACATTAAAGGTTGTTATTACTGTTAGAGTGTCCCTCAGCATAACTAGAGGAAATGGGTTCGATTCCCAGTGAAACACACTTTTTTGTGCTGTATATTGCATGTGACGTTTTACAAACTACAGATATGTCTATATGTGGCAAATATGAGAGACTTTTCCATGTCAACTTATCTTCATTTTTTCAAATTAACTCTTAACTATTTAATTCTAGTTCTGTTACTCAAGTATATACCTACCGGGTATCCGAATCCCCCAATGCCAAGTCCCTCCTCCAGTGCTGGCTGAGCTCCGGCCTCTGCCCACACCCACCTGCATAACACACAATTATGTCCAATTAAATACACCTTAACTAAATGTACAAAAACAACTAGCTTGTTATCAATGGCATATTGGGGACATGTCTCTAAACTTTATAATTCTACATTTTGCTTGGAAATGGGAGGGAGCTCTATTTTGCTTTAGTAAATGGAAGTTTGAATTATACTTCTGCCCTCATGGAGACAAGCAAGGGCGCCCTTCTGCCTTCATAGCATTAAATGCTTTTGAATGTCAAAACAAAAGTTTGCTTTGAATTATAGATTAAGACTTACAATTATAAATACATGGATACAAACATAACATATACGGCAATTGAAACTTTACAATACTTTATTTAAACTAATTTCCTAACATATTTTGAAATTATGTATGTAATGTATTAACATACCCCCACATCTTTGCCTTGAAGTGCTCTCCGACAGCCTTAAGGGCCTTGATGTACTTGTTTCTGCATTGAGATTGACAGTCGAGGATGTGGGGCAGGATGGACACGATACATAGTTGCCTATCATCACAGTTATCACTCAACACTTTCTGGGATGTTATCTGGGAGAAAAAATATATTTATACTAAGAAAATGACTTTACAATAGATAACAATGAAAACAACGAAGACTTTGAATGAAAACTCAAGAGCTTATACATGTAAATCAACAGTCATACTGTATGTCAAAAAATGTCAGATATGGTATTCAATCCTTGTATCAGGTCATAAATTAACTTCAGTCAAAATGATACATTTCAATGTCTATGAAATGAAAGATGTTGAACATGGTCACAGTTTATGCATCATCATCATATGTAAGGTTATTGAAATCTTCTTAAGAAAAAGGTTTTATTGAATTCCTAGTGTTTGGTTACATATTAATACCTTAAATGTGTGTTCGCTAAGGGTCAAGTACCTCAACATTTTTCATTGCAAAACAAGCAACATATAATTCATTTCACGACATTGCACTACATACCTCATACACATCTGGAGGGGGAACATTCTCTGCCGCTTTCTGATTGGCCCAGCTGACAATGTCCGATGCTGTACGACCACCATCATACTCCTGGGCCTCTCCGTCCTTCTTGCCTCCAGGGAAATACTTGATGGTTGGGTAGCCCCGGATCTGAAATATGGGGGGTTTATAAATAATAAACACAGCTGACATTGAAAGAAAACCTAAGGCCCAATTAATGAAGATTTGTGTAAAGCAGGTTAACCCGGATCTGAAATATGGTAGGATAATTATATCATGTAATTATCCCAGGTAATAATGAAAGTGCATAAGCCATAATATTTATTCATGATTGCTTAAACCAGGGTCTGCACTATTGTGTGTGTGGGAGGGAAGAGGGGTAAATCAATACAATTATATTAAAGGTGTTCATTAGGCCAAAAAATTTGAGATCACATGCATATATACCAATCGAATAGACCAGATTCATATCTTTTACCATTACCATCATAAACCTGCAAGACCCTGAACTTGTTAAATATTTTCTAGCATGTTAAACTCTTTATTATCAAGTTGTTAAGTAAGCTTTCAGACTAGTTGATTAGAAATGAGAATAGCAGAAAGCAAAAGTCAATGAATTTTTGTTTCTGTGTTTGAGGTTCTGGGTAGTGTTTGTAGGTATGGGTTGATTCGAGTGTCTACACGTACTTTGTTGGCTACCACACTACCATTGCAACCCTACAAATAAACCTACCCCATATCTGCTGGATATCACTGTATGAACTGTCGAATCAACAGCTCCCAGTTTGACCTTGCCCTTCAAGTCTGTGGCTGCCTGAGCCCACTGGGGTGCGAGATTCTTGCAGTGGCCACACCAGGGGGCAAAAAACTCTACCAGCCAGATGTCTTCACTGTTGATGACGAGTTCTTGGAAGTTTGAGTCAGTCAACTCGATAACGTCAGCTGGGTCAGCCTGCAGAATAAAGGATGATCAAATGTCAGAAGGCAAGATATTTGAATTGCATTCAAAATGGTGCAAGGATGACAACCATGTCGTTAATCTCAATACAGGACAAAATCTACTTTTTTATAATTCTTTCTCCAAGGACAGAAAAGGTCGGTACTGAAATAATTGTAAGGTATTTTAATTTATACACTTAAAATAAAGGATTTATTCTAATGACCACTCATCATCACCACCACCACCACTATCAGAGTCTTTCTTCCCTAACTCTCTCTATTTGTTCTGGCAGTAATACATATTTAATAAAGAATTAAACTAAAATAGCTAACTCATATTACTAACAAAGAATTACCTTCTTGCCACTACCACCACCACCACCGCTGCTTCCTCCAGAGCCCCTCTTGCCTGACAGTCTCTGCTTAGCCATAGAGGAGGCTGCGTTCAAGGCCGCATCAACAATTCCTGACGCCTGGCGAGGTCCTGAAAATTTTAAGATGAAGATGTTACAATATGAGGACCAAACAAAAGATCTGACTTTATACCTGATGCCTGACAGGCTCCTGAAGATTTAGATTAATTGTTGGTTTTTTGCCATTACACTGATTGAACGATAAATTACATTTTAGCAACTATTCAACATTTGCCAATAAGAAAGGTAATCACATAATCTTATTTAATTTTTAGGAAATTGCACTTGCTTGTGAGCTTTTGCAAGTCACATTTTGCGAATATTATATGCCAGTCTAAAATTAACTTATTATTTGGTAGGGTCAGTTTGTTTCTGTATTAATAAGTTAATAAAGGCGTACCTTGATAGTCAGTGGGGCTCTTCTTATCAAGCCCAAACACCTTGATGGTGGGGAATCCCTTTACGCCATATTGTCCCCCCAGGCTCTGGTGATCATCGGCATTCACCGCCCCAACCTTGACCACACCCTTCAAAGCTGTGGCGGCTTTCTTCCAGTCTCCTGCCAATGACTGACAGTGACCACACCTAAGAAAGGATATAACATGTTTACATTGTTAAACCTTAATGTCCTCTATTCAGAATTCTAATACAGTATTAATTCCAATTCTACAGTCAAAATTTCACTCAAGTAGCAATTGGTTTAAAGGCTCTTATTAAAGTGCAAATGCTTCTAAAAACCTAATAAAATAGATAGTAGTGATTCACTTCTTGTACTGTAGTATACATATGATGACATGATGACATAATCAGTGTTAAAGTTGAAAGAAAATTGCAAAGAATGTTTCACTCACAACCCACCTCAAAGGAGGCAAGGTTAAAGCAAGAGATTTACCATGGTGCATAAAATTCTACCAGCCAGACTTCGTCACTGTTCAACACCAGGTTGTTAAAGTTGCTGGGTGTGAGCTCTACCACATCATCAGAGCTCGAGTACATGCATGATCCATGTGTCGCCAAGGCAACCAACACTCCCACTGGAAATAGACAGACAGTAATGTAATCATAGATTAGTTATGTTTCCTACAAATTTGATCTAAAGGGCATGTATTCTTTTTTCCAAAAAGGGCACGTTTTCAAACCAGTACAGCATGTGGCCCCTTATAAGCTTCATTTGTTCTATATACAGTATAGCATTTGGTAGCTAAGAAGGCTGCAATTGACCTGCTAAAAAAAATATCCAAAATTAAGATTGCATTTTTTAATGAGGTTTTAAATTAATTTTGGTAGATTTTATAGCCAAAACAGGATTTAAAAGCTGCTTGATCAGTCTGTACGAAAGTAATACAGTCTACATTGCAGGACCGGACCAGTTTTTGCAGGACCAAACATTTTATGTACATTTTTGTGAAAGTCAGGGCTTTCAACAGGGTCTAAACCCAATGGTCAATGACTCTTAAAATCTGATTTTCAAGAGTCAAAATCAGATCTTCAAGAGGGATTGTCCATGTTTTTTTTAAAAACATGGTCTTACTTCTTAATTATAGTTTTCATCTGTCGTATGATGGCATTGCAAGGTACATGATTATCTATTAAAAACTAATACATATATACATTTTTTAAACTGATATAGACATGGTTTAAAAAACTAATACAAAATATATTTAAGCATTGTTGTTTTTTAAACCATCGTACTAAGTGAAAAAGCAGAAGGTATCCGTTAATTTGCATAATGGGCGGAGTTATCACGTCATTGAGTTTGAGTGCTGCTAATTAACATGGAAACCGATTAGATTCCAGATCGATAATCAGTTGTCATTGTGGGTGTTAATTGCTCTTGACTTTAATTGATAAAAAGACATTTAGATCATGTCTTGCAAATGATTAATATTACAAATATATGATGCTTCATTTTCGGGTCATTTACGATTTTGAATGCGTCAAAACCCGGGGAGCTCGGGTCGATAAACGCCCTTATTAAGTTGGTTTGATAAAGTAAACATAGGTTAGTTAATAAAATTAACAAGATACTCGTTTGACACATATTTATTAAATCATTTTGCCCCACAAATTATTGCCGGACAAGCGGGCCTACAATATAGCTGTGATTGTCGGATCTCGCCATTTATTACCGGCGGGAATCAAGGTCCGACAAACTTTCGTACAGACTGCTTGATTAACACTAATTTCTTCCAGTTATAGAGGGCTTATTTGCCTCAAAGCCCAAGTCGCCATGCCTTCAAACACTTCCCTCACTTGCTCATAACTGAAATTTTGAAACATGCCTTATGCAAGTTGTATTGATAAACAAGAGATGTTTGTCAAACATTATGCCCCCCTGAGCGCCATGTTGTCAAGAATATTTGAACATTTTTTAAAAAGCATTAGTAACGCTTTTAGCCATCAAACATACATTTTCAAACATAAATATGAAAAACTATGATCTGATCTTTTGTCCTCAGTGATTAATTCAAACGAAAAATCAAACAAGTAAAAACATTTCGTATACATTTATCATGATCATATACACTTAAGATGAGGACATCATTCTGTTAAACATACCTTTAAAAGTATTGTCTACACTTCAGCATAGGTGCACATAGATCAACGTATAACTGTACACTATTTTCCAAGGAATTTCTGTCCTATTGTCATGGTATATAATGTGTTTGTGTCTGGTAACAGTTCACTGAATGAATAACAGGGGATGGCACTGACCTTGACCTTTGACCCACTGACCTCAAAATCAATAGGGTTCATCTGCTGGCCATGAACAATACACCTACCAAGTATGAGGTCCCTAGGTCAAAGCGCTCTCAAGTTATTGATCGGAAACCATTTGGTATTCGATAGGGTTCATCTTCGGAAACCGTTTTTCATGTAAAGGTCATGTAAAGGTCACACTGACCTTGACCTTTGACCTCAAAATCGATAGGGTTCATCTGCTGGTCATGACCAATACACCTACCAAGTATGAGGTTCCTGGGTCAAAGCGTTCTCAAGTTATTGATCGGAAACCGTTTTTCATGTAAAGGTCACACTGACCTTGACCTTTGACCCACTGACCTCAAAATCAATAGGGTTCATCTGCTGGTCATGACCAATAAGCCTACCTAGTATGAGGTCCCTGGGTCAAAGCGTTCTCAAGTTATTGATCGGAAACCGTTTTTCATGTTAAGGTCACACTGACCTTGACCTTTGACCCACTGACCTCAAAATCAATAGGGTTCATCTGCTGGTCATGACCAATACACCTACCAAGTATGAGGTTCCTGGGTCAAAGCGTTCTCAAGTTATTGATCGGAAACCGTTTTTCATGTAAAGGTCACACTGACCTTGACCTTTGACCCACTGACCTCAAAATCAATAGGGTTCATCTGCTGGTGATGACCAATACACATACCAAGTATGAGGTCCCTCGGTCAAAGCGTTCTCAAGTTATTGATCGGAAACCATTTGGTATTCCGACCGACCGACCGACAGACAGACAGACCGACCGACCGACCGACCGACCGACCGACCGACCGACATGTGCAAAACAATATACCCCACTTTTTTCAAAAGGGGGCATAATAAACAATGATGTTGATGTCTGCCTTCTAAAAGTGGATGCAAAAATAAACTGCTGAGTTCTTCTTGCAGTCATTGGTTCATGTCCCATATAAGCCAAACATTTCTCCCAGGTACTTAAATCAAATATCGTAATTAGACTTCTGGATTGTTTAAACACGTTACAGCCCAAATTTCTTAAAATTAAGATTATGCTTTCACCAACACTATTTAAAGTTTGTATTTTTGTTAATTAATGAAGGATAGCACTCAAATTGCCACATCATTTCAACGATTACTTTTACATATAAAATATCTATGCAAAACATTGTTTGATGTAATGAGTTAACCAGTAATGTATGCCATCAACTTATTATTTAACAATAATAATAACTGATTCATAAAATCAAGAACTTGAGCAACCACGGAATGCATTTTACCGGTGCAAGTAAACTTATTAACAAAACCTAAAATGTTTGACAGATCCAATCAGAGTCAGACGCGAAATAAGGTGACAAACATGTTTTTTACTTTGAAAATAAAATTAATGTAAGATAACAGTTAATTCCTGTCATGCCGCAAAAGAAATAAAACAATTTATATTACCAAATAAAATATCCATGTTTAACTTCTCTGTTGACGCTTTCTTTGTAGCAAAAGACGTTGACACTGGTAATGGGGAATCCTCTAGCCGGGTCGTGGCTTTATTTGATTGGATAAAAATTATTGGTAACGTGTCTTCACGGGAAACACCTCACGAGGTTACATAACACTATTTTATTATTGCCATTTCTGTCCAGAAGGGATTGCTTCCCTTGGACAGATTCAACACAAAATGTAATTGTGGAATTCGAAAAGAAATGTTCCAATTTAAATGGAGTTTAAGAAGGAAAATGTATCAATGCACATATAATTGAAATTGAAATAATTGAAACCATTGCTTCCCTTATCTTAGTTTGATGGTGTCCCAATAGAGTCATTTTTTCATGACACAATATTATTAAAAACCTGGGACAAATAACAATCCTACTCCCAGTTAAAAACAAGTTACGATCTGGGATATGAGCACACTAGGAATACAACCCTTTGCCATATTTAAAAGCAACAATTAGACCAATTGCAGATGAAAACCACGATCAACTTCACACATCTAATCAATGTGTGTTCTACAGAGTCACCACCTGGTTGACCTTTCAAACTAAAACACCAACTTCGCTACTTTTAAATGACGACATTTATCTAGCAATCGAAATATATTTTATGGCTCGGCGTTTATGAGAGAATCATGAAGAAAGGTTCATATAAAATGTGTTATGTTTTAGTTTATTGGAAAAACAAACATTTCTTAGTATTACTCGTTGGACCCGTGACCCAGTGGTAACATACTTAATTGTCAACCAATTACTGAAAAAGTCATAGGCTTGGCACATAGCCCTTCATTTAAAATGATGTTTCCATTTGTCGGGGAGGGATATCAAACGGGGCGTCAGTTAAATACAATGGGCAAGGTAAAAAACCGGGGTTAGCTCTTATTAGCGTTATATTTTGCTCTATGTGCAATATTTATTTATTTGGCCTTCCCAGCGAGTACAAATGACCTTTCCCTGGGTCCTGGATGGTTCGTTGGCGTCTAAAAAGAAGCTGACGCTGTCAATCGTCAATCTGATAATCCACCTCCAGTACCGGTACCGAATATTTAATTTTATTTTCTAACCGAATCATGCTTAGCAAATAATATTGAACCATTTAAAGAGTCTGTTAACGGATGATGCAACTTTTTTAGTTTCTGTGTACCGCAAACCCTTGCCGGAGTCCCACTACTTCCTGGAATACCGCCCCAATAGCTGTGTGGTACGATACGGAATGTCCTGGGTAAATCCCGGACGGAGCAAAACGGAAAAACGTGAATAATTGTTACCAGTTTGTCCATTGACTTTCGCTCGCCATTACAGGATAGTACTGGAAATTTTGGAAATTCTGGTTAAACCAGGAAAGTTTTCTCCCGTGTATTCTCCATACTATGCACACTGAATTACCAAGAGGTCTTTTTCGAAAAGAGTTAAGATACCGCAACAGAATCACCCTGTACCTAACTTTGTTTCTTCAACTCTTCAACTGTTAATATCTAGATTTGATTGGATGGTTGCGCCAATTCTATGACATTTAAAAATACGTTTAGCCATGATCGCGTTACGGTGGGGTCAAGCCACATAATTCAGCCTATTGGCAAGGGCAGATTATCATGAACTATAAGAAACATAACAAATACCATGACCGACATACGGAGATTTCAGTTACCTATCACACACAGGGTAGTCTAAACGAGATGCTTAGGACTTTACAGGGGTTCTCACATCTCATCCTGAAAAAAAAAATGTTTAGGGTCTGTTTGAGTATAAGCGAATCATGCCCAGCGAAGGGTAAAATGGCTTAGATCCCTTTTGAAATTGTTTCCATAATTATTTACATTAAATTCAAGGTACTTCCTTATACTGAAGTTAAAAAGCTCCCAGTCCTAATTTCCAGATAAATACTGAATTTTAGAACCCCTGTTTAAAATACGCGTACTAACCCAAGTACCTGTTGATTGGCCGTTTGTGTATACATCGATAAAGTTTTATGCGCAGGTAATCTAGATTGCACTGTTCAAACTAATTTTATAGTTGTATATAGCCATTTTGCGTCTTTTACGTAGATTTATATTGTTGTCAGACGACATAAACTCCACGTGCAGATTCATTTTAGAATCAAAATTAAATGTTTAACAGCAAGTGATAACATGATATTTAAAGAAACAAAGCTTCACATTTGTTTTGGTAAGTGCTCTCAGTTTATACGCACAGCAAAGCCCATTCATGAAAGTCAGCACACTAGCGCATCCGGTAAGAGGGATCACACCCGGCGCGCACCCCTATAAAATCGTCCCAAGTTTTCTTTTTAGATCAATATAGGTGAAAAAAAGTAATAGAACGTGCCCAAGATTCACCATTTCATACTAGAAATTGTTAAAATTTTCTTCTTCCCCCAAACCCCCTTGTCAACAATCTCGTTTTTTTGGGTGGGGCACAAGTCATAAGCTTAAGCCCGAAACTGATGCCCCTGAAACATAAAATCCTGGATCCGCTTCTGCAGCCCTGCACCCTCCCTCCTTGAATCCAGAATACTGCTTAATTAATGCACCAGTCAATTGTAACCATGGCGCTCCCAAGGCCTTGATCCTGCCATTCCAAGGTAAAATCCTCGTCGGGACAAACTGCTGGTAAAATCCCCACCAAATGCCCCCGCATCCCGGGGACATTCTTTGTAAGACCTATTATAAAGTACATACTTTAAAGCATACATTGGGGGTAGTCTAAAATAATAGACGTGTTATACGGGATTCTTCCAATCCCTAACGTCTAAACGGGAATGTGCAAAAAACGGGGGTGTTTTAAAAATATTGAAATTGTTTTAAGTGAAGTATTTTATGGTTGAAATTGATCATAAAGAGTTATATTCATATTTTACTATGTAAGTGAAATGTTATTTTGCACTAAACAAGCATTTAATGCATTAAAACAAGTTGTTTACCTTTCCAATAAAACGAAAGTTGACTGACACAGACAACAATTATGCGAAGGGGAACAACTCGATACAATCGTAATAGCTCGGCCTCCTCCGACAAAGCTTCGAGATAGACCTCGTTATGCAATCGTAACAACTCGGCCATGGCCGAAATGTTCCGAGCGATTTAAAACTGTGCCCTGAAGCCTTGCAGGTGCCCTTCATGTATATATCGTTATGTTTTGACAGAATGAAATGAAAAAAAGCCGTCAAACTCATAATTATAAGTTGGATATTTATTTTTTTGTGTACGGAACTAATATAAAATAACATTATCTGGTAATATTTCTTGTTTTTATGATATTTTATAGACGCTATATGCTTTAACCCGGAATCCTGATCGGAACAACTACCCACTTTTGATACTAAACAATTTGTACGTGAAGGATTTGCCATATCAAAAATCTAAAAAAAAATCCGTCAACGTACAATTATTTGGACTAACATTGGGGGGGGGGGGTGCTAAAACGCGAACAATTCCAGTTGAAAGGACAATCTTTTCCTGGCACAAATCCATGGCCCATTCCCCACTTTTTTTTTTTGGTACGAAATGAAAACCAGCCCTTTCACTTGGCCCTGCGGGGCCATCTGGAAGATAAAGACACGGCCCATTTCCCCCGCTTTCCTGGAATACCCCCCGGACCTGGAGGGTACGTGGTTATAATTATGGTGCATGACTTTGGACTGAATTTATTAAATATTTATACTTATTATCAATATCAATATGAAATTTCATGTCTCAATACTGCTTGATTTTAGTATTTATATCTTATGTGGGTTTTTTTAATCTTGAATTTTATGGTCATTTTTACATTAAACATTGTTAAACACATGCATCAAATATTCACATCTTTCACATTCCCTAAACTTTTAATGACTTCTAATGATATGGCATTATAACTTTTGTTAAATACAGAAGAGTTTTTAAGTAACTGCTATTCCCTCATGCGTTGAATTTTGAAGTGTCTACAAATATTGGACTGAATAAAAAGTTACCGGTAACTGTTTCTATGGTGTTTTAGGAATGACGTCACCATTACGTCATATGTACTTCCGTTGTGTGGAAAATTCTCAATAAAATAAAATGTTCTTATGATTGTTTTCACAATCATGCTCAATACACTGTAAATCAAAACTATCATTATTCCTGAAACGTTTATACCTTAAGTATCTATTCTTGCTTGATTTATCATTTAGAGTAGAGATTAAAGCATAAACCGCTGCCCTATAGTTGAAAGGTCATTTTGGAAGATCTGTCATGGTGAACGGTGCAATTTTTAGAGTTTGTTTTTCAAGTGGAGTGATTTTTCTTAGGAATAACTTGACCCCCCTTTTTTATTGGCTTAAAAGGTAATTTAAAGCTTGTACTTTAAGAATATATGTGGTTATCATAGCCTGCATTCGCTCGAAATGCCTTTAAGGCCTAAAAAAAAAAATTGTCTGTTTCCTGTAACATGCTGAAAAAAAGATGGGTCGGTAGGTAGGGATTTTTTTTTTTTTTTTTTTTTTTTTTTTTTTTTTTTTTTTAATTTAAAATATCAGATTGATTCAATATTCATGTTTATTTCAGGTGAATTATTTTAAAAAGAATTCAGTGTGATATATAGATTCAAACTTTCTGCCATAAATAAGCTAAAACTGCTAGCTTGACAGCCGTTGTACATACATGTATTTCAGTTGTATAATGCATCCTTTTGAAGGGCAAGCCATGGGTTTGACTCCCAGCGGTGGTAACATTATGTGCAATTTTGAGCATTGTCAGTATGTTCACCAGGGAAGCAGTTCATCTTTACACTTTGCAAATATAATCCAGTGAAAAAGTGAATCAAAAAACATTTAGACAATTTTTTTGGCAAATGTTTTAAACAAAACTTTCAAAATGCATACTTTTTGTAGTGATAAAACATGATATTATTGCACAAACTATTTTAAAACAGACTGTGTAATAATATCAAGTTGTATTATAATTAAATGTACATGACAACTATTATAAAATAAAATGCTGTTACAACAAGAACTGGCACGAATCTCCACAAAACATATATAAATCAATACTTTGAATGATAAATGACTCGAATCAATGACTAAACCAGTTAACTCTTAGAGCGCTATCAGAATTGTACAGGTCTTTGGGACCAGTGTAGACCCATGTAGTCCAAATAATTGTACGTTGACGGATTTTTTTTAGATTTTTGATATGGCAAATCCTTCAGGGATTGGAAGAATCCCGTATAACACATCTATTATTTTAGACTAAGACCCATGGTACAGTAACTTCATTAAATAGTTCCCACAACTTAATTTTTTTTAACAATTTCCAGTGTTTTAAAAAGATCTGCTGTATTAGATCCACTGTTCATTCTGTAAAAATCTCAAGCACGATGAAAAATAATCAACATACTTTTTAATAGAATACCTTGTCTTATTTCCTTTTCTGGACTTGACTGGACTACGGTGGTTAAAAACTTCCCAGAGTCAAAATATGTTCTGACTCTGACGAACATATTATTAAGTTAATGCATCTTCGTTATGTAACCCAATGCATCCTTGTCAAATTCCAATATGCACCAGCGATTGTTTAGTTGCAACGACATCTTTCTTACTTTAACTTTCAGTTTCACTTTCACGTTTATCTTTTTTCCGGAAGTAAACAAAAATCATTCAACGTTCGTATTGCCAATATTGCAACATAGTATTTTTCATGAATGGCATAACCATAACCATACAATACTGTTTTGTTATAGAACTTAACTATAACACTGACAACGATATACGCAGCTCTCCTTTCACTTTCATTAAAATTGACAGGAAGTTAGCGTGCACCTGTTTCCCGCGCTTTTTAGACCATGTGGTACGACAAATGTTTATTTTTCTGTTAACTCATTAAAACATATAAGATTTTTTTTTAATTAACCGGAGATATAATAAAACAACTTAAAATAAATGAACAAAATACATCTTAGCATTGTTGTTTTTCAAAACCATCGCTCTTCGTGAAAAAGCGGAAGGTATCCGTTAATTTGCATAATGGGCGAAGTTAATATTACGTCATTGAGTTTGAGTGCTGCTAATTAACATGGTTACCGATCAGATTCCAGATCGATAATCACTTGTCACTTCGGGTGTTAATTGCTCTTGTGGGTTAAACAAACATTCAGATCATGCATTGAGGCTCCTTTCAGATGATACCGACTCTCACACCGTAATATCCCGGGTCAAAACTGACGCATACTAATGTATGATGCGTAAACTTCGGGTCATTTACGATTTCTGTGCGTCAAAACCCGGGAGCTCGGGTCAATTGAAAGCCCTGCAGTCTAGTGTTACAGCCATTACGCTTTTTGCCATTGTTTTAACTTGTCAAACCAGAAACGTTTGTAACTATGCGACGAGTTCGGACACCACTAAATTATTTAAATTATCGTTGTCATAGATCGCTAACAATCTGACTTTTTGAATATTGGGGCATAAAAAAATTGCGGTCGGCGGTAAAAATTACGGTCGGTCGGGTTACAGGAAACAGACATATTTTTTTTTTAGGCCTAAATGTTGTCTGAAAATTATAATTTTACATTGAATTATATAGGGAATAACAATGGTGGTGTGTAACCTTTACAATAAGTTTTACCAAGCGCATACGCGGCCGCCTGTATGCAAGTACGTGGCTGAATCCACATGATTCTGAAAAAAAAAAATCAGCCAAAGTTGCAGTATGCATATATTTGACTACATGATCCTAAAACTGTCCTTTTTCTGTTACTAAATAAAGCACAATAGAATGCCCAGATGCACCAGATTGCGCTATTGTTTTCAATAAAATTATTATTTCCGAGGGAAGCTCCTGGACCCCCTTAGCGCCAATCATTGTCACATATCCTTTCACAACACCAGTGGACGGGCCGACTAGCAAATGTGTCGCCAGTGTAACCTTGAGGAAACATACCAGTGTATTATGCATTAATTAGCTATTTATAGACTGCGTGAAAATTTTAAACAGATAAAACAGATAGTCATGTATACTGAATTCATTGAATATGGTGAGTAAACACAATTAACCAAACAAAAAGACCATGTAATGGAAATTCAATTAATGTTTGTGCTTATTATTTACTCAATGTTTCTATTTTTATTGTGCATTGTACATGTTGTTTCTTAATATTATATACCCATTGACTTAAGTCAAGTATGTCAAGAGCCAAATCAACTTAAAAACTTTTAAATTTCAATGTTTGTTTTAAAATAAGAACCCAGAGCAGAGATCATTTCAGGCCAAAAAAAAAGCAACCGTCTTCCAACTACTGACACTTTGTCATTCTCCGTAGCATTCGTTGCCTGGCCAGGCAGGGACTTGTACTTTGGGGTCACAATGATGAACTAGTCAACTTCTGAAAGCTTCTGCGGATCCATGGGCAGGTGAACTCCTCTATCTTGTCCTGGCTTGTGAAAAATAGCAAGTTGATGCCAACCTTGGAGTATGTGAGGACTTCATTGGATTGTAATTGGTCCTGTCAATAGATGCAGCAACTCTAACATCCATGATAGAAGTGATTTGAACGGATTTTGCCCTACATAACTGGAGGGGCCAATAATATGACGGGCATGCAACATGTCCGGGCCATCTACATCCCCTGTTGATAGAGGAAAAAGGGATACCCCGCCCCCTTCCAACCATCCTACGGCTCCAATAATCTTAATCAAAAACACAACAATTAACAAGACCCTGAAACTTGATGTGTTTTAGACATATTTTCAGAAATCTGAAAATAGTAAAAACCATAGTGTTTGTTAACAATTTTAATTTTACTTAAAACGCTAATGATTTAGAAATTCTACCACTTTTGAACCCAATCTACCAGCTTGGGGACCCAAATTTACCTCTCTGGCATTGTAATCAGATCACATGTCTGAGTAAATATAATGCTGTTATGATTAAGTATACTGTATACATAACAAACCTGCAAGATGCTACAAAGAATGAAGTTACAAGTAAGATTTGTGTTTACAAATAAAATATATTACTTAAGAGGCCTATTCTATAATCGGGGCACATCAGTACGGAGAGTATACTACTCATTCTAGCATCAGCTTCACACCTCAGTTAAGTTTTTGCATGTAAAAGTCAATATTAAGGCAACTACTTGATGTATTGCATTGAAACTTTTCACCAGGGCTCTCAACCAACCAACCTACATAATCAAGTCAGAAAATTACCTCCCATGTATTGCAAATGATTGCACTTTATTATTCAATCCTGGCTAAAAGCTGTGAAATAGTTAAGTTTAGTTTTTACATATTTAATTTAGAATTATCAAGTTATTACATTATATAAATCTCTCAAATTTGCATGAGTTTACTCGAAAGTGTGGTATTGTGTTGCGGGGGAAACCAAAGTACCCGGAGGAAACCTGCCTGTCCGGCTTGGTGACCACAATATAAACTCACAAGTGCCCAGGCCCGGAATTGAACGTGAGAAGCCAGTGCGCTATCCACTGAGCTAACAAGACAACCAAATAACTGTCAAATAGTCAGGCGCGCTTCTTTGATGTTGACAGCTCTTTTTTTAAATGAAGTGTATACTCAAATATACTTATATACATTGTTCAAAACTATTATTTAATTAAATTTACTATATTCAAATATCAGATTTGAAGTTAGGGATCGAAAGATTGGAGTACTAGGAACATGCAAAACAAGATCCAACCAAACACGAGTCAAGCAATTCTATAGATCTAACTGTTGTACAGGGGCTGGAAGGTAGGGAGGGTGGGGCTTTCTGCCGAGTAAAACATTGTTATATTTTAAGAATTTGTAACATTAGTAGCAATTTGTAGAAGATAGTCCTTACTGTCATTTATACTCACTTGTTTCACTGTTGTAGTGTACCATTCAGAATTCTGTCAGACATGGACCAAAATCTTCGAAAAATAGGGAATGAAACCCTCCTGTGTGTTGCAAACATGGATAGATCTTCCATTTTGACTCAATCAAAACTTTTTATGACAAACTCTGAGGTATTGAAGTAAGTTTCACTAAGATTAGTCTCCCTTTATCCATGTGTTTTTATGTTGTGATAGTTGTATTGAGCAGTATAAAAATGATCTTAATAATAGTACAATAAATAACAGCAATACGTATAATTTATGCAACATGCTGAGTTTGAATCAATAACAAACTGAGGGATTAGAAACTTTCTGCAGGTGAGAGTGGTGTATTGGTTTAGGTGTCCATCTTTCGCCCAAGAGGTTTTTGTTTTAATCCCCACCAGAGGCCTCTGAATGGACACCTGGAGTACCACTTTCTGCACAGGAAACAAACTTGAGCGTGATTCTTTAAGCGTTCGGCACATTCGAGATAAAAGAAATAGTGTAAACTTGCAAGACTTTCATTTACACTTAATGTTCTAATTATTTATTGTTTTCAAATAATGGCTTTATAGTCAGGATAGACATAGCGCAGGCTTCAGGTTTAGTTATTATAAATTACATTTATGATGCTTTTCAAGCAATCTTTTCTGAACTTTTTCATGCATACTCTGTTTGTGCTAATAACATATCTGTTTTTTAATCAAACTGATTTAAATTGAGTATAAAGGATCTTCCAAAGAGAAATAAATGATAGTTGTCACATGTTACACTCAAAGCAGCTATTTGTTTTGTAACTGGTCAAGAGCTGAAATCAAAATTATAATGTATAATGTCCAGCAATCATTGCCTGTCATCAAAGCATTTAAAGATCCAGCCCCTTGGAAAGTTTTCACAGCAGGTTTCCCTACAGGAAGTCTCTTCATAAAACACCAGCTGTCTATTCGGTACCCTAAAATAATTGCCCTTTTACTAGCGTCCAAACCAGGGACCCCCACTGACACAGTGCGAGTCCCTTTCAACCCCTTTCCCTTTTCCCAGGATTCTGTAATGATTGTACAACTCCAGTATCTTTTTTGCCCGCCCCACTGGTCATATGCGGTCATCTGGGGTCACTGGTCACTTGGGATCATCTCGGGTAACCAGATTACAGCCTTGGCCCCTTTTTAGGGGTCAGTGTTTGATGTCTGTGATTACGGGGCAACAGGGGTCAGTTCTTGTCTGTAGCTATGTCCCTTGGGAGAAAGTTCATTTCAGGTGAAGGTTTCAATGTGAAAATTATGAAAGGGCATTTGAGGTAACATGTCCAGAAACAAGCCAATACTTCTAAAAAAAATCTGCATTTTGTTGTGTAATCATGTTTATTTATTCTGTTTTCAATTTTACAAAGCATACACATTTAGAGTCTGTGATTTATTTTAAATTCCATGACTTTGCTGAGGTATTTAAAATTTGCACATTAAAAGAAAATCTTTTAATATCAATAAAAAAGGTATTTATAAAAAATATTGAATGTTGCAAAAATAAACACTTATTTTGCCACAAATATGACATTTATTATATATTTTTCAAAAGGTATATATATGCATAAAAGGGTTTTCCGATTTTTATTTGAAAATATATTTTCCATCATTAATTTGAGCACTTTTTTTTTAATTAAAATGGCCTTCATTTGTCCAAAATAAATAAGAACTTTTCCAGCAATTGTCATTATTTTTTTAGGGTATTTAGCCATTTTTATGCCCCCACAAAGTGGCGGCATATAGGGTTGCCCTTGTCCGTACGTACGTCTGTCTGTACGTACGTACGTCCCGAAGATTGTTTCCGATCTAATTCTTGAAAACCGTTTGTCCAATCCTAACCAAACTTTAAACACATGTTTGTGACCATAATATCTTGATCAAGTTCGATAGTCATGGAAATCGCTTTAGTCATTTAGGAGTTACGGCCCTTTTTTGCCAAAAATACTTCAAAAATATATGTTTCCAATCTAATTCTTGAAAACTGTTTGTCCAATCCTCACCAAACTTTAAACACATGTTTGTGACCATAATATCTTGATCAAGTTCGATAGTCATGGAAATCGCTTTAGTCATTTAGGAGTTACGGCCCTTTTTTGCCAAAAATACTTCAAAAATATATGTTTCCAATCTAATTCTTGAAAAGTATGTGTCCAATGTGGATCCAACAAGTTTTTTCCTGCCTGAATGGCGCCATATAACCTATACAGTCTTGCGATGCCGTAAAACCCAACTCAACTCAACTTATCCTATATGTGCAGATTATCCTGAATAATCATTATGGCTTATTTTCTGTGACAAAAAATCGAAGTGGGGGCATCCGTGTCCTATGGACACATTTCTAGTTTAGAACTGAAATGGCCTCATTTGCCGAAAAGAAATTAGCACTTTGATTATTATATATACAATTTAAACTTCATTGGCCGAAATTAATTAGCACTTTTTAATATATTATTATTTTTGTTTCATTTTTTCAAGCCTTTCATCTGCTGATACAGGTCATTCAAGGATAATTTATTGCAGATTCATTTTGATAAAAAAAATATGAAAAAAAATTCACAGTCCTACTTACTTGTGCATGGCACGATTTAATTTGTTCATAACTGAGTGATTTTTAGGTAATTTCTATGTACATCATGTATAATTATATAGATCATGCGTATAAAATGGCTTTCAAGAAAATCATTAATCGAGGACTCAATGCAGAATGACTTATCACTTTGTATTTTTATATTGCATTAGGTCCTTATTGTTCTCAGAGCCCTCAATTTTCAAAAGCATTTGATGTATATGCGTTGTCCATGTAGAAAAAACTGATCAAGATCACTGTTTCCGTTTAACATCACTGTTGAGGGCACTCTAATGTAACATTAATGCAAATAAAAGAATAGCTCTACAGCAGTTATTTGGGTATTCAACGTTGTTGGACATTGTACATAAATTAAACCGGTTCTGTTTGATTAAAACCAAGCTACGTAAGGACGTGTAATTTCTCATGTCTTAGAAGAAGAAAGATTAAAGGGCATGTAATTCAACACCTTTCCATTTATTTTGGTCAGCAGTATAGTGGACCCCTTATGAACCCTTTATTGTGACCGTTTATTGTAAAAGCTATGAATATAGCTGTCTTAACATTATGCAAATGATTAAAATAGTACAATCAATTTTTCAGGTCCACTGTTGACCGTAGAGGCGTGGGTTGCGTTAATTAGAAAACTGTCGTTTCTGGCAAGAAGTGGACGCCAAACCGCCCCTGGGCTACAAGTGAAAGCCCCGTTGTACAGAAATAAAGGGCTGCTGAGTCGCTGACATGCCAACAAAGACACATCCATCGAGGACAACATCGTGATTAAATCATTTCACTTTCATTGTAAGGTAATAGGTGCCTTATGTAAATTGTCCCCACCCACTGCTGGTCTTTAATGTTGGTTTTTATTACAGAAAATTGAATGATCAGTGATTTTCGCTGTTTTGAACCCTTGTTATATACCTCTACCCAAACATGGATGTTTTTAATGACCATTGTTAACTGGACAAGATAAATTGAATCATGTAACGATGATTTAATGATACTGACTCTGTCCTCAAACTTTCCCTCTTATTATCGGAATGTAATTGAAATTTAATACAACCTGTAGACTAGAACTGATATTCTAAAATATTGACCCTTCTTTGATGAAAGAAAGGCACTCAATTCAGTTTTATTTTAAGATAATCTGAACTAATAAACATGCCTAGGGTATTTCTATAGATTTAAAATAAAAATAAATTCATAATAATATGTTTCGGAAGACCCAATCACATGTTTTGGGTGACATCTGGTTTAGATGGGTTTATGCAATGACTCGTCTCATGGTAAGTCATTAATATGGTAGCTTGAAGTTGATATAAATCATGAAAATAGCTTTCATTTTTCCATTCAATAGATGTACAGTATTTAAAGATGCACTCTTACTCCAAACAAAGAAGTTTACCACAATTAATCAAATTGTTTCAATATTCCAAAAGGGATGAATCAATGTAGAAAACAATGGTTCTTAAAAAGGATACCAAGTTTGATTTGAAAGCAATTTACATAAAAAATGTTATTTCTACCTTGTGAGACTATAGTAGATCACAGTAAATCTTTTAGCATTCACCAATCATTTAATATTTTTGCAAAATGCACGGTTACAATCTTGTTATCAGTAATTAATATTTGCATAACTGCATTATTTAGTAAGCAGTCAAAATTGATGTTTTTTATATGTATTTATTTTGAATAAGAGTGTCGCTTTAATATGGTAGTTTGATATAAATCATGCAAATGGCCTTGGTGAATGATTTTATGGTTCCATTCAATAGACATGTACAGTATTTGATAATATTACCATAATTATAAAGTTTTATGTGTCATTGACTACTGAGTCACCTATGCACATAGGATACTGAATGTCTAAAATTTACAGCAGTTAAAAAGAAGTCAACAATAAGAAATCATGCGTCAACTAGCTGTTCATTTTAATATCAAATTAATTTGTGAAATTTTTGGGACTCGTTAACAAGACTGATAAAAACGATAGATTATTCTGATACTGTCACTATTCATATGAAATATATATATAAAAAAATATTGACAAGGTTGGTGAAGAATAGTGGCATTTTTTATCATCAGAACAGTCAGTGACATTTGTGGGTTTTTTTTCTCTCGTGTCCATGACTTACTTTTTCATAAATTTCCACAACTTAGGTATCTTGTGGCCATGACTTTAAGTTATGTATGTAATGACATACTTAGTTGTGGAACAAGTTCAAGTAGTAAACAATGGAAACGAGATAAAAAAAAATCGCACATCATCAGCTCTTTGCCATCATAAAACAGTTATATTGAAAAAGTTGAAAACATAATTTGGCATACCAGCCACCTGACGGTACTACATGTTAATTTGCATTCTGTGGCCAGATTATTAATTACCAAGTGGCCTTTCATTCATTGAGTTATCAATATTACGATACTGGATCAAATTTGACGTCAACTTGAAAATGCGGCCATGACACCTCAATGACTTTGTTGCAATTAGTTGCATGAAAATGGCGAATACTTCCATAACGGAATAATTTTCTCATAATTAATTACGGCTATACAATTTTTGACCGTTGAGATGATAAATTTCATTGTATCGAATCGGTGCAGTGCGGGAATTTGATGGACATCAGATAACAGGGGCGTTATTATCGTATCAATCTAGTTTATTTACACAGTCTCT
Source organism: Mya arenaria (assembly GCF_026914265.1). Taxonomy (NCBI): domain Eukaryota; kingdom Metazoa; phylum Mollusca; class Bivalvia; order Myida; family Myidae; genus Mya; species Mya arenaria. Next base: position 58,398,328 of record NC_069131.1, read on the forward strand.
GCAGGCTGTGAACAAAAGCTGTCAAGCCTACAAAAAATTGTGATGCTGAGGTATTGTCCGATGTTTCAACACTGTCCATCAAATTTTCCGCCACCTTCAATAAAGGGTCAATTCACCGGACATTGCAAAATACAGGGCATTAGTCTTCGCTGTTGTAATCTAATTGTTGGTTTTACCAGCTGAAACGACAGTTGTACCATAATGTACCGCTGTACCGAAATGACAAGCAGAGTTTGGACTCCCGCGAAATCGCCATGTTGCATGCGAGACGCACATTCCACATACCGATGTCCAGCTAATTACTCCCTTGTCTGCGCGCTTGCCAAATGTTTGCTGGTAGAATGCAGGGGATTTAATTGACATTGATAGGTAAATACTTGATGGTCATTTCGTAGACTGGACAGCGGTCATTTGTGGTTATGGATGGTCACGGCTTGGTCCCATTGTTGCAATTTGATAGGAGAATGAAACTTAGTATGTAGTTTAAGTGTAAATGTTAACTTTACATGCAGTTTTACCACCAGGCCCATTATTTTTTAAACTTGTTAAGCTAAATATTAAATAGCTTATTTTAATCAGCCCAATTACATCGTAACTTGAATTACATTTTGATTAATACAAAATGTTTTATAAAACAAAAGTTTCATATTTAAGGTCTTTATAAGAAGTTGATATTCTGCAAATTGAAGAAAAAACAAAAATAGTGAGTTCAGCTTCATGATTAAATAAGGGAAATTTTGAGAAATTGAGGCCAGATTAAACAGTTTGGTTTTAAAATAATAAATTCATTCTTTGCAAAAATGTTTTAATAATTTACAACAAAAATTAAGAATGTTTTATGCATTTTAAGACCAGAGTTAACAATGATAATGAAATTAAACTCTATAAAGTTTTGAAAATAACTTGTATTATGGAAAGAAATACAAATCTTCTATAGTATTAATACTACTTATTAATTTTGCACTTATAACATTAAATTGCAAGATATCAGGCAGGTGTTCACCGGTTCGTTGAAATACCTACATTTATAAATGCTATTAAAAGTAATTTTTGCATTTTATGTGCAGGAATATTTACTTAATAAAACAAGATTACTTTCGCAAAATAGATGATGGCTTAAACATCTCGAATCTTTGCTTATATTTAATAAGTATTTTTAATTTAAGCTTCACACTGGTAATATGACAAAACTACTTGATAAGTTTTTAAAAACACTTTATTTTATAGTGCACAGATTTATTTAAAAAAACAACAAAAAAACTTGCATTTTATTTTGACAATATTTTTTTTAAAAAGGTGACTAAAGTTAGAAAATGAATTCTGGCCAAACTGAAGTTGTGCAAATTATTCACAGCTTGATTTCCAAGTTTGATTGATCATAGTTAATAGGGAAGGAGCAATTTTCTCATGCACTTTAATTTTAAATTAAATCATTTGATTTTACTGTAAACGGAAACAGACTGTTTAAAAATCATCTCCAATTTATAATGCATATCAACAACTGAAATCTAAATCAGCACTTCTCAGGTGGTGGGCAGAAATTTTAAACTTTGGTGTTGAAATTAAAGATGTCTTTTCTGTTTGCACAGGCAACCTGAATGCACTGATGTCCACTAACCATCCATCAGTCTGACACAACGTTATACAGGTATCATGTAAAATGATCGAACCATTGTCCCTGCCAAGGACGGGCGATTAACAAGCCTGTGTGAACTATGGCCCTCGATGGTCAACGGCATTACACTTGACTGCATTGCATTGACCGAGAGCTTTTCTGCGTCTATTTGTATAGTATTACCATCTCTTGTGTCATTTTTCGTCATTGTGCGCTGACCTTGAACAATTTGATTCCCACCTGATCAGGCCTTGTTAAAATGTTAAAATTGCCTCCAAAAATTGAATTGCCCAATCATTTTAAAGATGCTGGACATCTTGTTATTTGCTTGGTTGGTCAAGGTAGAAGATTTGCGGAAAAAAATAAAACAATTCGGTCCTGAGGGTCAATATTTGCACTGCGTCTATTGACGTCCATTTAATCAATCGACTTTCCCACGTTTTTTTCTCCATTTTTTCGGCAATTGTTGTCCATCCAGGTGTATTGGGAGTCGTGTTACGAGGAATTACAGCACATTGATTGACCATTGTCCACTCGTGCCATAGCTCACGTAATAAATGTGACAACACTATATCACCCGCCTCTGCAGGATTCAAATAGGGGTCATCTTTAGGGGACCGGGGAAAAATATGGCCTGAAAAAGAGGGAAGGAAATAGTTTGTGACAATATCTTTTAACTATTTAAACAAAAATCACCACTTAGGCCCCATTATCACGAAAATACTTAAGTCAAATCTCAATCTCTATCTCAACTCATTTTACCACATAAAAGCATAGTATTATTCAAAATCTTGCATGTTTTTATACTTTTTGAAAACATACTTTTTAATGGTACATGTTGCTAAAAAAATTGTAATCTTTTCAAAGAAAAAATAAATGTAGAGCAAAAAATGTATTTGAGTAAATTGTTATAAAATATTTAATTGTACTCAAATACTTTGGCTATTAAATTTTTTCCATTGGAATCTTGACAAAAATTTTATTCAACATTCTGATAGAATGTTCTCTTATATATTGTAAAAACATATATGAGTTTTAGTAACTTTTGATGTTATATGGTAAATGGAGTTGAAATAGAGATTTGACTTTTGAAGTATTTTTGTGATATTTGGGCCTGTAGGATTATTATAATGGTACGTGTGAACAGTTACAGATGATGAGCATTTTTTCTTTTGACATCTTTCGCAATTGTGGAATTTTGAATATTTACCTTGTCTTAATATTAATTGCTCATTTGGGAATGTCATGATAATTAAAAACTAGTTTTTAGCAATGTTTGTTAGTAGCATGCCCTATTTTTCCCTATATATTTATCTCTGCAAATCATAATGAAAATGTAATTAAAAGACTTGGATATAAGACAAATATTAATACAATAATATTGAAAAAAAAAAATGGTTTAGATTATTTATCATGATTCTTTTGAATTATATTTTTTACTTTGTACTTTGAATTTAACATCTTATCATTTGTTTATGCATCTATTAACTGTTATAATTATATGACATATTATTGCCTTATTTATGAAAATAAGTATGTTGCATTTTGTTTTATTTTTTTAGGAAAATATGTTTTTTTCACAGGGTTATAAATGCTTATAGGGTTGGCACTGAGTTTCATGCTAAGTAAGTCAAAATAATTTGCACAATTTCACTAGGAATTTCATAATTTTTAATAATTGATTAATAGATTTTCTTATTGCTGTTGTTGATATTATTTTTGGGTAGTGCGTATCTTTAATGTAAGGGCCACCTGGCCGCGGAGTTTATTTTATGCCTGTTCATTATCCAGGTTATATGCAATATCTCCATACTCATCATCATAAATTACTAAAACTCTCCATTTTAGAATTTCCAATTTTCTTTTATGCCAAGATAAAAAGATTAAGGATCTTATATTTCACGCAATATTACAAAAGGGTCAGTTTGGGGCAAAAGGAGCCTCTGACTTCTTCATTATAAAGATTTCAAGTGGATAGAGATAGCCGTTTATAATTATACTGGATAGCTGACGCTTTTTCTTTTGTTACGCACCCTTGTGCATTTGTGAAATTAAAAAAAATCATCGAAAGGTCACCATTTTTCGTCCAGGTCTTTTGTACAGCTTTTCTCTGTGGACAGTCTTGCCATGCTAAGAGTGTGTTAAAGATTCAAGACTTCTTTTGTGTGACTTTCAATGAAAAGTTGAATGTATTTTGCTGTAATATCGAATTCAACCTTGGCCAAGCGTCAATGAAAATGGCGATAAAATATAATTTACTTTCTTTAACAACTGGCCAGTTTTTGTTTGAGAGTTTTATGGGCATTGAAAATTGCTTTTTAATATTCAAGAAAATTGCCTGACAAATGTCATGGAAATTAAAAAGTTTTTTAAAGAATATTGAAAACTTGTAATTTTGAAGTGAATAATGTTTTACATAAACAGGCAATCTGTGAGGGTGTTGTTCATGCGATTGCTTTTAACCGTCTTTAATGGCAGTAGATTTATGGTTACGATAAAAATTTACTTTAATGAATTCATTTTAAATTGCAACATTCTATTGCTGGTAATCTACAGTTACAAACCATTTTTATGCTTCCTGGTAGGAAAGCATATTATAATTGCAGCTTTTTCAATCTTTCTGTCATTATTTTTAACTGACCCCAATTTCTCAGAAATTTCAAATAGCCGACTAACCTACTTCAACCTGATTTTCCACAAAAAAAGCAACTTAACCATAAATATCATAGAAATAATTTTCTTTAAAAGTCTTCAATCTGTTCAGTATATCACGAAGCTTATAATGACTGTATCTTTGTTTAATTAGTTAAATTGCTTACTAAAACCTGATGTTACAAAATAAACTACTTTTTCATGAATATTATAAAGTTATTTTTTTTTAAATATCTCTGATCTGTTCAATATGTGAATATTATACGAATTATACCAAAACAAAAAATAGGGTGGTAAGCTTAAATTGAGGCTGGGAGAAAAACTGTAAAACTACTGTTTGGATTTCAATACTCATAGATGAGAGCAATATTTACAAGTGCAGTGCATAAGTATTTACTGAATGATCACTTTCCATTTTTACAATAAAAAGTATTTTTTACTGAATTTGAACGCTTTCCTGGAAAACTCATTTACACAAAATATTTGCCTGTCGAAACAAACATGACACCGAAGCTGAAGCATATTGAGTGCTAACGATTTTGATTCAAAACAGTTGTCAAAAAATGCTGTTACAGACTGATGCATCATCTTAAAGGGACTGTAAACCAGATTGGCACCAAAAAAACAGACTTCCCGAAAGTTGAAAAAAAGTGGCAGACATTCGGTCTGACAAGACATACAAATCTGTCAGACCGAAAGGAAATCTGTCAGACCGAAACAAAAGGAACAAAAAACGAAGTAATAACATTGCTTTATTCATCAATAGCAGCTTATTTCTTTATAAAGGCTGTATAGTATGTCTCTTATGAAAATCCTCACTCTGTTAAAATTCAAAAGTTCATCTTGATATTCAAAACACTCCTAATTATAATCAGGGTTTAAGTCCTGTTTGTCACAGAGAGTGTTAAATCTCCATTTCAAGAGCCTGATGTAAGGACTTTTTCAGTGTTGGACAGGGTGACAACCTCCTGTGATGCCAATGGTTCTGGTGTAGTATGTTCGATTATATGCAGGCACATCTAGACTCTGCCTAAAAGTACAAAATATATCATGGACAGTGGATGTACAAATAAACTTTTATCAATAAAATAATGTTTTTTTTCACAAATAAAATGCCTTTCACAACATGCCAAATATTATATTACAGTGGTGAATTTAGATAACACTTTTATACCTTATTATTGATTTAGTTTCTTTTGTACAGAATAAATTATTTTTTAAATTTATAAAGATAGAGCTATTTTTTAAGATAGAAGTAATAATTGCCTACCAGCAAAGTGTCCATAACTTTCTGTATCTGAAGGTTTGAGTTTCACCATCATCATCGCAGGTTATTACTTGCTTTTCTTTGTCAATAACGAGTAATTTCCTATTTCTTTGCCATTTCACAAAATAATTCTTTCATGACATTTCGTTTCATATTCATTTCCCTTTCAGAGCATTCATCGATTGAAAATTTTCTCTTTATTTAACTAGCATTCGTAAAATGTTCTAGAGAAGCCATGTTTGATGCGCAAATGACTGACATTATGTAACATGCGCACCGATTGGTTCTTCTACGGGCACTGTGCCGAAAGCGACCAATGAACCCTTGTGTAACGTTTATCTAAGGCCCTCATGCTAAAACCCGGTTACCGGAATTTTATGCTAAAACCCGGTCAACGGGAATAAAAAAAATAGCCGGACAGTCGGACCGATTTTTGTTCAGAAATCATCGGACCGGATCAAAATTTGCCGGTCATGTCCGGCGGACCGACGACTTTCGGGAAGTCTGAAAAAAGTTTTTTTTCTGTAACGAACCTCAAGACAATTATCTAAGAGAATGTGTTACGCTTTGATATCATAATTGTAAAAAAGGTACCAAAATGTAAAAAATAAATTGTGTCGGAGACTTGGTTCGAACCCATGTTGCCAAAATTGCAGTCCAGCGTCGTATCTACTGAGCTACGAAGGCTTACTCTAATTGGGTCACATGATTAAGCTATACGTCTACCTCGGTAATATCACATGATAACACTGCCTAGCCAATCACGCATAAGGAATTAATTCTACCTGGTAGGCATACCCAGTAATCTTTTTTAATGGAAAAATACGAAATAACTGCTAAACTTATATAAATTGTAAACTATGTGGTACTTCAGTTAGTAAGTTCCAATGCATTGTACACATCGATGCCAAGTTTATGTCAGTTTTCGACAATTTTCTTTTTTTTTCCGCTATTTTATTACACGGAGTACAGCCCTTTTAACTCGTTTATCTCTGGCAATCAACATCATGATTCCATATCAGAAATACCCGACTTTTGTCAATGTTATGTGATGCCAAATATCAATGTGGGATCGACAAAAGTTTTTGCTTCTTTATCGCTTTTAGGTACTTTTTCGCTAATTAGTCGTCTCAAAAGATGTTGGTCATCCGGATAATCATTTAAAAGGAGCTTTGGGACGCATACAAAATTTTCTGGACATGTCCGGTGGATCGGCGCATTTCTTGAAGAGCTAGCTGTTTCCAAGCATAGCCTGATTTTAGAAAAGAAGCAGTTTGGAGGTTGTATTCATAAACTGTCAATTATGTTTAACATTGATAAGGATATACCAAATTTATTTGAACTTTTAACTTGTGTTGACTGTTAAGAAGCATCATTCAAAAAGATGATATGTTTTTTATAATGTTTTATTTCTAAATACAAAAATATATTGAAAATTCATTAGGTCCAATGTATTTTTTACTAAGTAAAATTTACAAGAACATTTACTTAAGACTAAAAGAAACTATACAGACCAGTTTTAAGTCTTTCAGAGCTGAACAATTTATAACACATTAAAACCATAATAGTTTTAATCTTTCACATCATAGATTTATGAATCATATTACATCTAATTCATATTTTCAGGATCTACGCTTGAGCTATTTTATGACCTCTATGCACTTAAGATTTGGACATTTACAACTGATATGATGTTAACATCAAGCTAAAAAATATGTTGTTTTTTTGTGTGTTTTTTCATCCATAGTAGAGTATAACATTATATCAGCAAAAGTTGGGAAGTTTTTTTAAAGGCGCAAAAAAATGGTTGATGCAAAAAAAGCCCCTTTTTTTTAAAATGTTAATGCATTGCATTAATCATTTGTCATACATGCCATATTTCTGAGAGGCTTTCCAGGGGATTTTAGTCTGAATTCCAGGGGATTTTGATATTACGCCAGGGGATTTTAACACGGTGAAATTTTGCGCAATATCAACATTTATAATATAAGAATAAATACAGAAATACACTCTTTTACAATAATTTTTAGATGCTTTCCACTGTCAATCTTAAGCAAGTTTAAAAAACAAAAACGGCAGGGGACCCGGGGGTTGGGTTGGAAATACGGGGGATTTTACCCCCTGCCGGGGGATATGGCATGTACATATGTTTGTTATTGTTTTGATCATTCAATGCATCAACCTATATTGTGGGCCTTTAAAGCTGCTCTGTTCTTGTTTAAAGGAGAAAGGTAAAGACATGGTGTGGTCATTCTATTTGAGTTGTGAATTTTAATCTTTTAGATGTTTGAACAGTGGTTAAATGTGACACTATGCACATGTGAAAAAAGGCATATATTCTGGCTTTATCCTTAACATGTGATTATTTAGATGCTTAAGATAAAATTACATTAATACATGAAACATAGTACATAAGTCATGGTATACTAATGTCACAGTTTCGTTACTTATATATTCAGGTGTTGTTGAGGTGTGTAAGGGGTTTTGTAGCTCAGTGGGTAGATCACTCGCCCTGTTAGCAAGGGGTCCTGGGTTCCAGCCCCGGTCTGGCTGAACATTTTTCTGACACTAGTGGGAATATGAATGGGTAACTAGGAACCAGAACTTCAGTGATGGATTGTGTCCCTTGATTGAATTCGCTGGCATTTTCTTGTGATGTTCCCTTTTTTATAAGCTTTAGAAGTTTAATTTTTATAATAAAATAAAGTTGAGGTATTGACATAGTGTTGGTATCGTTGTAGTCAGCAACGTCATCATGGTGCTAAAACTCTTTATGTTGTCCATGGCGGTTCGAATTTTTTTAATATATTCAGATGAAAATTGCAAGAAACAGAAGGGACTTGCATATAGCCAAGTCCATACATTTAAATTTTAATAATTGTTGAGTTATGTGTATTTGACTGTGCAAATTGCTATGTGTATCTGGTGGGTTCAAACATACCAACCTTCGATCTGCATGCTCCCACTTGATCTGCATGCTCCCACTTGATGTCGCTATTAAAGCATGTATAGCATAACAGTACTGATGCAGTTATATATGCCTAGCAAATATCCAGTAATTTGACATGTTTCATCAATTTTTGGAGACTAAGGTTAATTTGCAATGAACATGAGGTTTAATTTGTAATCACATTATTAACACTGTGCATCAAATGTAACAGACTGCAGAAAGCGTTATGTGAATCTGGCTGCAACGCAAGAATCCACACTCTGCAAATAAACACCATAATGCATCATTATCAACATTAGTAAAATTCATAGTGAAAAAGTTTTAAGAGTCGCTGTATGCATATTTAGTATCTGGTCCCAATATCAAGTCTAATCTCAAACTCGACCTCAACTCATTTTACCATATAACATCGACATTTATTGAAAAAAATATCTGTTTTTTGCAAGTTTTTTTAAACCGCATTCTTTCATTGAATATGTTGGTTGAAACCTTTGGTCTAGATTCCAATGGAAAAATATTCTACAGCCAAAATGTACTTGAGTACAATTCATTGCCTTTAAACAATTACTCAAGTATATTTTTTGCTCTAGAATAAGTTTTCTTTGAAATATTGTCAAAATCCTTCAATAACAATTCTATGAGAAAATACGTTTTCAAAAAGTATGAAAACATGCAAGATTTTGACCACTAAGCTTTTATGTGGTAAAATGAGATTAAGATTGAGATTTGACTTAAGTATTTTCGTGATATAGGGGCCAGGTTACCTGACACTTACTGCACGTTTGGTCTACGTTGCTTCTGACCTCACAGAAACCACAAGGGGCTTGAGTCGTAGTAGTTGTAGGCGGTGGAGGCGGCGGCGTCGTACCCGTCGGAGGGGCACCTGTCGTAGGGCTACCTGTTGGAGGACCATCTGTCGGAGGACCATCTGTCGGAGGACCATCTGTCGTTTGATTGAGATTTGACTTAAAGTGACACTCTTATTAAAAATCATTACATACATGCATGCACAACAAACATAAATTTTGAGTGACAAACCTTTATGTAACTACTTACAAAATAATGCATTTATGGAAAATATTAATGACTGATGACAATATTGTAACCATGTATTTAATAGCTGAAAACGCAACAATTTTAATTGATTTGTGAATGCTAAAAGATTTACAGTGATCTACCATCATGCCATAAGGTAGAAATACCGTGTTTTCTGCACCTTTCTTTCAAATTAAACTCTGTATCCTTTATATGAACCATTGTTTTCGACATTTATTCATCCTTTTTGGTATATTAAAACAACTGTTCTAATTGCGGTAAATCTTATTTGGGAATAGGAGTGCATCTTTAAGTATTTTCGTGATATTAGGGCCTAAGTAACTGTTGCACTGAGGGAAACGTCAACAAGGAGCGTTGGCGTTTGCTCAGTTTGGTCGCTCAAAGTATTCTGCACGTTGTTTAAACTGATACATGGTACGAAATTGATGACATCTTGCAAAAGTCAGGGATTCTTATTTGGATCTCAGGCATCAAACTGTGAAAAACAGACGACCTCAAGGATATGTGGTAATAGTTTTGTTTGATATGCAATGCAGATTAAAGTGCAGGGGATATGTGGCATATTGGCAGCATTGAAATACAACAACTATCAGAAAATAAATTCATAAATGGCATGGCAAAGCTGATGCATTTAAACGTATTAAATTAGCCTTTTAAAAATCTTTAATTAGTATCTTAGTTTAATTTTATTCATTTACAATAGTACAGCTGATATACGATAGCAATGCCACCGTGGCGACCAGGGTTGACGATTTCTGGCCTGGGCGCATGTGAGTCAGGTATATATGGTCCCAAAGTCAGACATGTGGGTTTTCTGCGGGTACTCTGGTTTACCCACAACACAAGACCACACTCTCGTGCAACATTGTGTCAATGAGAGTGATTTACAATCGTTGTAAAAAATAAATAAGTTTGAACTAAACTCATGTCACTATGCTTTTGTCTTGGCCTGTTAGTTGGTTTTTTACTGTGCTCACAAATACACTGAACCAAAGTTCTAATGCATCACCTAGGAACTTATTGAATTTTAATAGATCCATGAGGGATTTGCTTTACTGCGAAATGTATAATTAAAATATTTATAGGAAAAAAATATGTTTTAAAGACAAGGAAATTCTACTAGTAAAAATAGTTTACACTTCTCATAGTCCTCATGTTTGAATGCTAAAAGTAACAAAAATAGTACTCTTGTCTGCTAAATCCATTATGTGATATCTGGTTGCAGGATGTGGACGTTTTTGGTTCCACACTCTGGCCCCCATTTCTCGAAATGTCTTAAGTCCCTTATAACAGGATTAAGCTAAGCTCACTATTTCTGGTTATCATTAAATTGCGTAATGTTAACTTCTTTAAGATGTTTTATACTTTAGATAGGAATTATAATCATGATTATCAAGTATACAATTCTTCATTTAACAAAATTCTATTTAAGTATGTATTTTGGCTAATTGAAATAAGCTACTTAAGCCTGTTAAGCTTAAGGAGTTTCGAGAAATTGGGGCCAGGGTATAAAAATTAAAAACTTGATCCATGTGGAACAATGTAAGAAATAAATTACCTGAGATCGGAACAGAAGTTAGACCTACAGGAAATGCCATCTAAGCCACATTTATCAATAAACATACCATTTTCCTTCAATTTTCATGGCAAATTTATTTAGCTGTTTCTATTTAGACCAGTTCTTGAAGACATTACATTTTTTTAACAAAAGTAATGCGATACCATATTTAAAATAATTATAAAAAAGAAATATTGCAAGTAAAAGTAGCATGTCAAAAATTTTCAATATTTTTTTTATCAGCATTGCTAATTTATCAATTAATTGTTTAAGGATTTCGTGACAGGTTTTTAAAGAAATAATATTATAAGACAAATTATCTGAATGTTTATGGTTTTAAGTGAAGAAGTATGAAAAATATATGAATTCAAAAATAAACGTGTAAGAACTTAGGGTGAGTGAACCTTTTACAGGAACTGATCTTTTGTTATTTTAATGTTGAATGTTTCCTGATTGCCAGAAATTTGTTTTAATCTTGTCTTTTTTCAAAGACAAAAAATGAGGCACTTTCTCAGCCTCATCATTGGAAATGTCGCTTAAAGGAAGCAAAAACTACTGATCTAAAAGTATGAAAGAGATTTTATTAATAATACTAAATTTTGTACACTTGTTCACTGACAGTGACTTATAATGCTGCTAAATATTTGTTAAATAACGCCCATCTATTCATTTTGAGAAGGAAGGAAAAGAGGGTGGCAACCTTCGATCTGTCCCTAAACCAGATAATATTTTGTGCCCCACTTTCAGGCTTGTAAACAGTGGGTAACAATACATAGTACCATTGACAATTCAATTTTAATTGATGATATTGAAGTCGTAGAAGTGGAACTTTTTTCTCAAACAATACCTTATATTCTATTCATAAGCAGTTTATTGATTTATAAAAAAAACATAAATGATTTGCAAATTGTAATAAAATGGATAAAATCGTAAAGACTAATTGCTTCTGTGAATAGTGGAATGAATTGAAAATATTTTTAATGTTTATGCTCTTGGATCGGCCATTGGTGACCAGAACAAAGCAAACAATTAAAAGATTGACAAGTGCTTTTGTGTCCGATGAACTGCATGAACAGATGACAGGCTGTAAAGAGTACATGTATCAATATTTAATGCATACACTTAGGTATTGGCAATTGTGGACATTGGCCGATATTCTTTTCTTTCGAAAAATATTGCCATTCATTGAAATGTTCTGTTTTTCACAGACTGACACGTTTGTTTACGTTTGTTTACTGGAACAAAGCTTTACTTGTGTGTCACAGACTTGTAACTCTGACCACGCAATAACTGTAACTAAAAAGTCAAATGTTCCCTTTCTGTTACTTATAATTGTCCCTTGGATTTTTAGCTACCCTTGTGACCCTCCTTGCCCCAATTTCTCAAAACTTCTTAAGTCTCATATAACAGGATTAAGCTAAGCTCACTATTTCAAATTTCTTTATATTGCATGTTTTTTACACATTTAAGTGTTTTTAGACTTTAAGAAGGAAATATCTTTATGATTATCATGATAATTATGTTTCATTTATCAAAATTCAATTTAAGTATGTATTTTGGCATATTGAAATAAGCTACTTAAGCATATTAAGCTTAAGAAGTTTTGAGAAACCTGGTGATTTTTTTGGGGGATCTATGGTAATTTATTGGTCCAAACTTAACAGTCTCAGTTATTTACAATAATGTTTTATTTTGGGGTCCATGGATGCATGTACAATAGGTTGGAAATGGTGGTCCTGGCCTGGAAATGACATCAGCGACTCAGGGTTTGGCATTGAGGAAAATCCCTGTGGTAGATGCTTTCAAAAATTTTGGTTATTATATGCCGGCAGGCTATCAAAAGGTCTAGGTTACTCCTAGAGGTTAAATTTAAGTATATTTACTCATTATTACTCTCTGGGGAATCATTGGGGACACAACATTTTTGGGTGTTGAAAATGGTGCAAAGCATCTTCCATTGTCAGGTGTCATTGTTACTTGAAAATGTGAGTAAATGGTGAGTATGGTCTGTTTTTCTTTTTAAGAGATGAATTAATCAAAATGTGATAGAATTTGTATAACATGCTAAAGCTTAATTGTGAGCTGGAGCATTTCCAGTGCAACAAAAATATTGTGGTTTCAATGATTCCCAGGTGTGAAATAATTATATTAGTTCTTATATACTTGCATTTTGTATTTGGACTGCAACTCTGCTTTAATTCAATGTTTTCAGGGTTGAAGATGGGTCCCGATGACACTAGATGAGGTTCATCAAGCTTAGGCCAGAGTTTTTATATCTTTAGATTTACGGGAGCGCCGTACCTAAATATTGCAAAACCCATATAAAAATAAAATTCATTTTCGTAGTTTTATTTTTATTTTTTCCGACGAACGTTGTTCCAATGTTAAGAAGAAAATAAAATTAGTGTTCTATAACTCATATCTCAGAACCAACTGGTGTATTAATTGTTATTCATTATCGGTCTTTTTACTGCACAAACCACGTAAACCAGTCGGAAATACGCGTGGAAACAGAACAGGTACCTGTTACCATAACAACGTCCTGTCAAAAGTGAAAGTAGTTAATGTCATACCCCTTATTTCTCGCAATTTCTGCAGCTATATTGAAAGGTTTTACTACAAAGACGTTCCGATGTTTATGTTTCTTTATTTAAATCAAACCGGGGAGAACTTAAAGCGTGTTTATTGTGATTTTTTTGTAGATTCAGTATGTTGTTCGCGATTCGTGGAATGATTGCTCAACTTCCGGGCAAAATAAGGAGACAGAAATTCGTGGGTTGTATTGTCCATTAAAAGTCATTGGCGCACGTCGTATATAAACAAGAATGAATTGGATTACAGCGCAAAAATGTATAGCTTCTGACAAACATAAACTGCAAAATGATATCGTGTTCATCATAGTCAAAATGGATATTTTTTTCTAAATTTGACTCTGAGGAGCATTGAACACACTGCTTCACGATCACATATTTGAAGAGAAAAACACAAGGTATCGTGATAAGTTTGTAGTTGTTAATTAGTTTAATAATGATCTAGAATTTAAATCGTTAAAGAATACTGAAAATGATGTAATAATAACATAGTGTGTGTTTCCGATAAGACAGAAAAAAATCTGAACATAAGATATTTGGCAGTCAGTGCAAGAAGTTATACTGATCGGTTGCTCATTACCAACGGGCATAGCTGGAATAGGAAGGATATTGTTCAGGCCTGATTCTAAAATCAGTTCTTAGACCCGGTTTTTTGAAACATATATCACTTGTCAAATTTATCTTAATGCTCCTGAATTTTCTTTGGTGAAGTACATAAATGTAGATTTTGAATGTCTGTGTATCCGTAAGCCCTGTCAAACTTTGAAGTGAAGAGGAATTTCCATCAGGGCATGGACTTTATTTGGTAATATTTTCTATATAAAAACCACATCACGGTAAATTGTCACGGTGCTAATTCGTTAAAGACAGAAAAACACATTTGACCTCCTTTAATACCGTGTCTGAAACTTTGTTCAATGTTTGAATACTTCACAATGGAAAGGTGCTTATATTGTGGGCAAAAGGTTAGAAATGGCCATTTTAATTTCTTGATAACTCTGACATGTTTCATAAAATCTATGGGTTGATAATATATGCACCACATATGCATAGATGCATTCGAACAAATATATACAACTAATTTCAATAAGCGTTTGAACTGACAGTGTTGAGGTCAATATTTTCAGTCTTTAAAAGGACCTTTTAATTATGCTTTTGAAACTTTATGGTGATCTTTCACCCTATGTTCAGCCGATGAAATAGCTGACACAAGTTAGGTGTGTTTTGTCTTCATGATATAAGAAGGTTTAAAAAATAAAAAAAATCGGAGAAAAATCTATTTTATTTTTATTTATTTCTCCTTCGGGACATTTTATGCATTTTATTTTTATTTTTATTTCCTCCTCCTTACCCAACTTTTTGAAAAATCTCCCGTAAATCTAAAGATAAAAAAACTCTGGCCTTAGGAGCAATTGTGTACCTGGATGGTCCCTGTAAGGATTTAAAGCAGTGCCTGCATATTACTGACGAACATCTCTCCTATTTAGTATAAAATCTCTGCTAGGATTCTTGATAAAATGGTCCCCTGTTGTAAGGGAATTATTTTGTTAATCTAGGAAAGAAATCATGTATTTGTTTCCTAAGAAATAAACGATAAATATTTTCAAAGCCTTTGGTGTCATTATGTCTCCTTCCATTCATGGGGAGACACATTGATTTTGCCATGTCCGTCAGTCTGTATGTGACACTTTGTTTCTGCTCAAAAACTCCAGGACTCACAGTTTTCATCTTTAGCTCATCTGTTTATGGGCTCATTATTGTACTTATCAGAAACCAGTCTAAAACAGGCTAATATGACGGTACTTATCAGAAACCAGTCTAAAACAGGCTAATATGACAGTACTTATCAGAAACCAGTCTAAAACAGGCTAATATGACAGTACTTTTCAGAAACCAGTCTAAAACAGGCTAATATGACAGTACTTCTCAGAAACCAGTCTAAAACAGGCTAATATGACAGTACTTATCAGAAACCAGTCTAAAACAGGCTAATATGACAAACCCTATGTTGGCAGTGTTTAGACTTTATTAAAACATTTGTGTGCAGTCTTACTTTATATAAACTTCTATAACGGGCATTTTAGCAGAAGTCAGATACTATCTGCTTTTATGAAAACATTTGTGTGCATTTATTTATGCAATGATTGGTTAATTGAATACCAGTACAAACCTGGTCTGACTTTAAGCTATGAACTTTTCTTTAATTTTTTAGCTCAACTGAGCACAAATTTGAGCTATTGTACATGCGTGAGCTCTCTATGGCCATCAGTGACCTTCTTGTTTATATGTTATATTCAAAGTGTCTTATAATCTTTCAGCACTGGCCCGTATCTCAAAAACTTAGTGCTGTGTAACTATCTTAAGTATCTTATTTCATTTAACCAGATTAATTATTTAAACTTGATTCCGTGAAATAAATGTATGTTATTGTGATAATCATAAGATAATTTCCTTTAAATGTCGGAGAAAAAGACAATTTCACAAATTGTAGCTAATAAAAATGTAGTCTAACCTGTATTAAGTGGCCACCTTTGGGAAAAGGTCAAATTGGCTGCTTAAGACAGGTGGCCACTTAATCCAGGTTAGAAATTTCTGCCACCTCTTAAGCTTTGTTTAAACAGAGCTCTATTATATATCTTTTGAATGAAAATTGGCCATCTTAACCACTTCCACACACCCACACCATCATTATGCTTAAGCAAGAATTTGACTTGTGTCCTGTCACAGTTCAATTCCTTGGCAAAACTTCTTGCACTTCGACCGTTTTCTAATAATTTAATATACTCAACATGTTCTTTCGGAGTCAAACGTTTGCAATTTGTCTTACTTTCGCCCAAAAGAAAAAGAAAATTATGCACAGTGCAATGTAAATATATCTGTTTAAAAATAGAAATCCATGCAATTTGAAAATTAAAATCGAAACAATATATATACAAATTGTTACTCATTTCATCCCTTCAAGTGGCAATGCAAACTGTGAATTCATACTAAACTGTTGTTCTTTGTCTGTAGTTGATCATTAGCTTTGTAATTAATAATGCTTATTCAAGTATTTATTCATTAATTGTGTCAAAACATTCACCAATGTATTATAAATATGATTTCTCAATGAGTTTACACGTAGGAAAATATTGTGATGTTGTATGCAATTTGGCTGCCATATTTTTCTGTAAACTTCAATATGATATTACAGCGGTTTCTTTGAAAAATTTATTGGCGAAAGTGTCAGTGGCATGGGATAAGTGGCTGCTTTAATTAGTTTTATATGGCTTCATGGGGTCAAAAAATAATGACCACGTCCACGTTTTAACAACATATTTTTTTAATGGATGCTTAATTCACATACTTTATATAATAAAAACATAGGGTGGAATTTGGAGTGGTCTGATAGGCCAGGTGGCCTTTTAAAGCAGGTGGCCCTTCAGACCAAGTTTGACTTTGTTTGAGCTTAGCTTAATCCTGTTAGAAGGGACTTCAGATTATTCTAGAAGGTGGGCATGTTAAGAGAACATAAATGACTACCGAAATGTAAACTTTATATTCCACTCCGAATTCAATTATTATATTACAAAACCATCATAACTCATGTTATAAAATATCAGTATTCAAAATAGCTGCCTTCCTAATGTATTCTTTTTAAAATGGTACTTAAAATGATAATACTGTGAAGCCTGATTGTTTCTTGTAAATGTTGCAATAAATCAAAACTATTTTTCCATTTACTTTCTAGGATGGGTTATTAGTGCCATGCATTAGACAGAGGAAACAGTTTCGATAATTAAAAAGTAATATTGTTTACATGGAACTGCCTGAATAGATCAAAATGGTTCAATCAAGCTATAAATTGTATATGCATCAATATTTAATGCATTCACTAAGTGAAGAGTCATTCATAAAAACTGTCAAGGTGTGTTTATTCCTAGGATGGGGATAGGTTCAGGAAAATATTGTCATACATTGAACATTCCTGTTTTTCATGGAACTGATGACATGACAGAAGGTTGCAAAGGCGTCCTGTGATTGACGATGACAGGTACCTTAATTAGAACTATTATAATTATTCTTTTACAATATAAAAAAAGAAAAATCATGATAACTTAAACAAAGCTTTTGATACCCCAACAAAGGAAAGCTTGGTGGGGTAGCGCTATATAGGTCAGTCAGTTGGTTGGGAAGCATGTTTTTATTTGCCATGGCCTGTTTGTCTTACATTTATGTGCCTTTGAACTGAAATATACAGTTATTGTTACATAGTTTTTTTGAATGCTCCTAGTCTTTTTGATGAAGCGGCCCCAGCACTCCTAAGTGCTACATCCCTTCTATTACTCTTGATAAAGCAGCCCCATCACTCCTAGGTTCTATATCCATCCTAGTATTCTTGATGGAGCGGCCCCAGCACTCCTAAGTGCTACATCCCTTCTATTACTCTTGATAAAGCAGCCCCATCACTCCTAGGTGCTATATCCATCCTAGTATTCTTGATGGAGCAGCCCCAGCACTCCTAGGTGCTATATCCCTCCTAGTATTCTTCATAAAGCGGCCCCAGCACTCCTAAGTGCTACATCCCTTCTATTACTCTTGATAAAGCAGCCCCATCACTCCTAGGTGCTATATCCATCCTAGTATTCTTGATGAAGCAGCCCCAGCACTCCTAGGTGCTATATCCCTCCTAGTATTCTTCATAAAGCGGCCCCAGCACTCATAGATGCTACATCCCTTCTATTACTCTTGATAAAGCAGCCCCATCACTCCTAGGTGCTATATCCATCCTAGTATTCTTGATGGAGCGGCCCCATCACTCCTAGGTGCTATATCCCTCCTAGTATTCTTGATGAAGCGGCCCCAGCACTCCTAAGTGCTACATCCCTTCTATTACTCTTGATAAAGCAGCCCAATCACTCCTAGGTTCTATATCCCTCCTAGTATTCTTGATGGAGCGGCCCCAGCACTCATAGATGCTATATCCCTCCTAGTATTCTTGATGAAGCGGCCCCAGCACTCATAGATGCTACATCCCTTCTATTACTCTTGATGAAGCAGCCCCAGCACTCCTAGGTGCTATTTCCCTCCTAGTATTCTTGATGAAGCGGCCCCAGCACTCCTAAGTGCTACATACCTTCTATTACTCTTGATAAAGCAGCCCCATCACTCCTAGGTTCTATATCCCTCCTAGTATTCTTGATGAAGCGGCCCAAGCACTCATAGATGCTATATATCCCTCCTAGTATTCTTCATAAAGCGGCCTCAGCACTCCTAAGTCTATATCCCTCCTAGTATTCCTGATGAAGCGGCCCCAGCACTCATAGATGCTATATCCCTCCTAGTATTCTTGATGGAGCGGCCCCAGCACTCATAGATGCTATATCCCTCCTAGTATTCTTGATGAAGCGGTCCTAGCACTCCTAGGTGCTATTTCCCTCCTAGTATTCTTGATGAAGCGGCCCCAGCACTCATAGATGCTATATCCCTCCTAGTATTCTTGATGGAGCGGCCCCAGCACTCATAGATGCTATATCCCTCCTAGTATTCTTGATGAAGCGGTCCTAGCACTCCTAGGTGCTATTTCCCTCCTAGTATTCTTGATGAAGCGGCCCCAGCACTCCTAGGTGCTATATCCCTCCTAGTATTCTTGATGAAGCGGCCCTAGCACTCCTAGATGCTATATCCCTCCTAGTATTCTTGATGGAGCGGCCCCAGCACTCATAGATGCTATATCCCTCCTAGTATTCTTGATGAAGCGGTCCTAGCACTCCTAGGTGCTATTTCCCTCCTAGTATTCTTGATGAAGCGGCCCCAGCACTCATAGATGCTATATCCCTCCTAGTATTCTTGATGAAGCGGTCCTAGCACTCCTAGGTGCTATATCCCTCCTAGTATTCTTGATGGAGCGGCCCCAGCACTCATAGATGCTATATCCCTCCTAGTATTCTTGATGAAGCGGCACTAGCACTCCTAGATGCTATATCCCTCCTAGTATTCTTGATGAAGCGGCCCAAACACTCCTAGGTGCTATTTCCCTCCTAGTATTATTGATGAAGCCACCCCAGCACTCTGATGCTACATCCATCCTAGTATTCTTGATGAAGCAGCCTCAGCACTCCTAGGTGCTATATCCCTCCTATTACCCTTGATGAAGTGGCCCAAGCACTCCTAGGTGCTATATCCCTCCTTGTATTCTTGATGAAGCGGCCCAAACACTCCTAGGTGCTATATCCCTCCTTGTATTCTTGATGAAGCGGCCCTAGCACTCCTAGGTGCTATATCCCTCCTTGTATTCTTGATGAAGCGGCCCTAGCACTCCTAGGTGCTATATCCCTCCTAGTATTCTTGATGAAGCGGCCCTAGCACTCCTAGGTGCTATATCCCTCCTTGTATTCTTGATGAAGCGGCCCAAGCACTCCTAGGTGCTATATCCCTCCTTGTATTCTTGATGAAGCGGCCCCAGCACTCCTAGGTGCTATATCCCTCCTTGTATTCTTGATGAAGCGGCCCCAGCACTCCTAGGTGCTATATCCCTCCTTGTATTCTTGATGAAGCGGCCCCAGCACTCCTAGGTGCTATTTCCCTCCAGGATTCTTGATGGAGCGGCCCCAGCACTCCTAGGTGCTATATCCCTCCTAGTTTTCTTGATGAAGCAGCCCCAGCACTCATAAATGCTATATCCCTCCTAGGTTTCTTGATGGAGCGGCCCCAGTTCTCATAAATGCTATATCCCTCCTAGTATTCTTGATGGAGCTGCCCCAGCACTCCTAGGTGCTATATCCCTCCTAGTATTCTTGATGGAGCTGCCCCAGCACTCATAGATGCTATATCCCTCCTAGTGTTCTTGATGAAGCGGCCCCAGCACTCATAGATGCTATATATCCCTCCTAGTATTCTTGATGGACCGGCCCCAGCACTCCTAGGTGCTATATCCCTCCTAGTATTCTTGATGAAGCGGCCCCAGCACTCCTAGGTGCTATATCCCTCCTAGTATTCTTGATGAAGCGGCCCCAGCACTCCTAGGTGCTATATCCGTCCTAGTATTCTTGATGGAGCTGCCCCAGCACTCATAGATGCTATATCCCTCCTAGTATTCTTGATGAAGCGGCCCCAGCACTCATAGATGCTATATCCCTCCTAGTATTCTTGATGAAGCGGCCCCAGCACTCATAGATGCTATATCCCTCCTAGTATTCTTGATGGAGCGGCCCCAGCACTCATAGATGCTATATATCCCTCCTAGTATTCTTGATGGAGCGGCCCCAGCACTCCTAGGTGATATATCCCTCCTAGTATTCTTGATGAAGCGGCCTCAGCACTCCTAGGTGCTATATCCCTCCTAGTATTCTTCATAAAGCGGCCTCAGCACTCCTAAGTCTATATCCCTCCTTGTATTCTTGATGAAGCGGCACTAGCACTCCTAGGTGCTATATCCCTCCTAGTATTCTTGATGAAGCAGCCCCAGCACTCATAGATGCTATATCCCTCCTAGTATTCTTGATGAAGCAGCACCAGCACTCCTAGGTGCTATATCCCTCCTAGTATTCTTGATGAAGCAGCACCAGCACTCCTAGGTGCTATATCCCTCCTAGTATTCTTGATGAAGCGGCACTAGCACTCCTAGGTGCTATATCCCTCCTAGTATTCTTGATGAAGCAGCCCCAGCACTCATAGATGCTATATCCCTCCTAGTATTCTTGATGAAGCAGCACCAGCACTCATAGATGCTATATCCCTCCTAGTATTCTTGATGAAGCAGCCTCATAGTATTCTTCATAAAGCGGCCTCAGCACTCCTAGGTGCTATATCCCTCCTAGTATTCTTGATGAAGCGGCCTCATAGTATTCTTCATAAAGCGGCCTCAGCACTCCTAAGTCTATATCCCTCCTAGTATTCTTGATGGAGCGGCCCCAGCACTCCTAGGTGCTATATCCCTCCTAGTATTCTTCATAAAGCGGCCTCAGCACTCCTAAGTCTATATCCCTCCTTGTATTCTTGATGAAGCGGCACTAGCACTCCTAGGTGCTATATCCCTCCTAGTATTCTTGATGAAGCAGCCCCAGCACTCATAGATGCTATGTCCCTCCTAGTATTCTTGATGAAGCATCCCCAGCACTCATAGATGCTATATCCCTCCTAGTATTCTTGATGAAGCATCCCCAGCACTCATAGATGCTATGTCCCTCCTAGTATTCTTGATGAAGCATCCCCAGCACTCATAGATGCTATATCCCTCCTAGTATTCTTGATGAAGCATCCCCAGCACTCATAGATGCTATGTCCCTCCTAGTATTCTTGATGAAGCAGCCCCAGCACTCATAGATGCTATATCCCTCCTAGTATTCTTGATGAAGCGGCCCCAGCACTCATAGATGCTACATCCCTCCTAGTATTCTTGATGAAGCAGCCCCAGCACTCCTAGGTGCTATATCCCTCCTAGTATTCTTGATGAAGCGGCCCCAGCACTCCTAGGTGCTATATCCCTCCTAGTATTCTTGATGAAGCGGCCCCAGCACTCCTAGGTGCTATATCCCTCCTTGTATTCTTGATGAAGCGGCCCCAGCACTCCTAGGTGCTATATCCCTCCTAGTATTCTTGATGAAGCGGCCCCAGCACTCCTAGGTGCTATATCCCTCCTAGTATTCTTGATGGAGCGGCCCCAGCACTCATAGATGCTATATCCCTCCTAGTATTCTTGATGAAGCGGCCCCAGCACTCCTAAGTCTATATCCCTCCTTGTATTCTTGATGAAGCAGCACCAGCACTAATAGATGCTATATCCCTCCTAGTATTCTTGATGGAGCGGCCCCAGCACTCCTAGGTGCTATATCCCTCCTAGTATTATTCATAAAGCAGCCCCAGCACTCATAGATGCTATGTCCCTCCTAGTATTCTTGATGGAGCAGCCCCAGCACTCCTAGGTGCTATATCCCTCCTAGTATTCTTGATGGAGCGGCCCCAGCACTCCTAGGTGCTATATCCCTCCTAGTATTATTCATAAAGCAGCCCCAGCACTCATAGATGCTATGTCCCTCCTAGTATTCTTGATGGAGCAGCCCCAGCACTCCTAGGTGCTATGTCCCTCCTAGTATTCTTGATGAAGCAGCCCCAGCACTCCTAGGTGCTATATCCCTCCTAGTATTCTTGATAAAGCCACCCCAGCACTCATAGATGCTACATCCATCCTAGTTCGTTTAATGAAGCGGTCCCATGACTCCCAGGTGCTATATCTCTCCTAGTATGATGAAGCGGGCCCAGCACTCTTAGGTGCTAAATCTCTCCTTGTATTTGTGATGAAGCCACCACAGCACTCATAAGTTCTATATCCCTCCTAGTATTCTTGATGAAAAGGCCTCGGCAATGTCAGCTGACAGGACTTTGCATGTTAGTTCATTGTCATTGTTTGGTGTCATAGTTTGTGTTGCTGTGGTAGCGTTTGAAGGTTTCAGCCTTTTTGGCATCCAGAAAAAACAACAGACATATAACCAAAAGAGTATTATTATGTTGTTAAAGCGAAGTGCACAATATTTTTTGATAACATGACTACTCAACGAATTTTGTATTTATTATCTGTTAATTCTGTATTTGAAGAAACACACTTTTAGTTACATGGGAGAATATATTCATAGCATTTTTCTTTTAATCATGTTTTTCAAATATTAATTCTAGGTCATTGCCATGTACTTTCAACGCTAGATGAATTTAAGGGTGATCAAGGGAGGTAACTCTTGGCTGAAGGTCTTTGCAGAGAAGGGAGTTACCCAGCATGGGAGATGTAGATGATAACCTAATAGTCTTACCACATATTGATTTAGCTGGAGATCTTTCATGCCACTGATATGCAGATATGTGTTTCCAGCTATTTTATGCATTGTAAAAGTTGTTAAGTGTTCCAGCTGATTTTCTATGGTGATATTTTCACGGGATGTTTGTTGTGTGTAGGAAAATACTGAATAACCAGAGGTTGCGTAGTTGAAAAGTTCATTAGCCTGGTTAGCCAGTCCATATGTTGATGAATATGTCCACATGCACCCAGCTCCAGGGCTCCAGCCTCCGCTGAAACATCCAAGTGAACTTTATTTAAGTTAATAATCGGAGAAAAAAATATAATAGAATACAACAGATTGCACCATTTTTTACTAAAAATAGCGATAATTTTCTTCGGGGATGGCACCCCCTTGCCACATTTAAACAGTATATTTTTTGGAAGCGGACACATTTCTGCATTTCACATGTTTGTTGATGTTGCGCCACCTCTTCTTGCCACTTCCTGAAGTTCAGTACTGGACAAGCTATACTATCAGATTATCAGCACAATGATACCGAAAAATACAAATAAATATGTATTGGTCTAAGAAAGAAAGTTATATATTTTATGAAAACTTTGATCTTTTTCAATTTGTATGTTCAATGCCTTTATGAAAACAATCCACTTTAAGAGACTTTACATTGGTGTAATTTTCTGATAAAGTTTGCTGGACACAAAAATAAATGTAATTTTGTTTTTAACATTCTTTATTTCAATACAAAATCATATTTAAGAAATTTTGATTGGAAACTATAAGTTTAACTAAATTTTAATTCTCATGGGAAAGAATATTATGGTCAAGCTTTTTGACCATACTCTACTTTGTTAATCTAAGGAATATTTCTGAACTTTATTCAATTAACTTTAATATGAAATAGACTAGTTTGTATTTCTTTACATATCAATCTATTTCTATCATTCTTAACTGTGTTAAATCTTTCTGTTCACAAAAACAGCTGTTTTTAATTCCAAAATCTACTTTCATAACATCACATTACGCAGCTTGAAAAATTGTTCTTAAAATAAACTGCATACTTCATAATTATTTTTGCCTGACCTCGAACCAATTCACATTGTCAAAACTATTTTAAGACTTGTTTTACTATAATGTTTGCTGGGAGATAATGCAAGTTTTTCCAGCGCACAAATATACAGCAGCGCAGAGCAGAGCACAGGGCTTTAGAGCATATTGATTATACTCTTATTACATACTTGAAGGCATTTTTTCAAAAAACTTGTGCCCTATTCTATACCACTGTACATGATATTGAAAAAAACTTGTGCCCTATAGTAGATGTTAGCTCTCACGATATATTGCACTCCAGATGAATGGGCTGGTTCATTGCACTCAGAGTGTAAGATCTGTACAGTATTTACGTTGGAGCCTATACCAGCATATTTACGGGATATTTTATATTGTGAAAGAGATCTTCTAGCTATACGTAAGTTAAAAAGTTTATTCTTATTGTAAATTGTGGGATGATTGAGTGTTGTTTTTATATGAATAGAGCATTGTTAATTTTAACGCAGTGCAGTTTGAGTGTGAATAGATCATTTATTCAAGCCAATGAAAGATTTAGAAATTCTCCTAGTCATGATTTATACAATGTGATATATTGTGGATATTAAGTACATATTCATATATATATATGTATGTATATATAAAGCATTTACACTGTGATTTAAAGGTGGTCTTTATATTTTAGTAGTATTGGATGACGTAGAAACATGAATTATTGTAAGCTTAAAAAATATCATTATCAAATATCACTTCATTCTTGCTTAAGAGTGATCAAATTACTCTCCATAAAAAAATAACCGCTTCTTTTGTAAGGGTATTGACTTCAAATTTGCACAAGTTTAGATTTAATTAGTTCATATGTGATAGTACATTAAACTCTCCCCATTAAGTCAAAGGAAAAATGAGGACAAGGTTTTTATCATAAAACGCACATGTGTAGATTTAGTTTACTGATAAACAAATGTACGTAGGAGGAAATGTTTATACTAGTTAATACAGGAACTTGTTTTGAATTTGTATTGACAAATTATGATTGTTTGTTATATAGATAGAGTAAGAGAGTTGTATATAACATAGTTAATGTTGTCTCCAATCTTTGAGTAATGATAATTAATTATTTTATTATTTTGTAATGATTATTATTATTATTATTAATTAAATGAGAGCAAAACTGTTCTATCGACTTTATTATTTGATATTGTTTAGAACCTTTTCGCTTTTCAGCAAATCAGTTAAGATGACTCGCTCATGTTTTTGGACATAAAATAAGTTTTCCTGGTAATGCATCTGGAAACACTTATTTTATCATTATTTTACTCTATGATATAGAAATTGCAGAAAAATAGCATCAGTTATAGCCTAACAAATTTGTTTGGTTTTAGTGGGGTGGGAACACACGCCGGTAATGTCAAGGAAAAATTATATAATTGCCGGCTAGTCCACATGGCCACTGGGACTTTAACAAAAATGGTGGATATGTTGACTTGTTACGGATACATTGATAACATCACATGATAATGTTATTCAACCAATGACACAGCACCACTGTCATAATTAATTTCCAATTACGTTATAAACGCTAATGATAATTGTGGTCTTCAAAGACGATATTTGAGTAAATATCAACATTTTTTGAAGGGTTCCAGCTTTCGGTATTTTTGTTTTATGATTTGCCATACTTTATTTCATAATTTAAAAAAAGTGCATTTTACATACCATGAGCGAGTCACTTTAACTCTTACACAATCATCAACTCAGATAGAAAAATCCTCTTAGTTTCAAAGATTATATGCATAAAAAGCACTAAAACAAGACTAAATTAAAGACATATTTCTGACCTACTTGGCTGTGCAAGTAATGCCTGATCAGTTAGTTTCCTTTTTTGAAAACCTTCAACCTTGAATAAGTGCATCCTAAGTGCACTTGTCATTATGTTAATTATGCTATTTTAAGCTAAAAATGTTTGTGTTTCACAAGGTAATGTCAATTAGCTGTTGTGCAGCTTTAGCCTGGGAGCTTTGTGCAAGAAGTTTAACCTTGGCGTATACTAAAAACATTAAAGATGCTTTCTTACTCCCAAATAAGATCTACCACACTTAATAATATTGTTTTGATAGTCGTTAAATGTTGAATAAATGTCGAAAACAATGGTTCTTATGAAGGATGCTGAATTTTATTTGAAAAAAAATGAGAATAAAACAAGGTATTTCTACCTAAGGAGACTTATAATAGTAGATCACAGTAAATCTTTTAGCATTCACCAATCATTTAATATTTTTGCATTTTCAGCTATTAAAGCTGCACTCTCACAGATTTACCATTTTTACAACTTTTTTATTTTTGTCATGGAAAGGGCAAATTTGTGCGTAATTATCTGCAAACCAATGATATAAGATTGCTGACAAAAAATCAGATCGTAGATTTCCATATTTCCGTTCGAAAATTAATGTTTTATGGCTGAAACCGTTTAACTAACGGTTTAAGAAAAATGCATAAAACATCAATTTTTGAACATAAATTTAAAAATCTACGATCTATATTTTTGTCATCAGTGTTATATAACTGGTTTCCATGGATTTTCACAAAAAATGGCTCGTTCCAAGACAAAAAATAAAAAAGTTGTCAAAACGTTCAATCTGTGAGAGTGCAACTTTAAATACATGGTTACAATCTTGTTATCAGTAATTAATATTTTCTATAAATGCATTATGTAGTTAGTAGTAAAAGGTCTATCACTCAAAATTTATGTTTGTTATACATGTGTATGTATTGATTTTGAATAAGGATGTCACTTTCATGATTTTCAAATGAAACTTGGTACTAATGTTGCCTAAGACAATATGGGCTTGTATTCCAAGGTTTGTTACTCCGGCTTAATTCGTTGTTGAGTAACGACACTTGTTTGATGAGCGATTGTGTACACGCCCATTGTTCTTGTTTCCTGTCTTCGTTTTTAGCACATTATCTTAATTATTCATGCACATTCTCTTAAGCAATTTTAAGTGTAAAGAGGAGAACTATGCAATTTTAGATATGGTAAGAGGACACTTAACTATAAATTGACATTACAAAGATAACATTTTTTAAACATTTAATATTTTCAGTTTCCTTTAAGAGCAGTGTTTTTTCTTCAAAGTGGTGGTTTGTCCATAGTAATATATTCACAGCTCAAAAAAGAATGTTATTATTAAGAAATTTATTGTTTAAAATGGTGTTCTAATGTGGAATGAAATATTTGGTAAATTATTAAACGGTATATTGCTTTTACATATGGAAAGATTTAGGTGCCAATTTTTCCAATTGTATTCACTTATTTATCCATTTTAGTATGTAGTATATTCCATTTATTAGTACTTAAATATTATTCATTCTGAGAAATAAATTCAGAACGATCCTTTGAGAAGTGCAGTTAAAAATTATGATTAACGTTTATTTGCAAGTTCCCGAAAACATGATGTAATAGTTATTCTTAGTACGACAATTTGAAACCGTGTTCTGTACAGAATCTTATTTTTATTTTTAACTCTCCTAGTTTCTGATTCGGACCATTGACATTGTTAACGTAATTGTTGTCAACTTTCAAATCTTTCTTGCTCTAGAACTTATGTCTTATATTGAAATATTTGTTATATGTAGTAGTTTCGGCCGGAACTGCTTCATCGTAGTATTTTGAGAATGTTACAACAATAGATAACTTTTAATGTTAACAACAATGCTGTTAGCAACGTTGTAAATTTTAATGAAGTTCTAAATAATTGCCCCAATGAATAGTTCAAGATAATTGGGTTTGAAGTGTTGGTAGGGGGGGTTTAGAGTGTAACCCCTCAATAACATTCTACAGATTTATTGTCAAAAATTGTGCTTTTCGGTAGAATTTTATTACTTTATTGAAAAGTAATCTTTGAGGATTTTAGGGGGCCGTGCGCTGGGTGAAACCCATCCAAAAAAAAAACCACCACAACACCCCCCAGCCCCCACCCAAACTCTTGGGTCCGCTAGTGAATCATATTATATATA
Source organism: Mya arenaria (assembly GCF_026914265.1). Classification (NCBI taxonomy): domain Eukaryota; kingdom Metazoa; phylum Mollusca; class Bivalvia; order Myida; family Myidae; genus Mya; species Mya arenaria. The sequence continues at coordinate 58,426,845 of NC_069131.1, forward strand.
ACACATGTTTCATTAATAATATTTTTTCTAGTAGAAAATTAAAAAAGTTTGCATTAAAAGCAAAAACTAAGATAAATATATATATATATATAGAGATATTCTGAATGTCATTTTATTGACATGATATTCAGATCTTTAAAATGTCATGTGCTAGAACCGTTTACTATATTTTGAAATACGTATTTATTGAGCGAAGCTTAACCATACATTTATCACTCAAGCTTTTAATTTTAAGTGCACAATATGTTCAGTGTATTATTCACCGGCAGTATAACACAAACATCCATAAACAAGGATCGGCTCAGTGAATCTTTAATAGACCTCTTTGAAATGCATTATATTTACATAGCCTAAACCAGGGGGATATTTATATGCATTTATGGCAATGTATAAACAGATCTATCGGTGGAAATTTAGGTCACGTTAAGGTTGCCAGTAATCTGATTTGTGTATAGTAACTCCTCTTGTATGCAGATATATACATGCTGCAATGGTGGAAGCTGTTCATTGCAACAACATTCTTGTTATACATACTTGTGATCTAAACTATTGGTAAATTCCTCCTCTTCCCTGTGCACAGAAGTGTTTGATCTCATAGCACAGTTTATTCATGATTCTTTTAAAGGGAAGGAATCACTTCTGCTAATTTCAACAAATACCCCTCCCTGTTAAAGAGCAGGATTGTACATAACTTCAGTGTATGTATATATGCGGAGTGCGCCCATGCTGTATGTAGTATATTTTTCAATGTATGCTCTAGTTAATTTTTAATCTGTTTTATATTAGCTGTGTTCAAGGGTAAGGGCCAAGTGTTTTCTTGTTTAAGAGGGGCAAGCGCTCACAGTTTGTTAAAAATTACTGTTTTATGATGCAGTGAGGTATGTTTTAAAAGTACTTTGGCAGGGAACAGATTATTTGGATGTAGTATGCATGGTGGTATGGCAAATTTATAATCATTTCGAAGCTTGAGAATGAAATTTAAGATTTGAAGTAATCATATTGGCAGTGGTTTTGGTGAGGAAATGATACTTAACCTGTCAGTGCTCAGTGAGTTGTAAATAACTTTGGAGACCAGGAAATAAAAAAAAGACGTAAGTTATTTCAGCCATTGAATTATATATCAATTGTTAAACCCGAGTTAATATATACAATTATAAAGTTGAAAATTATGAAAAAAATTTGGTATGTATTATTCTATTGATACTGTTTCGTGTTTTTTTGTAAGATTTATGTTTAATATCATTAAGGTTTGTAATGTAAACTTAATATTTTATTTAATATTAAATATTTTACTGATTTGTGTTTGAACTGAACATGTTGATTCAGTACTGTTTTATATTGAATGCATATATTTTGATTTTGCTTTCGTATCTTTCGTTAAGTAATTGTTATTGATTAAGTGCATAACTCAGAACAAGGTGTCGATATTTGGATGTATCAAGTCATTTTTGAAGTACCAAATGTTCTAGTTTCTAATAACATCAATAGAGGAGCATTTTTAACCCTAACAAATGAAATTTTATCAAGATCAAGCGATTATCTGTTCAACAAACTGCATATGAATAAAAATAAGTCACATTAAGACATGTATGTATATAAACAATCTCAAATTGCGGAATTACGTCACCATGCCTATGTGCCAATTTTTGGCCCGTAAAAAGTTCAAGGTTACATGAACTATGGAATATTTTGGTTAGATTCAATGGAAGGTAAGTTCCATGAAGTGTTATATATAACCAAACCATAGTTTTCAATTAGCTTGATTATATAGAAATTCTTGTTTCCGCTAACATCTCAAAAAGAAATATAGGGAAGGTAGGAAAAAAATATTTTTTCCTATGATATTTGTTAGAGCAACCCAAGATATAGTGTGCCAGTTTTTATTGCGATCCAGTTTTGGATTGACAGATATTGATAATTTGGGTTGTCAAGCCGATTACATACAGTGTTGATGACCCAGCCTTGTTTAAATCTTCCCATTCACCTCATTAAAATCGATAATGGTTCACTGCATCATAATGTACGAAAATGTACAGCAAGGTTGAAAAAAAACTGCCATGCCATTGGACTAAATATAAACTTGGAATTGTCTTGGTATAAGAGCTGTTATGCTTAAATATTAAGGTGTTAATCATTTGAAAGTATAAATCGTAAACACTTTTAGTAAACAACTTTAAAGTGATGCGTAATAAATCTTGTAAAAACGTGACAAGCGTTATAATTATTTCAGTGAAACGAGACTGCACCAGTTTTAATGAGGAGTTATTGATATCTATGTGATGTAAATTCATATATCCACTGAATGTAGCCTGAGGTTATAATTTACACCATTTAAGCTTTGGTGTTAAGCTTTGTTATATATCATAGTTGGACTTGTTTGGCTTGTATGAGGAATATTTGGTCGAAAAAACACCAAATACTCAAATATCAATTTTGCTATTTGTTTGTATCCCTACTTAATGATAATTTTATAATGCACCCAGCAGTAATTTAACTTACTCAAATATTTCTTCCAGGATCAAGGATCTGTATTTGAAGTGTTTTCTTGATCATGAACTCTAGTTAAACAATGAAATAAGGAAGCATGCACTTGTGTGCACTTGCATATAGGATGTCCTGTTCACCGATGATTTCATTGACTTGGTTGACAAAGATCGGTTTTAAGAGCTTATAATTAATCCTTGTGTTGATGTTGTCCCAATATAGATTAGAAATCTCATGATGAAAGTATGATATTATTTCAAGGTATGAGGTAATTGTTTCCTGTATTATATCTTACAGCTGCACTCTCACAGATTTCCTGTTTTGACAACAACTTTATTTTTTGTCTTGTGTAAATATCTGCGAACCAATAATATAAGTTTACTGACAAAAGATCTGATCGCAGATTTTCATTTTTCCATTCGAAAATTAATGTTTTATGGCTAAAAGCTTGACTAACAGTTTAAGAAAAATGCATAAAACATCAATTATTTAGATAAATATGAAAATCTGCGATCTGATTTTTTGTCAGCATTCTTATATCACTGGGTTCCATGCACTTTTCGCATAAATTGGCTCGTTTAAAGACAAAAAATAAAAAAGTTGTCAAAACTTTCAATCAGTGAGTGTGCAGCTTTAAACTATTGATCTTGTGTATAAACTTCTTGTTGGAAGTGTTTCATCTTCGTTTCAACATTATCATGGGGTAGATGATCCTTAGGGGCTGATTTGGGGTTTAAGATCAAAATCTGTGGTATCTGATATAATAATGTAAGTTATGGCCCTTTGTTTTAAAAATGCATAAAATATAGTGTACATCGTGATTCAGTAAATATTATCTGTTGGTGGTGTTGGGTGGTGGGGGGGGGATTTAGGTGGGGGAGGGGGTTGTAGGAGGGTTAAGGTGAAGGAGGGTTTTCCTCATGAAATTAGCATAATTGGTTTCTTTCATGAATTCTGATTTAAATAAGTCATTGTTTCTATATTCTTTACAATGATCTTGCTATTTATTTTAAAATAGCAATCATAAAAACCTCATTCTAAATACCACAGTTGCAACAAATATCATTGGTGCATTTAAAAGTAAATACTTCCTTGTTTCTTAACAAGCAGGAAATTAACATGACTTGGTCCCATGAAGTCGTTAATTGTAATGCACATGAAAACAACACGGAGCTGAAAGCAGTTTCCAGTCTCAATACTATAAGGCTTACAAAGTGGCTCAAAGTATAAGGCATACCTGAATCAGCTCAAAATAGTATGTACCTGGAAGTGGCTCAAAGTATAAGGCATACCTGAATCAGCTCAAAATAGTATGTACCAAGTGGCTCAAAGTATAAGGCATACCTGAATCAGCTCAAAATAGTATGTACCAAGTGGCTCAAAGTATAAGGCATACCTGAATCAGCTCAAAATAGTATGTACCTGGAAGTGGCTCAAAGTATAAATCATACCTGAATCAGCTCAAAATAGTATGTACCTGGAAGTGGCTCAAAGTATAAGGCATACCTGAATCAGCTCAAAATAGTATGTACCTGGAAGTGGCTCAAAGTATAAGGCATACCTGAATCAGCTCAAAATAGTATGTACCTGGAAGTGGCTCAAAGTATAAGGCATACCTGAATCAGCTCAAAATAGTATGTACCTGGAAGTGGCTCAAAGTATAAGGCATACCTGAATCAGCTCAAAATAGTATGTACCTGCAAGTGGCTCAAAGTATAAGGCATACCTGAATCAGCTCAAAATAGTATGTACCTGGAAGTGGCTCAAAGTATAAGGCATACCTGAATCAGCTCAAAATAGTATGTACCTGGAAGTGGCTCAAAGTATAAGGCATACCTGAATCAGCTCAAAATAGTATGTACCTGGAAGTGGCTCAAAGTATAAATCATACCTGAATCAGCTCAAAATAGTATGTACCTGGAAGTGGCTCAAAGTATAAGGCATACCTGAATCAGCTCAAAATAGTATGTACCTGGAAGTGGCTCAAAGTATAAGGCATACCTGAATCAGCTCAAAATAGTATGTACCTGGAAGTGGCTCAAAGTATAAGGCATACCTGAATCAGCTCAAAATAGTATGTACCAAGTGGCTCAAAAGTGAGGTGTACCAATTAGTTCACAAGCAAGGCGTACCAAGTGGCTCAAAAGTGAGGTGTACCAATAAGTTCACAAGCAAGGCGTACCAAGTGGCTCAAAAGTGAGGTGTACCAATTGGTTCGCAAGCAAGGCGTACCAAGTGGCTCAAAATAGAGGCATACCAATTGGTTCACAAGCTAGGCGTACCAAGTGGCTTAAAATAGAGGCATACCAAGTGGTTCACAAGCTAGGCGTACCAAATGGCTCAAAAGAGAGGTGTTCCAAGTGACTCATAAGCTAGACATACCAAGTTACTTATAAGAGAGGCGTACCAAGTGGGTCATAAGGTAGGAGTACCAAGTGGCAAGTAAGCTAGGCGGACCAATGGGGGAAATGTTGCATGGCATGTATCAAAAAGACATAAGCTAAATAATGAGATGTCTTGGTTTTATTGTGACAGTGGCATTAGCATGTAAGAACTTCACCACATGGTTTGAAACCTTTTTTTAATTAACATTGTCACATATTGAAACATTGAAACATATTTTAATGAAAGTTGGTTTACATGTTGCCTGAATCAATATGCACATGTGAAGCATGGCTTTTGCTGTAATAATTGTTGAGTTATGTCCCTTGTTCCTCAGGTCAAAATTTCTTGAAACTTCTTAAGCTTAAAAAATGTTAAATAGCTTATTTCAATTAGCCAAAATGCATAATATAATATAAACTATTGTACTTTTCTTCCTTACTTCTTTCAAATGCATTGTTCGATTGTTTGTATTGTTGTATATATGTTCATTCCTATAATTGTTAAATCACTTACGGGTGGAAATAAAGAGTATATATATATATAAGTAAATAGTACGCAAACTATTGAAAAAAAAAATGAGCTTAGCTTAATCCTGTTTATGAAGGACTAAAGAAGTTGCGATAAATTGGAGCCAGATGTTTTTACTATGAGCGTTGGTGTTCAATCTTTTTAAATATGGAACTTACACATGTAGCTGCTCATTGTTAAATGAACAAATGTTGCAGATTCACTGTTCATCAATTATTTGATATAAATTATATTGTTTTCTGGCAAACAGCTTGAATTTATCATAATGTCTCTCGTATTCATGTGGAGACATATTTCCTTGTTTCTTTCTGATATTGGATATTTACTGTAGCTGGTAGTGCAGTTCTGTGAACGACCAAGTTTTTTTTAAATGCATCAAGGTCATCATGCATTAAAAAAAACCTTAACCAATTGAGCTAGAGGCTGTTCACAGAACTGCACTGCAGTATCACAACAAGCTATAATTAATGATGATAATGTCAAAGCTACAAATATATTATATTCTGGCAAACAGCCTGAATTTATAATTCTCTTTTTTGTATTGATCATGCATTTAAAAAAAACTTGAGGTCGTTCACAGAACTGCACTACCAACTACAGTAAAGTTCAATGATCTATTACAAATAATGACAATGTTAAAGCTACATATTGATTGTTATTGTTTGCAATTATTATACTTCATAATTGAATTTAAAATATCTGCGTGTGATCACGAACCAAAAATAACGAAATACTTGGCAGTGTTTCAAAACCTTGGGAATTAATGTGCATTAGCCTTGATCATATGAAAAATCGGTGAATAACATTCCTTGCATGACGAGATGATAGTCATGTTGTTTTGCATTCAAAATTGCGCCTATCATTTTGACTTATTATCACAAAAGATGGTAAATTTGGTTGAAATCTGAGAGTTTTTTGTTTTTTAAATCCATTCTTTTTTAATAGCAGGGTTTGTGCGCTTTTATATCATATCTGAGAATAGTTGTTTTTCTTTTTTGCAAAAATAAAATCCATACTTTTTTAATAGCAGTGTTTGTGAGCTTTTATATAATTTTTTTGCCAAGTTGTTAAAATATTATTTTAGGTTAAATTATTATGCGGGGAAAATAACTATTAAATACTACCAGATGGCATAGATTGTGAGGTGAAATTTTATCTACATATTGTTGTATCAGGTTAAATAAATTATAAATGTGTATTATTAATTCACATGGCTTGACTTGTCAACTTGAAGTGATCTCTATATAGGTTGGGGTGTGTAACCTTATTTAAATTTGCGCTCGTGCAAGGTCTATTTCGAGAGTGCTCCAATATGATTGTTAGTCTATTTAGGGTTTTTGAGAATAGTGCACAAACAGAATGTAACACTGGTTAGAGCTACCCTGGTTCTTAAGCTGAAGAGCACCAGTGTATAGCACTGCCACACGGGACCCCCGCATTTAACGTCCCTCCCTGAAGGCAATTTGTATTTTTAAAGTGATGCGGTGGGGTTTCGAACCTGCGACCACTGGATTGACAGTCAAGTGTGTTACCCCAGTCAACCAATCTGCCACATATATATACATTATATACAATTGTATCCGTATTTTATGGTCACATTAAGGATCGGTGCGCAACGATTGTCTTTTTTTCTAAGGTTATAAATTTGCTTAATATCTTTAATTCTCCAGTGTTACTAAACAACTGAAGGTTTAATTATTCAAATTGAAAACTTAGTGGCTCAGTTTAGATGATTAAGTCTTGACTAATGTGGTAACCTGAAAATAATATTCATACATCAAAAAGTCCTTGTTATGCTACTACTGTGCATTGGCCTAGTTGTTTAATTAGGCGTGTACTTTAAACTGGAAAGTTTTTCTGTCATAAAAACAATGGTGTTAAGCTATTTCACATTTCACATGTTTTAAACGCAGAAATGTACTAACTTGTTTAATTACATTGAAGTTTAAAATCGCTTTGCCTATTCAGCCTAAAAAAATCTGCTTGGTGTAAAGTTCGACTGTCATACGAATTTGCATATATAATTATTACGAACCTTTTAATGCAGTTGTCAGAGTAACTGTCAAATTAATTAGAAACATAGTTACTGAAGAAAGGAAATACAAAAAAGTACTGAGTAGTATTTAATCATTGACCATAAATAACATAGATTATGTCACTTAAAGCTGCACTCTCACAGATTTACCATTTTGACAACATTTTTATTTTTTGTCTTGGAATGAGCCAATTTTTACATTATTATATCTGCAAACAGTGATACAAGACTGCTGGCATAACATCAGATTGCAATGTTTTATAGCTAACGTTACTAAGGGTTTAAGAAAAATGCATAAAACATCAATTATTTAACTTCAATATAAAAATCTGAAATCTGTTTTTTTGTCAGCAGTCTATTAACACTGGTTTCCATGCATAATAAATCTTCTTCTTTTTTATTTTACTCAATTCACTAATGACCAAAACAAAAAAAAAACAAAAAAACATATGATTTCCAAACAGATGAAAAAATATAAGCCTTTATAAATGTGTTTTTTCGAAATGAAAATGATTTTTAAATAAAATTAGAATGTCTTTAATGCAGGTCATATTGTCATGAATGTTCAGTCTTAATAACCATCATTTTCATATTGTTTGACAAACAAAAGGTCTCGATTTATTAATTGTAGTTCGCATGTCACATAATAATATAATGCTATATCATATTCCAAATTCTTTATATGGAAAAAAAATGTTTTTAATGTTTCTATTAAACACATGATCATATATTATTATTTTTTTTGATAATAACCCATATTTCAAGCTATTAAATTCCGGCCTTCAATACTATATACTCTTAGTTGTTAAGACATTTTTATACACAATATTGACATTAAAAACTGGTTTCCTGCTTGCAAAAATCTGGTTATAAGTTTTTAAGTCAGTTGGAATATATTTTGTAAAATCTCAATCATTGAGATTTAACCGAATATATGTTTAAACTATTACATAATTTTCATTTCTCCACCATATCATATGGTATTGAAACCGTTGAATCCTGTTTTATTTGATGCTCCTTCAAATGCAAATACAACTATTAATACCCAGTTTTATATTTAAGCCCCTCCAATAGCATTGAATAAAGGGCCAGAAATTCAGCAGTACAAATGTCCATAACTGACCCCTTCAATGGTCTCTTTTATGTCCCAAAACTTGGGGAGGGGTCAGTTTATAAACACTGCCTTCCGATTGGTTGATTTAGGAGGTTGTGGATGCTGGTAGGATTATTGCCGAAAAAAGGGGGCTTGCATCAATGTGGGCACATGTGGGTGTAACTTGGAGCATCGGGTTGGCAGATTCCATGGGGCTTTGTCAGTAATCGCTGAATGATGGGCTTTTGTACAGAGGCAATCGCGTTGTGCAACGTTACCAGTCGTAATTTGGAACACGCGTAACATACTTAACCTATGCACTGTGAGCTAACGCAGAATATCAAATTGTGAATGACGAGAGAATAGAACTGTAATGAGATAGTTAACCTACGACAAACGCATTGAGCCATTTACCATTCATAAGGATGATTGTGTTTCAATTTAAATTTACAACTGTAAAGATTTTTCAAGAGATTAGAAACGAATGAGTTTTGTGTACATCAAAGACTGTTTGCAATTTAAAGAAAATTTCTATTGCAGCTCTTACAGGCATTCACGTTTTGTGAGCATACACTTTAAGACGAGGACAGAAAAACAAGTTTGCTCATGTGCGATTTGTTTGATGCAATTGAATACATAGGTGACTTAGCATGAATCGCTAAACTCATTAAATTATGAATATTGTAAAAAGAAGAATGATAAAGCACAGGGAATCAATAATTTTTGTCATCACGTATTGTGTATGTTTTATCTGCACTTGAATGAAATTGGAAATGGATGTTTGCGTGTATTGAAAAACTGCCTACTCTACTGATAGCGAGAGTTTTGAAGCAAGTGGAGTGCAGAATTGTGACTGTAAGGTAATCGTTTTTCGCTATGGTTTTTTCATGATTTTCAATTCATTTGCAAATACTGATGAAATTTTAATAGATATTTTGTACATGAATGATTTCATGCTAGCTCTTGTTAAATGTTGATAAAACTCATATTATTTCATGAATTTTGTTTGTGTCAAATTTTATGAATTCAAGGTATTTGAATGTACATTTAACATCCTGTAGGGTTTAAGAGATAAATATGTTACAGTTGATGATTTTGACATTTTTTCTTTTGTTTTTCGAACAATTGTCTAATGATTTTTTGTATAACTTTGTTCTGTGTTTTAATAACCATGACGTTGGTTGTCATTCAACAATTCAGTTGAGCAGTAAAGAGCACCTTTGTTCACGAACACATTTAGGAGTAAGAAACTCACATTGATGTCATGTCAATTGAAAAGTATACTTTACAATTATATATGTATTCAAAGTCATGGTTTCAATTTTAAGCGCTTGCTTAAAAGTTTATGTAAGCTCTGGTTGGGAACAGCTGTACTGACAATGAATGATTATGTTTATGATATTTATTAAAATACATTCCGCTCTTGGACAATTTTGCTATTTTGATTGATTGTTATTGTTTTGTTTCTGTGAAATTGAAGGTATTGCGTAATAATTGGTTGAAATGTTTTCACGGTATTGAATGGACAGTTCTTGTTTTAATGGGTAGGACATCAAATTCGTAATTTTTTGTGAAAAGTTAACCTAACTATTTTAATGCTATTTTTCAATAATAAAACAGCATCAAAGCTTTATATAAGAGCGCTGAAAATTGTTAATAATTATTGAAAAATGTGAAAAAATATACTCTAATTTTGTGTTAGTAATAATATTCAAAATGGATTAATTTTAGACTTTGATAAACAAAAGAAACTTAATATAAATCTATTTTGAAATAAAAAAATGCGGCCAGGACCGTAAAATCTTTGAAATCTATAAAGGACCTGATTTCCATTGATTAAATATTAACCACGTAGAGCAATAAGGTATTCTTTTTGACCATTCGATGGTTAACCTGTTATTAAATATAACTCAATGAAAAGCCCCAGATATTGATATTTAAAACAAGTATCATAAGAAAATGATAAATGAAATGTAATTATATTTGTTACAAAATGCTGATCTCCCAAAAAGAGTCATGTAACCATGATAAATATAATATCACTCAAAGATTCTGAACACTCCAGCGGATGTTTAAACACATGTCATTAAGTAGCGTTTAATAAGTTTGTTTATTGTGTTGCAATCTGTGAAAACCAGACCAGAGTTGAAAATGATATATTATACACAAGAAAGTTAACACGCTGAATTGTTAATTGTGACAGTGTGTTGTTTGTACCGTCAATTAACAAAAACAAAATTAATAATAAAACCAGTGTTTTGGATATGAAATCAGCTTATTGAAAAAACATGTTTCTGAATAATGTAAGTTAATTTTAATTTCTGATATAATTTTCTTGAATTTATTGGAACTGTTGATAATATATAGAGAATTTCAGAGAGAAAAGATGAAAACAAACCAATTTTAGAAAAAAAGAAGAAATAAAATAGAATGTTCAAGGTTGTAGTTAGGTTTATAAAGGCAACTAGGTTTTAGTGAAAACCAGGTTTATAAAGGCAACTGGGTTTTAGTGAAAACCAACACATAGAATCTACGTAATTCTTAGCCGCCTGGACAACCACATCCACATGCCAAATCGGTCACCAAGCCGGAAAAGTGGGTTTTCTCCGTGTACTCTAGTTTCCCCCACAACACAAGACTACACTCTTGCGCAACATTGTGCCAATGAGAGTGATTAATATAAGTTGCAATAGCTTGTTTCGCAATCATTGTAGAATTAAATAAGTTTAAACTAACCACATGCCACAGTTAACCAACATCCATGAAGAGAAATATTGCATTATATAAGTACATTGTTTGTGTGTAAAAGGCACTAAAAGTCCAGAATTCATGCTTTTCACATTATTTTGTAAACATCATATTTGTAAAATTGTTACCCTTCTTGTTCTGCTTCAATTACAAAATTGAAAACAAGAACATGGGATAAGCCGAAAGACAGTATAGCTAAATGAGCATCATCATTCATGTGAATCTCATATTTAATACTACTTGCCAAAGTTAAAATAATGCCAAGAACATGGTGCTTTTCCACAATCTCTGAAATCAGCCCTCATTGACTGACCTCAATATTACTTGCCCAAAATTAACTAGGCCTAAAAAAAAAAAAATGTTTGGTTAGGGTTACATCCTTTTCAAAAATAGGTAGGGTAGGTAGGCTTTTTATTTTTTTTTATTTATTTTTTTTATTAGACTTTATATAAGAATGTCATTTTCATCATTGGAGAATGGTGTTAGTTATCGTCTATATTAGCATTTAAGGTTTTAAACTACATATTGAAAAGCACCAAAAAAATAATATATATATATATATATTTTTTTTTTTTAGTTTTTCATTATTTGTTTTTAAATGACTATTAAAATGATAGGGTCTGCGCCTATTCCGTAGGTAGGGTCGGGTAACCCGAACCAAATGTATTTTTTTTTTAGGCCCTAGAACTTTCAGTGCAGTTCAGTGTTGAAAAGTCACGATGGTAGTTCAATAAGGTAAATATAATGTCACTGTACTTTTCCAATCCCTGACACACATTCCCCTGTCACATCCAACTGTTAAAAAAAATCACTGTTTTCTGCAGCAATTTACTCTCCCAAAATTAACAGTGTGGGTCTGATGTGTTGATGATAATGTGAGGATAGTTGTTATATTCAGTCTAATATTCCAACGGACTAATGAAGGGTACAACAAACATTTTTGGCCAAGTGATGAGGCTTTCAGGTCATGTGGTACCTTAAACTGCTGGTGCTCGGTGTGATTAAACATATATGCTTATAAGCACCTAAAAAGAGCACATCCATTTATAAGCACCCAAAAAGAACATGTTCAATTATAACCACCAAAATATAGAACTGAAATTTATCAGCACCCAAAAAGAACACTTATATTTATATCTTATATAAGCACCCCCAAAAAATGTGTACTGAAATCAGCCATACTGAATATGTTCTTAAATAAGCACCCATAAAGAACATGTTTTAAATGAGTACTATTAAAAACATGTTCATAAATAAACGCCCATAAAAAACATGATTTAAATGCATACCCTTAAAGAACATGTTCTAAAATGACCACCCATAAAGAACATGTTCTTAAATAATCACCTATAAAGAACTTGTACATCAATAATTATCACCCAAATAAGAGCATTTGCATGTATGTTTTAAGACCCACGTAAAGCTATGCCTTGTAAGATTTTCATCTTGGCTATTTTCCCTTGGTGAGGCTCAGTATAAAATTCCTGTGGTCAGTAAAATGTGCATGCAATCCCAGCAGTAGGCAAGGTGCCATGTTTACATTGTACACATGTACATCCACAGCAGTGGTCAGCTGCACAGGTAGAAATTCCAATATCTGCATTGACCACTGTGTCAGCTGACCATTAGCTGACCACTGGCTACCAAGTCTACCATACTTATCAGATATGACTAGTGGACACTGTCAACTAACTTGCTTGCTAGGAGAGTTCGGGTCAATACTTTTATCTCAGGAAGTCAATAGACTTTAGAATTTTAAATTGTGGTCTATTTTGCAATGCTCACCTGATGAGTGTTCCGCAATAGCAAAAGTTTAATTGTTCGCTATGTACATAGGTTAACTCTTCAAGTTGATTTTTAGCATTACTCCACTGGTATCTGCTTGGTTTAGGTTATGAATATTTATATCAGCACATTGAAGTCAATATCTCAGCAAATACATCATGTACATATTTCATTTAGATGACAACTTCCATCCATACAGTTTTATTTATTAATCAGGCATTTATGCAAATAATGGACAAGGTTTTGCATACATGTAGGCACATGTAAGTCATTATCACTGCAACAACATGTACTTGATAAAATTGCATTGAAACTTTGTACAATGGCTTCTGACTATCCATTAACCTACTTAACTAATTAAGTCGGGTAACTTAATAATCTTGCATGTAATACATATAAAATGCTCTTTATTATTCAACTTAAAAATTCTGGTCAAACGAGGTGAAATAGTAAACCGGTTGGGCGAAATATCTCTGTGGCAGCTCTTGTTAATCAACATGAAACTGGTTGTCATTTACCATTTAGATGTTCAATGAACAGGTTGTATATGGTTTATAAATATAGCACATTGTTGTATAATTAAATGGATAACTTTGACCACCTCCTTCAAATTACAACCTCCTTAACAAGCAGTCATCGAAAAAGGCTTTTGGATGAACAAGCCCAAACTCTTATACTATTGCATACATGGCATCAAATTAATGAACAAGCCCTGCTATAAAAGATTCAGAATTTTAGCAAGCCCTGAAGACATTTTACCAGTGCATTACTTGCGGGCTTGTTGTAATTTCAAAGTGACTGGGCGGAGCATTTAGGCTGTTATTTGTGTCGTGTTAATTATTGTTGCATTCAAGTACAAAATATTGTATGGATAATTCGATCAGTGTAATATAACTTCCAAATTGCAACTTAACAAATGAAGCTAATGTTTGCAGATGTCACCGACAACATATGGTATCGAATATAATACTATTATATATACTCAGATGTGCAGATTAAAAACCTATGAAGCAGCCTGCATTTCTATTTTAATCAAACTAATTTGTTCATGTTATACCTTATAAAATGTTTAACACAGCTTTGAAAGATAATTTGAATGTTTTTTTTTGTATAAAACTGATTTGCCCTATAATATGTGGAAATGTATCGCATAACAGTGAGCTCTTTTGTTGCAAGATTTGTGACAACGAAGGTAAATAAATCCAACTTTAATTTTGGAAGAGTTATGGCACTTCGTAATATGGCACTTTGTAACTTTTTAAATAAATAAGTCCGGTATTCAAATATCCGATCAATACCTTCAGACCCCTTTGTCCAATCAGGTGAGCGATAAAGGGCCATCTAGGCCCTCTTGTTTTTTTTAAAATGCCCTATAAAATGTGAAAATATTGTTATATCTGCGTATATCGTCCGCTTGGAGTTTTTATGCACTTTAAATCTTGGTATCAGAAGGTTGACATATAAATTGATATGCATTTCTTCAATTGCCTGAGCAGGTAATATAATGATAAACTACACAAGTTCACTGCGAAGTAAGAGCATCCTAGATGCACTTTTTCAGCTGTACCTGGCATGCAGTGTTCATTAACCCATACAGATAAATGATGTTATCGGAGACATTGAAATGCATATGAAACTTGAAGCATTATGTTGCATAACTTATTGATAGGAGGCACTATATTTGATAAAAATGGCTGAATGACTGTTCAATTCGTAAATGTTGACAATTAAGTCATGATAGTAGTTTGCATACAAAATATGAAATAATTTTCACTTATCCAGCCTGTATTTCAATAAATCATAATTGTGTGCTAAATATAAATTATGGTGCAGAAAATATTATGAAATATGATATGATATAAAAATGAAAATTTGGGACTTATAAATATATTGCTGCTTTTTTTTTGACCTCTATTATATGCAAATCCTCAGTCATGGTCACTATGCACCAGTCAATTGTAACCAGGCCCCCCCCCTCCCCCCCACCCCACAAACAAACACACAGGTCTGGGGATATACATGGGATAGCCATGGGAAATGGGCCATGTTTTTACCTTCCAGGTGGCCCCACAGTGCCAGGTGAATGCTGTGGTTTTGTCCTCACGCCAAAAATAGCGGGGAATGGGTATTACCTCCCTTGTGTGCGGGGGAATTTAGCGGGAATTTTACCAGCAGTTTGTCTTCCCGGGGCAGGGATTTACCCAGGGTTGGCTGGACCGAAAGTCAATGTCCCCGCTATTCCCCGGACCTGGGGGGGCCTTGGTTACAATTGACTGTGCATTAGCCCCCACAAAAATGCAAACACCAAGTGTCATTTAAGTATGCATCCATCCATTAACGCCCTTTACTAAATAAAAAGGAGACAATATTACTCAAAAACAATGTTTTGTTTCATTTTATGAAAGCAAACATTTTACATTAATGTAAGAAATGTCTCAAACTCAGACAGAAACAATGTGAATTTCTCTACAAATACTCCATCATTCTCTGGTCATTGAACTGTGCATAGATGAGTCATGGATGACAGTTGTTGTGTTTTGTTCAATAATTCATTTAATAGCAGCATTTTTTCTTGCATCTAGTATTGACAAATGTCCCCATAAAAACGGCCATAACTTCTGCTAATTGATCAACATATAATTGAAGAGTTTATTGATAACCTGAAAACTCTAGCTATGTGCAACATGTTCTGGGCACGATATTGATTATGAGTAGCATTTTGTACATTCGGAACTCCTCGGCCATTTTTTTTCTCGAAAACAACCTCGGATGTATGCCGGTACACCAGTTAAAGTAGTTTGTAATTTTTTTAATTAAATCATTTTAGAAATGTAGTGTTTTAGAATTGTATTAATTGATCTAAGTTTAAACTGATTGCCAGTGAAGTATATTATTGCAAACATAATTAAGATTTCCAGGAGTAAAGTCATAAAGTTTAACTGCTAAATAAAATCACTACGCGATCTTCTTGCAGCGGACTTAAACGTACCTCTTTTTGAGTATGTAAACCGTCCAAATACATCCGAGGTTGTTTTTGAAAAAAATGGCCGAGGAGCTCCGAATGCATTTTGTAAAGTGGTTTACTATATTGCAGCATTTAGAGAATGTACAATAGCACAATATTGGGGGAGTGGAAGAAATGTTCTGTTTAGCACAAATCCATGATGGACTTAAAGCTGCACTCTCGTAGATCAACAGTGTTTTGACTACTTTGTTTTGTCTTGGAATGAGCCAATTTTTGCGTAAATATCTGGACACCAGTGGCCCAGTATAAGACTGCTGACAAAAGAGCAGATCGCAGTTTACATAGTTGCTTTTGAAAATTGCGCTTAAAGCGTTACTTACAGTTTCAGAGAAAAAAAAAATTCAGCAGTTTACCAAACTATTGAAATCTCTTGTATTGTCATTTTGTGAGAGAGCAGCTTTAAAGCTTTATTTATCGTGTGCAACATGGTTTTCAGAATGGATATTGATTGTAGATGGCCTTTTTCTTCTCACTAAAAAAGAAACAAGTGTGATGCAGAATGATGGCCGCTCGTACAGCTTAAAGATGTTCTTTTTTTTTGCTCAGAAAAATGAATTAGATTATTGCATGAGTTAGAAATGATTTGTTATCTTTTAAAAAAGAAGAAGCTTTTTTGACAGCTCCATTTTTATTTTTCATCTTACAACAGTGAAGCTCAAGTATTATTCCACCATTCCTATAATGGCAGAGGCTAACTGCATTCCACATGGAAATTTTGACTTCACTGGCATCATTCCATATTGATTATTGAAACTAGAGCTCTTTGTGGAATCAAATTCATGTAATAACTTTGTAACTACAGGCCATTTCTCAATATTCATATGCCACTTTCCTACATTTTGTACATCTTAATTTGAGCCAGTACGCAGTGGATTTGTGTTCCAGCAAACGGAAGATGCCATGATTTGAAGGTTTGTATAAGGTTGCTCTTTATTTATTTTCTAAAGAATCTAAAAAACATGGAAATTCATCGTATTACATTTTTGTTGGGTTTCGGATGACCAGTGGAGTCTCTTCTGAATATATTGTTTATTATTTTAATAACATCATTATTCAAGTGAATATAATGACATCTAAACGAATTGGTAGGCATTGTTGATGTGTAAGAACCATCTAACCAAAGATCATTAATTTCAGTTCACTTCTCCGAATGAAGCCTGGTTTGTTCCGTTATTTATTGTTTCCTTGTAGTACAATCCTATAAAGTTTTGCACCTAAGAAATTCAATAAACATCAGATAGTGCAGCTGTATTGAATAATAAAAGTTGTGTTGTTAAGTTGGATATACTTCAGGCTATTCCATCAAATGTAGTCGGGTGCATTTTAAGGATGTTTATTGCTGTTTTGCAAAATTATGGTTGCAATTTCTGTGAAAAGTCATTGCCAAATTGTTTTATACTCCTCATAATTAATAAATCCTGGGTATTTCACTTGTAGCCAAGATTCTGGCATGAATTTTGGCAAAAAAATTCAGAGGTGTGTGTGTATAATATGCTAGGATGTAAAGCCTGCTGGATTGGTGTACAGATATACAGGAATAAGTTCCGCTTGGTTAAATCGATCATGTAACCTTAGCACTTTTATCTTCACCAAAGAGCTTCTGTTTTTCACTGAATTATGGTAGCAGGATACTCCAATATAAAGCTTTTATTTGATGTAAAGCATTTGCTGTGTGTACCAGCAGATTTTAGGATGGACGGGAGGGGGAGTTGGGGGGGAGGGTGCCAAAATTGACCGAATTTTCTTTTTTGTCAAAGTAGATTTCACCATTTTAGACTAAGAATATTCATCATAGTAATGGGATGGTGGTGTAGAAAAACCCACTACCAATATTTAAACTGTTAATATATTTCGGTTGTGAGGGAGGGGGCTCATGTTCAAAGCTGCGCCCCCTCTTATACCAAATGCTGGAGCTGCCTATGATGTTAGTGTTTCTCAGGCTGCCAGATAAAAAATGTAGGAAATACAAATTTAAATTTATGGCCCAAATGTTCCTGCATTCAAGAGATGAAACCATGTAAAAGTAGCTGTATTAATGCTCGCCAAGAGAGTGTACTTTACACTTGAGAAATATTTGGAATTTCCTTGAAAAAAAAACATATTGAAAAGCTTATTATCTTTGAGAAAAGTTTGTTCAACCCAAATTGACACAATAATTTGTTTCTAGTATTAAAGTTACTGATTATATGAAATACTTCATTGGAAAGTGAATCTACGATATGATAATGTGCAATGATGTTATTATTTTAACTTATTGGAACTTGTGTATAATAATCTGTCATTTTTGAGAAGTTTAAAAGATAAATCTTCTCTAAGAGGACACTGAACTGACTGCACTGTTACTGCACTGTTACGTGAAGATGTCTTCAGAAATTTTGGTAATGAGTTCTGATATCTGAATTCCCAGGGAAAAAAGCGTACAAATTCCAGGAAAATAAAGCATACATTAACTGTTATTGACAAATGATTTGCTTCTTATGCAATTTTGTATAAGATAATTTACAAGAAGTAAACATAGGCTTATACTGGATTAGAAGCTTCCAAATCTTGTAAAGAAGCCATTGTACTGTACGAGGGACTAATGAGATATTTATGCTGCTCCTGTTTTTAAATTCCTATTACACATGTAGGATATACATGTGGCAATGATCAGGTGGTTTTTCTCTAATGAGGAATCAAGTTCCACCTTTTTCTGTTAGCCTGGTAACTTCCAATTAAACAACATGCATTGTATAAAATATATGTTGTTTACATTTTCTTTCTTTCTATTTGTCTTTGGACTTACATTATGTCTCCCTCCAAAAATGGGGAGACATATCGTTAGTGCTCCACTTGTCCATTCATAATTCTTGAACTGCTTGATGGATTTTGAAATAACTTGCCACAAATGCTCATCATTATATAATAAAGATGATGTGCAGAGTACATGTTATAGCCAGCTTGGTTCAAATTTTAATAGTTTCGCATCTTTTTTTTTATAATTATTGAACATTTGTAATTGATTGAATTTTGCCTTTTTAGGTTGTTTTTTTTGGCGTTCTTTGATTTTAGGGAAATATAACTCAGTGATCGTGAGTGAAGTAAAATTTGTTTTTATAATGATGTAATACAATTTTTCTATTTCACCAAAAAGCATAGAAGAAAATTAATACTGTTCATTTTTATATAAAATCAAATTGTTTTCACTCTTTTAACAATCTGATCATCCTTTGAGACAATAAAAGAGGTTTTATGAGGGATATTTTAATACAGCAATCATTTATCTCAGAAATTCCATTGGAATTACTTCATTGTAAGCCATTTGCAGAAACTAATAAGTGGATGAAATATCCATTCTGAATCTGCCTTAGAGTCAGTGCACTAGAAATATCTCAGTGAGAGCAGCAAGTTCAGGGACTGGCAGTGTTGCACAATAGCTACACCATGTACTAGAAGTTTATTGTTGTTTTTTCTCGACATCATGCACAGTGCTCCTTGATAAGTTTGTTTAGGAGATATGTGGCATCTGGGATTGCCAGTTGCATTTTGATGTGGCACCAAATGTTACCAACTCAATTTGCTGTTGGTTGTTTTCTGTGAGTTGTTCTGAAGTATTGATAAATTGAAGCAGAAATTGTGGAGGATTTGATAAATTGATGCCAGGTATGTTTTGAACCATCTGGGGATTTTTTAGCACTATAGATATTTTGTTTTGAAAATATGAAAAATGTACTGTGTGCAAGGATATTGTCACTTGAAGCTATATGCTTGTGGCATGTGATTTTTTATAATTATCTATCTTTAAACTACGGTGACTGCTCATATTTAGCAGTATATTAATTTTAGCTTCATTTTCAAATTGATTAATGAATTTACACATGTTGCACATTTTTGGATGTTTTGAGCGGACATAATATTATGTTCAGCAGTATATTAATTTTTGCTTCATTTTCAAATTGGTTAATGAATTTACACATGTTGCACATTTTTGGATGTTTTGAGTAGACATAATATTATGTTCAGCAGTATATTAATTTTAACTTCATTTTCAAATTGGTTAATGAATTTACAATGTTGCACATGTTGGGATGTTTTGAGCAGACATATTACACAATTACACGCCTGTTCAATTGTTGATATTATTGTTTTAAAGCGTGTGTTTATTTGTAACATATGTTGACTGGGGTTGTCCTCCATAACCTATAGTTTATAACGAGAGTCATATAAAGTACATAAACGCTATAATCACTCAAGGTTAAAGGAATTTCAAATGATCATGAGTTGAGTGTACATTTCGTTGTGCGTTAAAT
Organism: Mya arenaria; assembly: GCF_026914265.1. Lineage (NCBI taxonomy): Eukaryota > Metazoa > Mollusca > Bivalvia > Myida > Myidae > Mya > Mya arenaria. The sequence goes on from NC_069131.1 coordinate 58,447,217, forward strand.
GTATGTAAACGATGAATGCCTCACTGATTTTTCAAGTCATTGCCTTTCAAGTTTGTATATCATCTGCATGACACTTACAACCAGTTTACATTTCACATTTCACAAACGTTTTGGATGTTGTGTGGTATGAACACAGTAATTATGACACGGATTTGATTTCTATGTGAGTTCGCTACATGCTGATTTCTTACTTATTTTTAATAGAAGGTTTAACATTTGGTATGGCCTAGTTTAAACATGTATTTTTCGGTTAATGTTTATCATTAAAAGCTTGGTGCAGTACATAGTGTGGGCTATCTGGCATACTTCCAAACGATAAAAGCTGTTTTTACATTGAGCTAGTTTATGTGTAGCATAATTGCTAATGTGTGCTTCATAGCAGAAAAAATGTACCGTAAGTGCTCTAATGAGCAGGCAAATTAAATGAAACAGTACATGTTCATGTTTATAGTTTCTCATTCCGACTTGAGCCGCATTAAATTCCGTGGATTATTTATTGCTCATAGGAATTCCATGATAAATATAAAGATACTGCAGTATGTGCTTTTGATGTTAATATTTATCGGAGGGTAATACTTGGTTGAGCATGAAAACAATTATATTATATCATTGTATATCAAAATGGTAAAGGTTGTTACACAATTACAAATGAGTGATTCAAGCAAGAAAAATGATTACGAAAACAACCACATGCACTTTATAAGACTGATGAGTAAAATTGAGCCTGAATTGGTTTGCACCTATTTTATTTGTGGTAGCATTGTGGTCTCTGACTTTAATAGTGCATGGGATTCTGCAGGCTGTCATTGCACAGGGAGTGCCAGGGAGAAACCCCGGGTAACCACGGGTATGCGTGGGTGGTGGTTGCACTAAATTAAAGCCCAGTACCTACATTTTGGAAGTTTTAAAATGTCATAAATACAATTCTTTTAATTTAGAAAACCTGATTAGCAATACCAAGTTTAATGATAGAAAATATATTTTATAAAATGATAATAACAATGAAGGAAGGAGAAATTGAAAAGGTCCCTGATGGCAGCTGGAGTCGAACCAAAGACCTTAGAACAGCCTGTTACTAAACTTCAGTGACAACATATTATGGAAATAAGGGGTTCTATGTAATACTCAAGAATTAAGGGGTTTATGTAATACTATAGAAATCTGGGGTTACGGAATAATGTACAAAACTTTTCATAATTGATTGATAATGGCATTGATGCAACATTACAACAACATATTGCAACCATTACTTTTATAGTTGTAGGTGAATTGAAAATACTTTAGAAGCTGTTATATTTTTTGTTGACAAGTTTTATTCAATCAGGTAGGAGGGTTTGATCACACTGTTCTTTATTTCCTTCGTTATATGAAGCTAAGCAAATATACTGGCAAAACTAGGGAATGGGTGAAGGTGCTCATCAATATATTGTTGCTCATGCAATGTTTATTACTCGACAATTGCATATAGAAAAAGAAACAGAAGTGAATGTGAAGGTGACATTTATATGTGAATCATTGGGTGTTGTTGATTTAAAGTGTGAAATATGTCTTTCTTATTTATAGTGCTTATTCACAGTTGTATGTTTGTGTTTAAAAATAAATAAATGTATATTAGTGTTCCAAAGTTATTCACTAATGGAATTTAGGTATGCATTACAATATTTTGTTAAAAGTGCACTGTGACTCCATGTTTAGTGATGTTTTCTAAAAGTGCTCTCCCTCTCCCCTCTCTCTCTCTCAGAAGTATTGTGTACATGTATATCTGTACTTCATTGTAGAAGGCACTAGGTGTTGGGCCAAAGGGGGGCTGTTACTCATATCTTTGAAAATGAGAGATTGGTATTAAAATGTATAAGGTGTTCCATCAAGAGTTAATGTTCCTAACATTTGAGCTTGTATTGTTTTCAACTAATTCCCTCAAATCTATCACTGTGGAATAATTAAAAGACAATTAAACACCAAAGATCAAATTTTAAATTTGTTTACAAACATTAAAAAAAACACTATTTGTCAGGGGCAGAACTCTGTCTTCAAATAGTCCCACTTGGCATAACCTGTTATTTTTTAAAAACATTTTTTTAGTGTGGAAAGGCTCCAGAACTCTGTAGCCATGGTTGGCAATATATTTACCTAATTTAGTTCAATCATCTTGGAAATAATTTTGTCTTTTATTCTCTGGAGTATTAATCCTCTGACAGCATATTTATGTTATGATAGCAGAGGAAGTAAATGTAATTAGCTGTTATACTCTAACAAAACATTTATCAAGCATTGTGTTATGTGAGGGGAAAAGTATTTGAGTGTTTTTTTATTGCATAAAACCACATCTGTCAAAATGCAGTTTTATATGCTTATACAAAAACTGCATCGGGTATTAAATGGGGTGTAACTCTGCACAGATTCCAGCTAAAGAATAATGTGGGGGCCATAGTGTGCTTGTTGTTATTTTTAACCTCCTATATTAGAATGATGTTATGTAGGATTTTGGTGTAATCATTCTTTAACTACCATTCAGATATATCTAACATGTATGTTAATTATTGAACGTTGTCTTTGGCAACATAGTGCTGATCACTTTTTATAACCTCCTTTGGCATGCTAAACTTATGGATATGATAATAACCTCCCTTGGCATGCGAAAAGTTTGGCTATGATTATAACCTCCCTTGGCATGCTAAAAGTTCGGCTATGATTATAACCTCCCTTGGTTAGCTAAAATGATGGCTATGATTATTACCTCCCTTGGTTAGCTAAAATGATGGCTATGATTATTACCTCCCTTGGTTAGCTAAAATGATGGCTATGATTATAACCTATCTTGGTATGCTAAAAGTTTGGCTATGATTATAATCTCCCTTGGTTAGCTAAAATGATGGCTATGATAATAACCTATCTTGGCATGCTAAAAGTTTGGCTATGATTATAATCTCCCTTGGTTAGCTAAAATGATGGCTATGATTATTACCTCCCTTGGCACACTCTTTATGTTCAAGATTGTTTTTTATATATATATAAAGTAAACACAAATATTTATATCTTGGCCATAACTGCTTCAAATCCAAGCGTTTTGATCAATGATAGGTTGTCTAATTGCTATTCGTTTCCTCACCTATATGATGACTTTTGCACAGAAAATTCAATTCTAACTGGCATTGTATTTGTAATAATAAGAGATGCTAGATTTTATTCATGAGCTTGTTAACCAAATAATCGATCTTCGGAACAAATGCCCTGAACCCATTAAAATTGTGATCATGTTTTGAATGGCATATTTTATGAATATTTCTGCGTAAAAATTGACATTAAAACTGATCGCAGGTGGCACACGTCTTTTGCTTAAAACGATGTGCTTTTCTTTTATTTCCTACATTTTCATCGTAAAGAAAGTCTGCCGAAATTACCCTCACTCTGCCTTGTATTGTTGTATTCGTATCAGGCAAAAGACAGGGATCGATTTAAGCTATGCAAGAGTGATGTATAATTTTACTCCAGGCAGATACAATTGCAGTTAATTTAAATCTCATTTTCAAATTGGGGTCAAATGTGATTGTACGACTTCTACATAAATTAGCATAATGCACACACGCTAACTTCAGGAGGCCGTGAGGGTGACGTTGAGTTTGTATGTCACCGCTGATCCGTGCCGATGCACCTTAATTTCAATGCGACCTTTTGTGGCAGAGGGTACAATTAAAGTCAAGTTTTTGATGCGCTGCATCAGTCTAACTACAGGTGTCTTGAGGGTTGTTGGTCTATGCATATTTTAACTTTGTAACAATAAATGACATTTTTTGCAATATTATACTTAGGGCAATATGGAGTCAAGAGTCTATGAAATTTTATGTGCTTTTTTAAAATCTATTGTTCATTCCATTCATGTATTTTAACCTGCTCTTTTATGCTATGATTACATGTGTTTTGTTGATTTATTTCAACCTTCAGTGAGTTCACAAAAAAGGGAAATTTCATATTCATCTGATTAGCATGTTAGTGTATTTTAGAATAAAAACATGTTGCTAGAGAAAATACGTGTTCAGCAGGAATAACATGTTCTATTATGGAGGATTTTCGTGATGTATACATTTTTTATGCATAATTTGTTTCCTTTTGTGGAAATTTGTCGCATTATGTACAAACAAATTTTAGTTTTCATGTTGAAAATAATTTAATTTAAACTTTCCATATTTGGGGTAAATTTCTCCAATTATCTTTAAAAAAAAATACTTCTTGGGTTATGAAAGAAATTATATATTTTTGCATGCTAAGTTTCTTTATTTTTCGCTAATTTATACGGTACTATTAATTTACTATAACCCGAGAAAAGAAAAAAAAAAATCATAAAGATGAACTTGAACTTCAATACAAATTGCTAATTACGAAACAAATGTGGATATTTATAGAAAAACAGGAAACACTTCCATCATTGTCAAATCAGAATGCTCTTTTGAATAATTTATTGGTTACAAAGTCAAGAAAATGTGTTCAGATTGAATCCAAGTATTTCATGAAATGCTACATTAAATTTTAAATATTTTTGTCCCATAAATTTGCCATCAACACTCCAGACAGATTCCTTGATCTACTTCAGTTGCGCATATTGTCTTTTGTGAACTCATACAGTGTTTTAATGGCTCTGTTTAATTATTCATTCTTTTTTATGTCACGTGTTTATACGGCAACAGCAAATTGTTGTGGGTTAATTAAATTGCACATTTATCATGTAACTGCTCAGCATGTATTGAATTAAGGCAATGCAATCCTATCAGGTCATGGCTGCTTGCAGAAAAACAACAAGATCTTGATTACGAAATATCTTGGAGTGCGTTTTCACTCTCTGCACTTTGCTGTTTTTCTCGTACTGCTGGCTGCGAGCCAGAACTTGACGTCACCAAAGCTTCTCTGCAGTGCACAAGATGCAAATCACATAAAACTATTCCAACTCGTTGGCAGAAGCCCTATAACTGTATTGATCCTCTACACTTTCTAGGTCTCCGTTCTGACGCCAATTTTCTAAACGTGAACACAGGAATAACTCTTTGCATGTAAAGCTGCATGATTGGGGCCAAAAAACCTATCATACCGTTACAGTGGGAGAGGTTATTGTAGAAGTTCATTAGTTGTTTTGTGGAGTATATCTCTTTTATGCACAAAGCTCTGCTTTAGATCATTTTTCATCAATATCAATAGAGGCTTGCATTTTCAGCTGTCAATATCAGATAAAAGCTTGTCCTGGTGGTGATTCTGGAGTTTTGCTGTGTGTTTATTATTCTCTGGAATCTGGTTAGCTTAAGAGGTGAGGTCTTCAAATCTGGCTTTCTGCTTTTGAATTGGCTAAGTTTTCAGTATATTACAGATAACATGGCTTTTCTTGACAATATGCCATATTTCCTCTGGTGGGAGAGGTCCCCAACCGATTTTAGTTGTTTTTGGATGATAATAATTATGCACGAAGTCATGTTTCTGAAGCTTAATTTTGCGGGCCCATTTTTCCATACCCCTGTAAAGTGCAGTCTTGATGGGGGATAATAGGAGTTACTCTTATGGGCTGTCTTTACATGTGCCTGTTCTTCTATATAGGGACCTTAACTCTTGTGGCCCTAACTGTTCCCGGGCCTCAGTGGTTCAAGAAATTGCTTCAAAAATGGTTGTTAATGTACAATATGTTTTAAAAGGACGTTTTCATTCAGTAACGATGAGCAGTATAAAGTACTTCACAACATAATTTAAAAAATGTCATGTCCTTGTCTTACTTATTTTGTTTTGTCTTTAGTATGGTTTCATCCATTAGCGAGTGTTCTTTTAAATACAATTATTTAATTTATAAAAATGACAATATTTGGTATTTGGTAACGTTAGATTAATTGCAATGTTAACTGTTTCCTGTATTTAAGTTAATAAGATCCATATGTTACATTGTACTGCTGCGGGATTACCATAAAGCATGCTTACATGAGCAGCTCCATTATAAGTCCATTTTATTCAAGATCGGAGGCCTGACATTATCAGGTATGTAACCTCGTGTTAATTTCGCGATGCTCATTTATGCATAAAATTATGTTCCGCCACAGAATGAATTGCACATTTTCCACCCGAGTAATCAATTTCAGATGTGGAAAATGGTTTTGAATTATTAATTTTTATTGCCTCGAACGTGTGACAAATATCAGGTATTTTACTTTGTTGACTACATTTTTTTCATTCAGCAGCCCAAGGAAAAAAAAATGCCATAATAAGTCGGATGCCTGAAATAATCTAAATTCTAAACAGAAGAATAAAAATAGTGTCAGGAGTTGATTTTGGGGGGAGGGGTAAAATATAAGAATTTATTAACAAATTCCAGACTATAAAAAAATCATTTATAAATATTAAATGATTTCACCAGGCAAAAGCAAACCATACTTATTGAAAAGGAATCTTTACAAATCAACAAATGCATCTGGTTTCATATCAGAGAGTAGTAATATTAACAGCATTTTCATGCTGCTAGATAGTTGACCTCATGAATAATTACTGTGAGGTCACTCACCTAACCATGACCTTGATTTTCCATCAGTGCAGTGTAGATGCCTGCAGATTGTACCAGTCTAGCTGTACAGTGGGCAGCATTTAACCAGTCAACCTATATTTATCAGCTAGCCACTGGCCAGTGGGAGGACTATTGGACATTACCATAGTTTCTCTGTAAAATTGCTCTGGACTTTATATTTACTCAGAAAATCTGAAGCATTACATGAAAAGTTTAATCAAAGCGCTGAAAGCGTTGTAAGACTTTCAGCCTGCTGCATTATAAGAGTGTAGTAATGTAGTTGTGAAAAAAATTAACATAGCATCTGCACATAGAATATGCATGTTTATGAATTCCTTCGCAAATACTATTTAGAAGTTAATGATTGCTTGCTGCTCGCCATTATGCGATCATCGCCTGAAGATATGTCCATAATGGCCCGAGGACCGTAGCTTATGATGTGTTTTTCCCATGCGCCAATTATGGAAAAGAAATGCCTTGCACGCGCCGGCCGATATCACATCATGCCGCATAAAGCTGCATACTGACCTCAAAAACATACTATTTTTGTTACTATATATAGTAACATACGTATTAATAGATTTTAATGCTGATACTCAATTAAATCAAAACTATTGAGTATTAGTCACTTGATTAACTCATTTAAAAAGTATGGAGTTATAAATATGCAATTGCAATTGCATATGAAACCTTATTTGGAACATTGGTTTCAGACACATGCACTGCCATGGACAAACCTTATTTGGAACATTGGTTTCAGACACATGCACTGCCATGGACAAACCTTATTTGGAACATTGGTTTCAGACACATGCACTGCCATGGACAAACCTTATTTGGAACATTGGTTTCAGACACATGCACTGCCATGGACAAACCTTATTTGGAACATTGGTTTCAGACACATGCACTGCCATGGACAAACCTTATTTGGAACATTGGTTTCAGACACATGCACTGCCATGGACAAAGCATTTAAGCTGTTATTTGTAAAATCTACTCTATGCTTCAAACATGACTGATTCATATTGAATTTACTATAAGGGTATGCCCATTAAACCAACGCGTCCAACAAAATGCATTGGACATGCTTATAAAGTTTATGTTTAAGGTCTCTTTCTACCATGTCAGGATCATCCAAGGTTACTTTTTATGTCAGAGGAAAAAAGTAATAAAATACACTTTAAATGCACCATTTCTGACTTGAATTGTCAACAATTTCTTCGTTGAGTTCCCCCAAACCCTCCTGCCAACATTTGAAACCATATAGATTTTGGTTATGAAGGAGGTGCGCATTTCAAAAGGTTGGGCCGTAAGTAAGGCACACATCAATTTCTGGATCCATCCCTGAATCCCATCCCTGGTAGCTTGATCACTGGCCATGGCCAAAATGAAACAAGAGATATATGCAAAGTCATGTATTAATTTTGATTTAGTATGCGTTCATTTTGAAACTGTTTGCGTATTCTGCTTTTTATATTGCATTTTCTTACTCATCGATATTAAAATAATTGCATTTCTTATGATTTTTATTGCATAACTATACAAAAACATAGCTTATTCTCACTATATTAAACACACAACATATTATGAATACTAATGCTAGTGGTAACTTTGAGCAAGCTAATCATGCAGAACCCAGCTCTCCGTAGATATTAGAGCAGATTGGTAATTTAAATTAGATCACTGACCACCACAGTTCTAACAGTGCTGGTGTTGATACCCTTGCACACGCATTAATTGGTCAAATGTTAAAAGAAACATCAATTTGCCGATGGCAGATTCCGATATACGGTCATAAAAGTCTTCGGGCCCTTAGCTTCCTGCAGCCTAAAAACCTAATGCATCTAAAAACATAAAACGAAAATATCTGCAACATTATATAAGGCAACGAACAGGGAAAATATTCAAATTGAACAACTGTTTATACTAAAATACAACAATGATTATCCGTGAGCTGTGAGTTTTCTAGAATTTCTTTTAATGAACACCTTATTGAATTTATTATACCCCCAACAAACGAAGTTTGAAGGGGGTATATTGGAGTCACCCTGTGGTCGGTCCGTCGGTTTGTCAGTCGGTCCTTTGCAATTTATCTTGTCCGGAGCATAACTTAAAAACTAATGGATGGAATTGGATTAAACTTCATACAAGCATATAGAGCATAATGAGAGGAAGTGCAGTGTACAGGGACCGCAATTCTATTTCAGCTAATTACAGAGTTACTGCCCTTTGTTACTTTTTCTTGTCCGGAGCATAACTTGAAAACTATTGGATGGAATTTAATAAAACTTCATACAGTGATAGATCATAATGAGAGAAGTGCAGTGTACAGGAACCACAATTCTATTGCAGCCAATTACAGAGTTATTGCCCTTTGTGACTTTTTTCTTGTCCGGAGCATAACTTGAAAACTACCAGATAGAATGTAATAAAACTTTATACAATGGTACAGCACAATGAGAAAGAGTTCAGTGTACATGAATCATTACACTATTTTATCAAATTACAGAGTTATTGCCTTTTTCTGTGTGTTTTTTTGTCAAACTTTTGTCCGTACAGTAACTTGAAAACTACTAGATGGAATTTCAGAAAACTTCATACAATGATAAATCATAATGAGAGGCGGCGTTTGGGGGTATTAATCACCTTCAGTGATAGCTCTAGTTAGCTTAGTATTTTTAGCTCATGTCAGATCTGATCAACTGACAAATCTACACACAGCTTATTAATATCTGGTGGTGACAATCTTTTCGCATCTGATTTGTTAAGGAAGCAAATCCCTATCATGGCTGTAAAAAAGTCCATACCCATGTCTTTAAATGAGTGCAGAAGTATTAAAGAAGATTCATCTAATTAAATTGCGTTTATTGACCGCAAAAAGCTGTTTCCATTTCTGGATAAACCTGCTGACTACTGCGTATTCTTTCTGCTGGTGGTGAGAGGACTTAATTTGCATGCAGAATCGATCATGAATCAATGGAATCAGGTTAATTGCTGTAGCAGCAGTGTTTATAAATGAGGGCTTGGTGCATAATGGGTAATGACACATGGTGCATTATGGGTAATGACCTTCTTGCGAATGCTACTGTTGAGATCTGATACTCATTATGTTTTTAGCTATTTTTAGTGTTTTCCAGAAAAAAAGTGGAGATGTTGTCATAGATTGATGTTTGCCAACAGCCTGTTGTGCAAAAACATGATTGTTGGCAAAAATAGACAATTGCTACCAATTTAAGCATTAAACACGTTCCCAATTGCAATGCACATACCGTAGTTGTCCCTATAAACCGGCATGGATCTTTTTGGAGTATTTTTTTCTGATTTCTATGACAAAAAAAAAAAAAGCTGAAACTAATTGAAAAATTAAAAAATGATGATTACAAAATGTTTTGTTTTGAAAAAGGTGTTTAATCAGTAATTGTATAATCTGTTCATAACATATTTTATAAGTTGTGTACGTTTTTTATGTTGCAAGCCTTAAGGCTTAGTTTGCAAATATAATTAGCATACTAACATTTCCTGGAAAAAAGTAATAGAAACTGACATGATTATTTCTTCTTCAGGGTCTGAGAGCTATTTAAAGAAATTTTATCATTTAAAGTACGAAGATAAGACCTTGGTGTGTTTATATTGGAATATTTAAGGGCATCAAATGCCTTATATGTACTGACATGATTCGTATATGCTAAGCAAATTTAACTGACTGGCATTATTTTTTTTATCCATTTCCATGGCAACCAAATTTGCTTTTTTAAACTGTTGGTCTGTAGATCTTACGCTATTGATTTCATTTGAATAGCTGAGAATAATGTTGAATCAGATTATTTATTACATTTCAGAGACTAACTTAATAAAATACAAACCTGAAAATTATTAAATTACAATTGTTATTTATGGTATGCAAATAAAATGATCCTTAATTCATATTGAAATAAATTGAGTTCCTTTGGTGCTAATCCAAGATGCAGCAAAAAATATTTTTATTTATTTTTAGATATTATTTTCTGTTGTCTAAATCACTCGGTTTCTGCAGAGTTTTTTTATGAAAACTTCAGTAAATGACATCTGTGACAGAAGCTAGAAAGAGAACTGTCAGTGGTAATATTAATTGATAAAAGTCTGAAAATTGAAGATTTTTATGCTTTCTTGTGAGAGGTTTACTTTTGCTTATATACTTGCGATTTTAAGTTGTAGGGAATTAAAAAATCCATGTATTACATGACAGTGTTACATATGGTCATGTCATGTCATATAATAAACCTTAAGAACAAATAAAATTTGTGAATTTAAAGCATTCAATAAATGTCAACTTTTTTCTTTTGATCAATCAAAAGGTTACTCGACGATTACAAAAGGAAAACTTTAAACTACTAAATAATCTAGAGAAAGCTTTTGTCTAGATTCAAAGAATTATAAAATTAGATCTTAACTATCATTGCAATTAATATTATCGTATCATTATTCTTAGAACTTAAGCTATATTTTAAGCCAATGAAATGGCTCATCAGTCATTTTTAAGTACTATTTACACTAAAAATGGTTAAGAATTTCAGCATTTAGCGGGCTAGTCAAGCACTTCCTACTAAGAATCTAGTTTCTGTTCGGAAATGTGCATTTCATGTCCGTTAAAATTTCAACGATTTTAAAACGCATTGACTAATCATATTGTACACTGTTTTGTTTACAATGGTTTGTTACCTAAAGTCCTTGAAGTCAAAATGTTATATTTGGTTACATTTCTTAGAATTCCGGTTATTGACACTCTTGAAGTTCTTCTTAGAATTTTAGTAATCTAACATTAATATTAATTATTTCCTTTGTCTATTTTCAGAGAGTGCATGCTGTACACAGAAACTTTACAGTAAGTAACCATAATTTGAAACCTTAGTAATTTCGATATTCTTTTAAAATAACCAGTTATTGTCCATGGCCAAGGGAGTAACAGTTACCCAGGAAAAAGTTTTTTTAATTAGTAAAACATAAACTATTACTTATATTCGAAATTGAAACTCCGCTAAAAAAATAAAAAATCATTCAGTATTTCAAGGCCAAGAAAATACATTGAATTAAAGTGACACTCTTTTTCAAAATCGATACATACATGAATAACAAACATAAATTTTGACTGATAAACCTGGAACTACTTAACTAACTAATGCATTTATGGAAAATATTAATTACTGAAAACAAGATTGTAACCATGTATGTAATACCAGAAAGTGCAAAATAATTAAATGATTTTTTTTGGTGAATGCTAAAAGATTTATTGTGGTCTACCATAGGCTAATAAGGTAGAAATACTTCATAAGACGCATTGTTTTCGACATTTATTCATCTTTTTTCGAATGTTAAAACAATATTATTAATTGTAGTACTAAATAGAGGACGTGCAACTGTGCCTATGGATCAATAGCAAGCAAGTTTTTTTAATTTTCCGAATCGGGCCAGAGCCTTTTTGATTGGGAGAAATGTGCCATTTTACTTACATTTGGAATTCCAATGTTGTGTAAGAAATGAACAAGAATGCTACAGGAAATGTCAGATTCTTCACCATATGGCAGCCTCATTTAAATATGATTGTCTTTCTGTAATATGATAGAGAAATCTGTTTTGTACTAACATAATGTGATTATGCATCATATTGTATAGATTTAAAACTAATATGCCTATGTATAAAAGGAATTGTCCCTGAATTGATCGTCCCTGAAATTATAAAAGGAACCTAAGCATACTAATCGTTCACAGTAAGCAACATCCTTAAGGCCCCTAAAATAGATTTGTTTCTGGTTAGCCGACCAACCCTATCTATTTGCAACTGACTCATATATTTTTTTAAATAAAAAATAATAGGGGTATCAGAATTTTTTTCTCTGCAAATATGGCTTTTTTGCTACTTTCACAACTAGATTTATTTCAGCACCAAACAGTGCATTAGTTCCATATATGACAATGAAAAATGCTCTTAAATCGACTGTGATTTAACTGGGCATGTAACCAGAAACAAACCTATTTCTTTTCTAGGCCTAATTCAGGGATAACTCTAAACCATTTATGATGTTTAACACACCAGTTACATAGTCTAGGGCCTTAACCTTGTTTGTACCTGATTTAGGGCCAATTATGCATGAAAAACATCTGAATATGTGGAAACAAAGATCCTTTTTATGACTTGAACAAGCAATGAACACTGTTATTATTGCAGCCCTTAACGAAATGATGACATTATGGATGTGTTTAACATTGAAGGGAAGAATCATCACTGTTTTCTTGTTACCTTGTGTAAATTTAAAGCAGCCTCATTTGTAATTATGAAAATAAGGATCATAAGTTCATAATTGTTTATTACATTTGTACAGTACCTCGATTTGAACAAAAGTTGAAAAATATGTTATCAATATGTGAACAGTGAGCAAGGGGCAAGTCCCTTTAAAGGACACTTCATAAGAACAAGATCCGTCCATTGACCATATGTTTAAAAGTACAAGACCAAAACAGGAATTTTCCAAATATATACAAAACAATACCAATTGTCTATATAAAATGCCCATTTGTTCTTCAGCAATAATTTCACAAATCAACTGGCCATGTGCCGAAACATGTCAAGCTTTCGTCTGTTTTATATCAGTCTCTAATGTTATAGGATTTCCAAGGACTGTTGCAAAAACTTGGATAATCTTACGAAACATCGAATTTTCTTGTTTGTCTTAAAGAAAGTCAGTCTTTCAAATCAAACAGAGATGTTGTTGAGTCTTGACGTAAAAATCAATTTTGTGACATCTAAATGTGTTTTACGACTTTCTTGCATGCAAATTTAACTTGATTGGAACCAGAAATGTTCTTTTATTTTATGAACAATTTAAGATCCATCATATTTCTGAATAAGTAGATAAAATGGGGATTATTAAGTCTTTTGAGTTAAATACGATGGAAATTTTGAGTACTCATAGAGAGATTTAGGTTGAACACCAAATTATTTTATTATTATTTTACCAGATTTATTTTGAAAATTAAATGACTTTTGAAACATTTCACTCAAGAACTATTGCCAATCATCATCTAGAACTTGAACAAAATGACTGTGTAGGGGTGGAATATCTGAGTTATGGCTCTTGAATTTATTACATTGAACCAAGCACACGCCCACTTGAATGTTGTCCTAGTGGCCTTTTTTTGGTCTTTTTTTGTTAACAAATATGAATAAAATACACAAGAATGCACATTTTAAAAATAAAATTGGCATTTTTTTTTAAGGAGGGTCCTCGCTATCCCCCACCAGTACATGGTACCACATTTTTGGTTTTGGGGGAGGGTATATTTGTCTTAAATTGTGCCCCAAAAGTGCTCCCAAATTCCCAAACCTCAAATCTTTAAACTACCCCTGAAGCGCCAAACACGGGTTCAAACCAATAACTTCTTGAAATAGAGACAGCTTTTTGACACTTAACGTTTATGATATTACATGGTCATGTTTTTGACTGTTTTCAAATGAGCGTGTATGAACTAAATTACTATAACAGTGAGTATCATCATTTACTACAGTACTGACTGTTATGTAATTATTGTAACAGTAACGAATGATCAATTCACTCCATGTTAAGTAGGGCATAGCAGCCATCCAAGAAAATAAGGTTATTGCGTTTTGCATTTATTTTAAATCGGTCATTCATGGGCGATGATCATTTTGATATAATATTGTTACACAACTGGGTCAAGTGTTCAGGGGCTGTGTTCAATAAACTATTTAGATTGAACTTAGGTTTAATTATTATTAGAATCCAAGAATATTGATTGGCCTGTATATTTAGCTGACAAATAGGCTGAACAGAATCACTGAAGCATGTCAAAGAATAAGAATAAGAATTATATTGAATACTGACCCAGCCATTTGTTCAGTAAAGGCTAACGTTTCCTTCGTAGCAAATTGTTTTGTTCTGTTTTCCTGTTGCAATGCAGCACATTTATTGCAAGCAGGGAACCAAACAGTAAATGTTCACTGAATGCCTCTGCCACTTGGAATGCAGGATATATTCACATTTAATTGTTTAGAAGAGCTGGCTTAGATGGATGACAAATTCAGCTTGAGGATGATGAACTCAGGATCTAGTGCACAACTTGATAAAATATTTGAGAAGTTTCTTGGAATTAAATAGGAGAACTAAAATTTTGCGTGATTTTGCATTTTAAAGATAATGACAAAAATAAAATTTTCATGTGGAGTTTTAAGTTTCTGGTATTAAAGGTCGCACAAGAGCTTTACAAGTGGCATAAACCATGAAATGTAAGACACTAATGGAGAGTCCTGAACATAGTAATGATGGTAGTATTAACTTTATTTAATCTGTGTTCGGTCTAAATGGTTGCATGAAACGCAAGAGTATAATGATCAAACACTTCAATGAGTTTATCGCCCACTAAATGCCCTTCATAAATTCTGCAGAACTTAATGCCTGAGTTAATGTTTTCTATGAGGGATGAATAATTTATTTATCTATATGCATCATATTTCCATTGATATATTTTTCTTTAGCCATCCTTATTTGCACCAGATTCAGCTTACTGGTTGAAATGAGGGCTTGAAAGTAGCAAAAGCAAGCCCAGCAATGATAAAATGTTTTCTGGGCTTGCTCACTTTCAATCAGGCACTTGCAAGTGTAAGACTTTGAATTGTACACCAAAAAGTCCTAATTATTTTGAAAGGGGTGTGTTTTAATTTCAATACAGATTAAAAAAGGAATAATATAGGCCCAAAATGACCGTTTCTGGCTTAATCTTGTTAATGTTTTCTTGGGGGAGTACCTCCCAAACCCCACTACCATCAATTTGTACCCAAACTGAGGGAGGGGCGCAAAAGTTAACATCACCCCGAAGTTACGCCCCCTCAAAAGTCGAATCCTGGAGCTGCCCCTGTTGATTGTCAAGCGTATTGCATAATTTATACCTGGCTTTGGATGGGTTTTAGTATACTGAAGATCTTTATAATTGCAACTACGTTAGTTTGTGTTGGTAAGTGACCATTTTTAAGGTTAGGTAGGGATTATTCGGTTTCTGGTGTGTCCAATTAAGCCTCAGTCACACATTTATGATTTTCTACTGCAGTCATTGATAGGACCATTCCCGATAAGATAAGTCTGATCAAGATGGCTGGAAATCGAAATAATTGTAAAAACATTTGTTAAATCGGGACATCCAATCAGACATTGTTTAGGAAATGTCCAGATCCAGCCGCTTCCAGCTGAATGGTCACCATTATTCCCTCCTGCTCCGATTCTGATCCGATTTTTGTATCTTTTTATGGCAAAAAAACATCCCGATTTTCCCATATCGGATTCAACATAGATAAGACAGTGAACGGTTGCTGTCGTAAAACATCCACACGATTGGGACGCAATTTGGACTAAATCTGCAAAAAATGGCAATGAAACATTTCTCCAGATCATTATTGTTCCCCAGGACATCGTCCAGACAACACAGGACATAGTATCCATTTTGATCCGGTACAGCAGCATCTGTCACGACATAGTCACCATTGTAATCTGACTAGACAAAATTGTTTTCCTGAATGTTGCGGTAAGCATCAAACTGTTGATCAGGAGTGCTTGGCCGACCGCGCCCGACCATTCCCAATCTGTTGAGGTCTGTTCCGAACTTATTAGCTAGCCTTCTCCAGACAATAATCGGACATTCCAAATCATTGAGGATAGTTAAGACCTTTTGATGGAAAGTCCGCCATTATATTTAATACATTCTTGAGCCATAACTCTCAAGCCCATTGCTGGATGTATGTGTTACCCTGGTTTTCTGGGTAAGGGGATTGTGGTATGCAGTAAGACCAGAAAACAAACAAATTCCTTTACCTTTTGAGTCGTGAGAGAAGAAATGATATGTGGCAGCAGTTTTTGTTTGTCTAATAAAAAATGCTTTTGGACCATACATTTTGGCACTGTTTTCCAAATTGTTGGCGTTCTTCAAGGATGTCAGATTAGCCCTCAAAATCTTGGATTACTTCTTTTTAAGGCCAAATTTATTTCAAATATTGTTTTAATTATTGTTTTGGGTAGAGGTTAAGAATGTGTCATGGATAGAGGGGACGGAAAATCAAAGAATTTGTCCTGAGCCCTTCCCTTACATCTCAGTTTTCTGCTCATACACCTGACACGCATTAAGTGCATTGGGAATTCAATAAACAACGGTAGCTCCATTAATGAATTGATTAAAATTCTGTTCACTTGAATTGCTATGCCTGTTAAAGCTATTGAAGCGTTGATATCTTCCCTAGGTCGATAATATTGTGCAGATTTGTTATCAACTGAACTCATTTACATAAAGTAACCTTTTTACACTCATTTGGTGCACCTAGGTTTTTCAAAGGAAAAAAATGTTGAGATATTGTCGTAGCTCTGGTGTCGTAGCCATCAATGTTGTCAGCATTGGCATCATCGTTGTGCTAAAACTATGACTATTATAACTATAAAGCTCTGTCAAGATATTGAAATGTAATTTGGTACACATGTTGCAAGAGACAGTATGCACATCTATGGCAAAGCCCATAAACTTGACTAAAACAGTTGTGGAGTTATGCCCCCTTTTTAATGAAAAATAATAGAGACAATCATTAGTGTTTCTCTCTCATTATAGCATGCCGATTTGCTTAAATGGTTGTAAAGTAATTTCCTGTATGGAAACAGCTTGTTAACCATTGGAGTGTAAGGACAGAATATGTTCAATTTAGATTTACATGACTTCAGTTGTGAAGTCAGCTGCTAGCTGATAACGAAGATATCACTTTCAAGGCTGTTTTTTGATGAGTCCTTTTTTAGAGGACATAAAAAAACAGGGTGGGGGTTGATCCTACAACCTCTTGGTCATGAGAGGCAGTCTCCTATTCAACTAGACCATTCTCACCTTCTTTGGTTTGATAGTGACAACAATTTGTTATGGAGTGGAAAATTAGCAACAGTTAAGCTATCAAATAAAAAAAATTGAAACATTATTAAAATAAAATTTAACAGGTACAGATGTAAGAACAACAATGATAAAAAAAGGAATTTTCTTCCCCACCTTTGAGACACTATAATGACTCAGTCACGTAGCCCGGCCGATGAGGTTCCGATGAGCCAGCGATGCGATTTTCACCGAACACCGGCCGGACACCGGCCGGACACCCGTGGCGTTTGTTGCTTAAAACCGCATCGGTGGCAGCTCGGTGAAATTTTAACTTCGGAGCTAAATTTCACCGGGCTCTCACCGAGCTCCCTCATCGCAGCCCCATCGTAACCACATCGGAAAACACGTCGGCCGGTGCACGGCCGAAAATCGGCCGGTGTCCCGTGTATCTGAGACAACCAGAGGACGAGGTTTTTTTAACGGACACCGGCCGAGCTCCGACCGAGTTCCGGCCGATGTGGGACAGAGCCTTGGAAAGTATAGTACCGGTGGCTGACCGATGTAAGGAACACCGGCCCTGGAACACCGGTAATTGAAGATCCGCTCGTCCCATGCCAGGTGACGATGAGGGTAGGGCATTAACATGTATTGCCGAAGGGGGAAGGCGTCGTCTCCGACCATGTAGTAGGGTGTGTCCCGGTCGTCATTAGGCAGGGAATCCGGTTGGGGGAGTCCGATCGTTCCCTCACGAAGACCTGGCTCTAGCCGCGACCGGTTAAAGATGCCGGCATCGGAACACGACCTTGGTGACCCCACATCCACCCAGATGAACTTGTAGTTCGAGTCTACCACCGCACGCATGACGATAGAAAAGAAGCCTTTATAGTTGTAGTAGAGTGAGCCACTCTTGGGGGGCTTCTTGATTGCGACGTGCTTCCCATCGATTGCGCCACAACAGTGGGGGAAGTTCCACCTGTCTCCGAATCCCTCGGCCACCGGGCGCTATTCATCTTCTGTCTGGGGAGTGACCCACATCTCATCCTCGTATACGTCGTAGATGGCCTGACACACCTCGGGGATGAAAAGGGCGATGGTGTTGTGTGGGACACGAAACGCAAACGCAAGATCGTGGTACCTGCTTCCGGTCGCCAAAAACCTCAAGGTGATTGCCAGCTTCAGCCCAGGGTTCAAGGGGGTTCGATGCCTGCAACAGAAGAGGATGAAATATGATTAGCAAGAATATAATGTTTGGAGGGAATTTTGTTTGCAAAATACGGATTAACTTACGTTGTACTCTTGGTAATGCGGGGGCCAACTCGGTTAAGCAACTCATAGTACATCTGTGGCTCCATGCGGAGGAAGGCTTTGAAGTCGACAGCTTGCTCGGCCTCGAGTTCCTTCATGAGAGTCTCGTACTGGCCAAAAAGGGGTCTGCGTAGAATCCACTCTCGCACCCACCAGCGTCTTTCTCTTCTGCGGGCCCTCTGTCGCTCCCTCTGGGCGGCTTCTAGTATTGCCGCCAGGACCAGGTTGTACTGGAACCTTGCTTGAGCCAGTTCGTGTTCGAGCAGTGCCATTCGAAGTCTCCTCGGTGCAGCCATAGTGATGAACTGACAATGTCAGGTAGGAAGAACGGAATAGCTCGGCACCCAAGTCCGTGTTACATCGGACGAGCATCGGCCGGTCATTGTTCAAAGCCCGTTAACAACCCGGCCGGCGATCGCACGGTGTCCTGTTACCGGCTCAGGTACCGGCCGTATTCCTTCCGATGTCCGGCCGACCTCCGGCTGGTAGTTGCAGCCACATCGGAAGAAAAAAACTCCCATTTTGAGACAGACTCCGTACGGTCACCGGCCGGTGTTCGGTCGGTCGCCTGAAGATGTCCGGATGGAGTCCGTTCACGCCACCGAGCTCTGCTTCCGATGAGGAGAGCTCGGTGGCACCAAAAAAATCCACCGAGCTCTACCGATGCCGGACATCGGCCGGGCTATGTGACTGGGCCATAAATCTTGTATGTAGCAATGCCTCTGTACTGTAGAATGTTTTATATTTGTTAGGTCCTTCTTGATCCTGTGATTTTTTTTTGTTTAGGCAAATTACATGAGAAGTGGATCTACAGTAACTGAACAATTGCGTTAAGTACCAGCCTTGAACTTGCAGAAAAATTCCAATAGCTCCTCTGCAAGAGATTGCAAGTTCGTTGCTCTGGTGGCAATCAATATTACAGTGAGAAGGCTTTTTATCCAGGGGAACCTGTTGATTGGTTGGAAATTGTATTTGCTAATGAAAGATTAGTTTATTAAGTCAGCTGCATGTGAAAACAGACCTTGGACTTCACAGTTTTTACAATATTATCATAATGTCAATGCCCTGGTAGGAATTTGTTTTGGTGAAATGCAATGCACCAGGTATTAATGGGAACTGAATGTACCCTCAGCATATCGCAAATTGCACGCTGATTTTCTGCCTGGAATAATACTGAAAGATAAAACAGAACGACAGAGCAATAGTCTACTAACATCACTGCTGTAACTTTTTTACTGCTATATACATGTGATTTTAGTCCTGCACTGAATTTTATCTGAAAATAAATGCATTAAATACCACCAGAGGCTGTCAACAGACAGTTCACATGAATTATTTGTCACCTAAAAAGTACAGAAGCAAGGCCCTTTGCTATGGATTACATAACATCCAGGTTGAGATTTTTTTAAGTAACTATCTTATGAAATTTATTTCGCTGCTATAGCACCAAGGTACAATCAGTAACTGCCCTGCTAAGGCACCAAGGTAGAATCAGAAACTGCCCTGCTAAGGCACCAAGGTAGAACCAGTAACTGCCCTGCTAAGGCACCAAGGTAGAATCAGTAACTGCCCTGCTAAGGCACCAAGGTAGAACCAGCAACTGCCCTGCTAAGGCACCAAGGTAGAATCAGAAACTGCCCTGCTAAGGCACCAAGGTAGAACCAGCAACTGCCCTGCTAAGGCACCAAGGTAGAACCAGTAACAGCCCTGCTAAGGCACCAAGGTACAATCAGTAACTGCCCTGCTAAGGCACCAAGGTAGAATCAGTAACTGCCCTGCTAAGGCACCAAGGTAGAACCAGCAACTGCCCTGCTAAGGCACCAAGGTAGAATCAGAAACTGCCCTGCTAAGGCACCAAGGTAGAACCAGCAACTGCCCTGCTAAGGCACCAAGGTAGAACCAGTAACTGCCCTGCTAAGGCACCAAGGTACAATCAGTAACTGCCCTGCTAAGGCACCAAGGTAGAACCAGCAACTGCCCTGCTAAGGCACCAAGGTAGAATCAGAAACTGCCTGCTAAGGCACCAATGTAGAATCAGAAACTGCCTGCTAAGGCACCAATGTAGAATCAGAAACTGCCTGCTAAGGCACCAAGGTAGAATCAGAAACTGCCTGCTAAGGCACCAAGGTAGAATCAGAAACTGCCTGCTAAGGCACCAAGGTAGAATCAGAAACTGCCTGCTAAGGCACCAAGGTAGAATCAGTAACTGCCCTGCTAAGGCACCAAGGTAGAACCAGAAACTGCCCTGCTAAGGCACCAAGGTAGAATCAGAAACTGCCTGCTAAGGCACCAAGGTACAATCAGAAACTGCCCTGCTAAGGCACCAAGGTACAATTAGTAACTGCCCTGCTAAGGCACCAAGGTAGAACCAGCAACTGCCCTGCTAAGGCACCAAGGTAGAATCAGTAACTGCCCTGCTAAGGCACCAAGGTAGAATCAGAAACTGCCCTGCTAAGGCACCAAGGTACAATCAGTAACTGCCCTGCTAAGGCACCAAGGTACAATCAGTAACTGCCCTGCTAAGGCACCAAGGTAGAATCAGTAACTGCCCTGCTAAGGCACCAAGGTAGAATCAGAAACTGCCCTGCTAAGGCACCAAGGTAAAATCAGAAATCGCCCTGCTATGGCACCAAGGTAGAACCCTTGGAAGTTTAAAAAGAGGCGGTATGATTCAAGCTTTTAATCAACTAACATGCAATATGCAAGTCGTAGAATAAATGTAAAACTTGGAAGTGTCTTTCTTACATACCTGTTCATTGAAACACAACACATAGTATGTTCTAACTTACATAGGAAGAGTCAAAGTGTAAATGGAGATTGACATTTCTAAGTGTCAAAGTTCAGTCACAGAAACATATCTGTTCTTAAGTTTTGTGCTTGACCATTAAATGACACAAATAATTTAACTGTGAAAAAATCTCACTTGACCATGACTGTTTATTTTCTTTATCTCAAAAATTAAATCATTTCCCTTTGTCATTATTCTGATGGTTGTATTCAAAACCAACCCACATAAGTGGTGCTTTGAATTGCTTTTGAACTTATTAATACTTAATTCATTCTCCAGAATTGTTTAGTTTGCATAAATAAAAAATAAAAACCTTTTTTTCCACATTCATAGGGGAGAATTCAACTATATTTAACAGTGAAGAAATATTTTTCCTTCATTCTCAAAAATTAATTTATCATGATTGGTTTCCTTTGTAGTTTTTTATGTGCGCACTGTGACGCATAGATCATTTATAACCACCGTTTTGTACACAGCTTATTGCTACGTATTTATTATTCATAAGGCTGTCCATTGACAGCATTTAAAACAATGCCGTGCATGAAAGATTGAATGCCACAATAGTTCAGGTTTTTTTTACCTGAGAATGAAATACTAAACCATGTGTTAATAATGAATGACTGCACATCAATATTATTGGTTTACCTTAAATGATAATTGCACTGTTTAGGTCTTATTTGAACAGGCTCGAATAGCTACTGTACTTTTGGTGTTAATTTTTTTGTACGTGTTTTTAGCGTATAGGAATATTGACGTGGATTATGAGGAGTTTGTGAGTTGCTTTGCATATATAACAAATAGGTTAAGTGTTTTCTCACTATTTTTGCTTTTATACTGAAGTTTAATTTATTTCAGTTTGGCAAGGGAGTTAAGTGGTGCCTCGATTTTTTTTTGGTTGAGATAGTTTTAGAAATGGATTTTTTTGTGGCGATATTTAAGTTATAAAAAACAACAATTAATTTTGAAAAAAAGGATTTTAAATAAGACTTTTGTAAGTAAATGAATAATAAAATGTCAATTTCATTGAAACAGGAAAAAACACTTGCGTAAGACAAAGGTTGATATTGTGGAGCTATTCAGATTTGATTCATGTTAGCACAGAGTGAGGCGGAATATTGTTGGATGTCCGATGTCCGTCTGTCAGTTGTATTATGATCCACAATAATTATGTGTATAGCAAAATATAGGCAAGCTGATGCATGTGGGAGTAAATAGATTGTAGAATATTCTGCCTGCCAGTCATTTGCAATGTTTTACAGTGTCTTATTAAAGAGAAGGTTATCATCCTAGTTGCCAATGAGTAAGTTTTCCTAATAAATGGCCTTTAATGTCTCAAAATACCATTGACATTTCATGAAGAATAGAATTCGTTGCCGTAACCCTGAGGACCCATTTCTACAGTGCCTTACTTTATATGTCTCGTTTTTACACATTATATTTTTTACCCACAAATATCTATGTTATTTATTATGTGTTTTTTTTTGGTGAAAAGAATTGTGATGGCCAGAGGATGTATTATTTTGAATGCTTGTTTTTAGGAGAGAGAATGTTGATGATTTTTATGAATCTTAGCTTATAGTCATGTCACTGTTTTTAAGGCCGCACATATTTTCAGCACTTTCAAAACTTTGAAGTGCAGCTAGGCTATTTTTCCAAATCGTTATTTTTCAAAATATATTTAAGACAAAATGTTGCAGTTGTTTTTGTAACTTTTGTTTCACATTCTACAGCGAGCTTAACTCAATTTATGCTTTAAGTAAATGTAACAATAGTGTATTTAAATAAACAGCAAAGTCCTACAATCCAGACCCCATAACAAAACAAATATAAATCACTCAAAACTATCAGTCTTTGTGCTTTGCAGGAATCAATAAAGCAGTTCCTATTTTAGAACAAATACTCTATATTTGTTTTCCATAAAAAAACTTCTCCCCATTTGTCTTTGCTTATGAATGAATGATAATTACTCCACAGCTTTACACATGCAATGCCTTATTGTTCAAAAGTCTTTGATGCCTCATTATACTACGATATTGCTTTTTGTCATGTGAAATTAATTGAGTTTCATTATATCGTCAAATTGTCATTTTTTCTACAGTTACACAAGAGACAGTCAAAAACAATCGTAAATGAAAATTAACAACAGTAAATCAAGCAACAGTGAAAAGACTGTTGTTGGAAAAGCCTCTGAATATTTTTGAATAAACCAACATTGCCTAATTGCACAGCGGAAATGGAGTTGTCTAAGAAAACGTATGGGACTCAGAAAATATTTTGTAAACATGCAATTTTCATGTCAAATATTATTCTTGTGATTTGAATTTCTCAGTGCTTTATTGCCAGACAGTATAATACAGACTTTGAAGAAAAGAATATTCTGCAGTGGATTGCATGTGTGTTTGTAGAGATTGACAATGTTCTTTTGTGTTGCCGTAATTAAGGCTTAAGTGTTAGAAGTTAAACCCATTTAAATATTTGCAGAAACCAGTCCAGAATTTATAATTTTTCTTTCCAGCCTTTGTTTTTAATAGACCTGGCATCTTAATTTTGCACTGCGCCTTCTTTAAACATGAAATATTTTAATCCATTTAGCTCATATATCCCTGAAAGGACTCACTTATTGCTCCCTTTGTTGTGATTATAAAAGCAAAAACTTTAAGAGTGTGTCTTTTCTCTTTTCAGATGATGGAGTCATAAATTTGATCTAGTGGCAATGCTGGGAGCCCCATGTTGACTGGGCACAATGACCCTAGCTGCAGTGACCTCAGGTCCTCTGGGATCTGACCTGTGCTGCCACCTCCAGGTATGTGTTGTTTCCTTAACAACCAGTCACAATGACCCAACTGCAGTACTTAGACTCCAAGCAAAGGTGTTTTTAATGATAACTGTATTTGATTCCATAGTAACCAGGTTCAATAAGGCTTGATGCAGATACCTCCTGGTGTTTCTGTGGTTACCATGGATAAACATTCCTATAGGAACATAGCACAATTTCCCTAGCAATCTGACTCAAAGTTGCAGACACTAGTTGCAGTGACCTCTGGCTATTTGATGTTACCATGGTAACCATGTATCCATGTTTCCCTAGCAACATGGCACTAGCTGCAGTTACCTCTAGGTATTTGCTATTACCATAGTTACCATGTATATATGTTTCCCTAGCAACATGGCACTAGCTGCAGTTACCTCCAGGTATGTGTTATTACCATGGTTACCATGTGTCTACGTTTCCTTAGCAACATGGCTAAGTGGCACAAGCTGCAGTGACCTCCAGCTATGTGATATTACCATGCATTTATGTTTTCCGTTGCAACCTGGCTAAATGGCACTAGCTGCAGTAACCTCCAGGTATTTGGTGTTTTCATTGTATCTGTGTATATGTTCCCATGGCAACCTGACAGAAGGACCTGTGCTGCCACATCCAAGATGTGCTGTGCAAACTTTGTATGATTCTATAGCAACCATGCATAATGTCCCTAGAATGTGAGGTGGCAATGGCAACCAGGAACAGTGACCATAGCTGCATTAATTTAAGAGCCTTTGTCCGTTCTTAAGTCATGTCTTTCATTTGCAAAACACAACATGTACATTATGCTTGGTCATGTTTGCAAAAGTGTTTCTTGAACTAATACATGTAGGTTAACTAATACTTGCATTAATCACTTTCCTTGTGCTATCACACAGAAATATACCATTCAAAACATGTAGGATGAATTACCTGGATGACGTTTGGCACAATAAGAAGTCAACACGCACATGCAGGGCAAATTACACCAATTCTGAAGTGCCTACTCATTGTTACATGCCTTTTTATGCCCCCGAAGGTGGGCATATTAAAATCGCACCGTCCGTCCTTCCGTCCGTCTGTCCGGCTCTGTAACTTTCCCTTGTATGGACAGATTTTAAAATAACTTGCTACATGTGTTCCACATACCAAGGCGACGTGTCGCCTGCAAGACCCGTGTCCCTACCTCAAAGGTCAAGGTCACACTTAGTGTTTATTCACAATGGAGTGCTGCATATAAGGACATAGACTATAGGTTGTCGTGTCCGGGCTGTAACTTTCTCTTGTATGGACAGATTTTAAAATAACTTGCCACATGTGTTCCACATACCAAGGCGACGTGTCGCCTGCAAGACCCGTGTCCCTACCTCAAAGGTCAAGGTCACACTTAGTGTTTATTCACAATGGAGTGCTGCATATAAGGACATAGAGTATAGGTTGTCGTGTCCGGGCTGTAACTTTCCCTTGTATGGACAGATTTTAAAATAACTTGCCAAATGTGTTCCACATACCAAGACGACATGTCGCGTGCAAAACCCGTGTCCCTGCCCCAGAGGTCAAGGACACACTTAGTGTTTATTCACAATGGAGTGCTGCATATAAGGACATAGAGTATAGGTTGTCGTGTCAGGGCTGTTACTTTCCCTTGTATGGACAGATTTTAAAATCACTTGCTACATGTGTTCCACATACGAAGATGACGTGTCGTGTGCAAAACCCGTGTCCCTACCTCTAAGGTGAAAGATACACTAAGTGTTTATTCACAAGGGAATTCTGAATATAAGGACATAACAGTGTAGGTTGTCAAGTATGGGTGGTATTTTTTTATGTTCAGAGGCAATTTAAAATAACTTGCCATATGTATTTGACACGTAAAGGCAAGATCAACTCTTCATGTACTGACCTTGTTCGTAGGTCAATGTCACATTCAGGGGCATTCGTCACATACTGTGACAGCTCTTGTTTTCTTTTAATTCAATCATGACAGAGAATCAAAGCATGGTTATATCATTTGACACTATTGGCTACTTTCCTAATTTAAAGGTTTGAAGCTAAATGGATTGTGATTCAAAAACATGCGCAACATGCTGGATCTACTTTTTTGTTTACCTTTTCACTGCATTGTTTGTACACCTGCACCATATTTAGTCACTATCAAATACACAGTGGTTACATTCAACTAAATTTATTTTTCTTGTAAGAAACATAACTTTTTTCTCGTAGTTTAAACTTTAGAACACATGATGAACTTTTTCCCTATATATGGTGCTGGGAGTCATGATGTTTATAAATCAAGTGTTATTTCGTTTGCAAATTGTTCAATTGTATATAAAATATATAGTGAAATTATTTAGTTGTCTGTGACCTGTACTCTCACATGTAGTGTTACACAAACTCTATGATATAAGCAAGTTCCTAAGCTTCTGGACAGAGAGTTGAATGATCGATTATTTTAATCTCGAGATAAAGAATATGTCTATGCCCGCCATGCAAGCCGCTATTATATCCATTTTGACGAATCTACTGCCTAAAATGTTATTTTAATTTGCGTAGAATGTCTGCTAGCTTTCTGTGCAATAACGTTTTCTCCATATGAGTACCGAAGTTAATCTTCTGTTATTTGACATTTTACTTTTGTCTTGATAAATGTACACTGACTATAAATTGTAGCTGGGATCGACTCCAGACAAAAGTATTGGCTGTTAAATAAGTTTGAATTTGTACATTACAAGAGAAATGTCTTTGATGTGAAGGAATTGTCTTACATGGTCCTGTCTGTAATTTCTCTGCTGTAGTTTTTTTCTTTTATTTCGGTTAAGATATACTGACATCCTTTAGCAGTTAAGGGCAGAAAAGAAAAAGAATTTGACACAATTCTCTATCTGAGGACAAGTGCAAAAGGTTCTCAGACACTTTG